>NC_062296.1:64452977-64756007 GCF_902655055.1 Lutra lutra | reverse complement strand
TTCCACAAGTGTTGTGAACCATTGTCGCAAATGCTAAGCAGGACCGTGGCACATTAGCACCCAGTGGGCCGTCCCAGAAAGCCGAGGACCTGGCACCTTTTTCAGGGGACACTGAACCAATAGAGCCCTGGAGCAGAGCAGGAGACGAGAAATGGAAGGAAAGAGGATGTGAGGGGCCTGGGACACTGGTAGCAAAAAAGAGCTAAGACCTTGGCCCCACAATGAGCTCTGGGACTGGAATGGCCCTTCCAAGTGGTCCCGCATTGGGCTGAAATGGCCAAGCCTTTACACTCTCCCATGGATTAATCACTGGACGGGAGCTGAGCTGGTCCGGGAAGGGGTGTGACCTAGAGTCCCAACCTTGGAGGCTGTCCCTGATGATGCTGACCACCAAAGGCCCAACACCATTCCCAGCAACTGGGTCAACCAATCCCTCACTGAAAGGGACCTAGGAGGTGACCACTGCACCTACCCTGAGTGCTGTCATTCATGCCAGTCCTCACAGGAGACAGACGTGTAATGCAAACAGTGCTTATGGCACAGATTCCCTCTAACACCTTGACCTTTGGGAGAGGAGGTTGGAGGAGAATGTCCTATTGGAGATTGGACTTGTACTTACACCTCTATGGCATTTAGAGAAGTACAAGGGAATCTCTCAGGCTCCCTTTGGGAGTGTGAGTCACCAGTGAAACACGACGTCCCACCAGGCCTGATAGAATTGGGCTTTTGTGTTTAAGGATAAAAAAATGGGGAGGTGCCGGGTCAATGTGGGCTTCCCTGAAGCCAGAGTATGAAAGGATTTTTGTGATTTAAAGGTCTGGGCCCAGTCATAGATAGTCAAGCACAATTATCAGAAGAAGAGGGTAAGATCAACCCCTTTAGGGGTTGGAGGCCTGAAAGGAGGGGTGTCTAGGCCTTGAGGAGTAACAGGGAGGCAGGGAAATAAACAGGAAGGGGGCACTTTGGGCCCCTGAAATAGTGAAGGAACCTGTCCTGTCTTGTCTCTCATAGTTGGTTTATAGCCCAGGGGTTTGGGAGGCCTGTGGCTGTGGGAAGTAGGCATCACATGACTGCCCAGAACAGTGACTGCATTTCCCCTTGACATTGGGGAAACTCACACAGGCGGGTCTCCAACAAGCTGGATCCTGCCCATTTCTGTGCATTGGAAACAAGTCCTACGAGTTCCCTAATCTTCGTTTTGCCCTGGAAGTCCTCAGTCTCTGCACCTGAGCCCCCTCACCCCCACTCCCCTCCCTCACCTTCCCCACCCACCCCTCCCTGCCTCCAGCAGAAGGTCTGATTTCCTGCAAAATATTCTTGTCTGCCCCTCCAAAACTCTGCTCTGCTCAGTTTTTACCCACAGATCTTTTAACTGGAAAGGAGTCTTTTATTCCACTTTTCAGAGAAGAAGCTTGAACTGCAAATAATGCCAGGGGAAGCAACTCCTTTATGTGAATTCTCACGAAGACATAAAGGACAGTGAAAAGAAATGTCTAAAGGAGGGGACACTGATGGGAGAGAGGGACAGTAGTAATAAGGCAGAAGGAGCACTAAACTAAGAGGCTGTGTATTAAGGACCTCATTGCTTTGCTTAGGCGCATCCCTGATGAATACATATGGGGATGGGCTGCTATGACTTTGTAAGCCTAGAGTCATGGTTCTCAACCCTGGCCACACCTCAGAATACCCTTGGGAGCTTTGAAAAACTGCCAAGGCCTAGACCCCACCCCCGCCCAATTAGATCAAAATTTCTGTAGGTAATTCCTGAGAATGGGGATATTTTTTAACTCCCCAATTATTCTAAAGGACAACAGGGGTTAATGTATTAGTCAGCTATTACCATGATACTCCTGAATAACAAACAAGGCCCAAATCCCCAGTTGCTTACAAGAGGAAGCATTTGTTTGTTCTCACTCACAGACCTGCAGGTCAGCTGCAATGTAGCTAATTTCAGCTGGGCTCAGCTGGACTCAAGACCAGATTATAAACTGGACCCTTGTTTCATCCTGAGACAAATGGCTATTCAGGGTAAGGTCCCCCATGGCAATGGTTGGAACGTAAGAGGCTAAGCCAAATCATGCAAACACATGTAAGGCCTCAGCTCACATTCCTTCATGATCATTCCATTGGCCAAAACAAGTCCCATGGCCAAGGCCAGCAGGAATGGGGTGGGGAAATAGCACTGACCCCAGCAGGAAGTACCATGAAGTTACTTGGCAAAGGCTATGACATGTCATTCCCTAATAATGAGGGAGTATAAAGAATTAGAAACAGTAATCTAATCTGCCACAGCTGGGAACCATTAGCCTATAGGCTAAGAAATAATTCTTCTCCCAAGTGATTTTCATTAAGGGATCCTACTGTTCATGGGGTTCAGCTCTGCCACTTATTAGCTACATACTGTGGGCAAGTCACATGGCCTCCCTCATCCTCAGTGTTCCCCTGTGTAAAATGGGGGTGAAAATTCCTAACCTGCTTCTCTCGAAGGGCTAGGGGAAGGGTAAAATTAAGTGAACGTGTGTGAACACACACTGCTCTTAGTCGGCCTCGCCTCGATAAGAAAGATCACTCTAGCACATCAGAAAACATTTAATCATAGGAGAAAATATTTGTAAAAGACACAACTGATAAAGGACTATTATCCAGAATATACAAAGATCTCTTAAAGCTCAATAATAAGAAAACAAACAACCTGATTTTAAAAATGGGCCAAGGGGTTCCTGGGTGGCTCAGTAGGTGAAGCGTCCAACTCTTGATCTTGGCTCAGGTCTTGATCTCAGATTCATGCGTTCAAGCCCCATGCTGGGTTTCACACTAGGTGTGACGTCTACTTAAACAGAAAAAAAAAAAAAATGGGCCAGATAACTTAACAGATACCTCACCAAAGAAGATATACAAACAACAAATAAGCCTGTGAAAAAATGCTCCACACATGCCACTAGGAAAATGCAAATTGAAACAATGAGCTGTCACTACACACCTATTAGAATGGCCAAGATCCAGATCACCAACATCACTGACTGCTGGTGAAGATACGGAGCAACAGGAACACTTTGGAGGACATTTTGGCTCTTTCTTCCAGAAGTAAACAGACCCTTCCTTTATATATATGAAGCAATCATACTCCTTGGTACCTTACCCAGTAAGTAAGGTACCTATCCAAGTAAGGTACTAACCTCCCAACAGGAGTTGAAAATGTATGTGTACGTGAAAACCTGCACAGGAATGTTTATAACAGCTTTATTCATAATCACCAAAAACTTGGAGCCAACCAAGATGTCCTTTAGTTTGATGAGTGGATAAGCAAACTGTGGTCCATCCAGACAATGGGTTCTTCCTTATTCAGCACTAATAAATAAATAAATAAATAAATAAATAAATAGCTATCAAGCCATGAAAAGACATGCATGAGGGAAACAAGTGCATATTACCAAAGGGAAAACGTTGATGTGTAAAGGCCACCTACCCTATGATTCCAGTTCTGTGAGGTTCTAGAAAAAGTAAATCTATGGAGACAATAAAAAGATCTGTGGTTGCCAGGCACCAGGGAGAGGAAAGGATGGCTCGGCAGAGCATAGAGGATGATTAATGCTGTGAAGATACTGTGTGTACTGTGTGTGCTACTCTAATGACGGGTAGATGTCCTTGTACCTTGGTCCAGCCCCACGGAATGTCCAGCACTAAGAGTGAATGCTAATGTTCTTTGGACGACAATGAACTTTGAGCTTTGGATGATAATGACATGTCAGTGTAAGTTCATCAGTTATGCCAAACGTACCACTCTGGTAGCAGGGAGATGTTGATAATGGAGGGACTGCAGTTGTGAGGGGGAAGAAAGGATGTGGGAAATCTGTGTATCTTCCTCTCAATTTTGCAGTGAACCTAAAACTCTTCTGAAAAATAAAGCCTGTTAATAGCACACACAAAAAATCTAATCCAAAGCCAGACACATGGAGAACCCTTCTGTTGGTGTGTGTGTGACTGGGTGTGTGTGTGACTGGGAGCTTACTAAATGTGCTGAAAGTGACTCAGGGGCGTGGAGCAAGGACATGAGCTAGCATCTCCCAGCCTGGGGTGGCCCCAGAAGACGAAGGTAGGGCCTCCCTCCCCTACCTGGAAGCCTTGACCTAAAACAGATTCTGCAAAATATGCCCTCCAAGTGCCCTTCTCAGCGGTGGCATGCATCTCCCCAGCTGTGGGGGATGGGGTCTCAGCTCTCAACGCCCTCAGCCAAGAAGCCTCCTGGAATTGTGCGGGCCAGCCATGCTGATTTCATGCAACCATGGACAGCCAGCTACCAATGGCTGGAGTTTATTAGACTTGCCTCCTGGCGTCAATTCCAAGATAACCCTGTGGGGTCCTCTGGGTCCCAGAGCTCCCCGTGGGATCAGCTGAGCCTCCAGGACAACCACACTCCAGTCCAACTTGTCTGCCTGCTCCTGCCTCCTCTGTTCCCCTGCACGTGCTGATCTGGAGAGCGCCCCTCCAGAGGCTGCCTACAAAGCTCTAGCTACAGCCTACTTTCTGGGGAACCCAACCTGGACAGCACCCCGGGAGGAACGGTCACCAGGTTTTCACAAGACCAGGCAGTGGGTGCTTTTACCTACATCAGAGACCTCTGAAGCCCTGAGGGCTGTCTCTTGGCCACGGGTCTATGAGGTGTAGCAGCAAACACTAGACCTGGTAGGAAAAAGCAGACTCCTCTTACATCGAAAGACTCCAGCTGTCGCTAAAAGCAGAGCCCTTGGGACTCCTCCCCCCACCGCCCTTCCTGCTGTTTGTGCTGCGAGTGTGAGCACGCGTGTATATTTGTATGGTTGGAGTGAATAAATGTTTAAATCAGTGTGTCAGTTATAATTAGAGCGACTCTCCCTTCTTCATCGCAGAACGATTCCTTCATGCTTAACGCCTAGAATGTCATTTTCCACTGTGAAATCCTTATTCTTCAAGGCCTAGTGCCAAAGTCGGCTTCGTGAGGCACCTCCCCCATCCCCCAGACAGGATCTGTCTCTCGCCCCGGCTGCAGCCCCGGGGTCCTTGACACGGAGCCTCGTGAATGTATTCACCCTTCTTAGCCTCTACTTACCCGTCCCGTGCTCCTCGAGGGCAGGGGCCATGCCCCTTTCATTCATCTGCTCTGTGCTGGTTACGCCAGGGCTCATCCAAACAATGCATTGATGAAAGACAAGGCCGGGAGAGAAGCAGATAATTCTGGCCATGGCACCAGAGAAAGCACCCCAACCAGGTCTCCAGGGTTCCTGCCCCACAGAGCTGCCCTGGGCTGTAACAATCCCAGCATTTTGAAAGAAAACAGATCCACCTGACCCTCCCGTCCCCGGCCCCCCGCATGCGGTTAGCGACCTCCCCCTCTGGCCAAGTGTCTGACTTCCCCAGCACCCGGCAAAAGGCTAGAGCACAGCTGTCCCCACCCTACCCCCAGCATGCAGGAAGGGCACCCCAGATCCCCACCCCCCCACCCCCTTGCCCTTCTTGGTATAGGGCCAAGCTACAGGACCGGCCTCAGAGCTGCCTCGGACGGACAGAACCATGCATTACTTCAACTGATGAGCTTATCAATGCCCGGTTTGAGGTGAGTTTAGGGCAGGTGTCAACCCAGAAGAAAAGCCCTGGATTTTCACTTGAAGTAAATCCAAGCAGAAAGGCTTGCCTTGCTGGAGGAACCCTCCCCTCACTGAGCACACTACCCTTCCCCACCCCACCCTTGCAGAGGGTCTCCATAGGTGGGGGGTGGGGGGTGATGAAGAGGGGCTAGACGCTTCCTAATCCTCTGTCTGAAAACCACAGCTGATGCGGCCAAGGCACCTGCCCTTTGGAGGGCCTTTCAGACAGTGGTGTGTGTTTGGGGAACCTTATTATTTTTTTTTGACTGCCCTCCCCAGTGACTTCCCCCTGCCCCCGAGAATGAAAGAAGATGGTCTCCTAGCCAAGGCTCAGCATGCGTGGGACGAGGGCAAGGCCACAGGAAGACAGGCGCCCCTGTTTGTCCTGCACAAAGCTGTGCAGCGGAGCCAGGCGGGGGCTCGGCCCCCCATCCTTCTGGGGCCTGCCTTCCTCAGGGGAGAAATAATTGGCCTGTCTATAGAGCATCAGGATTCAAATAAAGCTTGAAAACACACGCAGCCCTGCGAATTCTATAAATGTGGAATTATAAATGATGGCCCGCCACCATGCGCGCACGCGTGCGTGCGCGCGCACACACACACACACATTTGCGCACACCGCTGAAGGCTGCCTGTGCTCCCCTCTCCAATTGTTGCCTGGATCCACCTGATTCAAAAAAGCCCACTCGCATTTGAACTGGAGGCAATCAGGGCGGAAAATACCCCCGTTCCTTTGGTGCAGGTCCAAACTGTCACCATTTGGCATCCTGACACGCTGATGTCCCCATCAGCTGTTCAACGTCAGCCAAAGGGGGCCTCCCCCAGCCAACAAATCAGAGATTTCATTAACCAGCAAAACCTCCCGGAAGGATGAGCGGCCTCACGTGGGCCGCCCCCACCCCATCCCCCTCTCCTCCCCCCCCACCTCCCTTCTGCTACACAAACAGGCTCACTGCAACTAGATTGGATTCAGATCTTGTAGATGAAAAAATTCAGCTACAACAGCAGCGCCCCACCAGACCCCGAGTGAGGGCCGAGCCCCGCACGGCAGCCAGGCTGCCTCGGTAATAACCACTCGTAATATCTGACAGAAAGAACCCACGCTGGTCATAGCCGATGCTGCCACATGAAAGGAAGCATTACGCCAGCCTCTCGGGGGCTGGGGCTCAGGGAGAGCCTCCGCGCAAATCA
This sequence comes from Lutra lutra, assembly GCF_902655055.1. Lineage (NCBI taxonomy): Eukaryota > Metazoa > Chordata > Mammalia > Carnivora > Mustelidae > Lutra > Lutra lutra. Next base: position 64,749,195 of record NC_062296.1, on the reverse strand, counting down.
GAAACGTTTTCCACTGAACTGCTATTCAAGTCCTGGAAAATCAACAGGGGCCGTTTGCCTGACATCCTGGGAGTTGCTGTTATTCTCCGGACAGCCTGGCTCATGGAACGAAGCAAGGCCACCTTAACCCAAATTCGCTGGGCGTTTGGCATTTCTGAGCTCGGAAGCCTTGGATGGGGTGGGAGCTGAAACCAATGAGGTTGGCTCCGAGAGCGAGCCGCAGAGCGCCGTGGGGGTGGCGTTTGAAATATGGAACGGATGGGACAGCCTGGGCCTTGGCCATCAGGAGCGAGCACCAGCCTCCCTTCTCCCCCTGGGCCAGGGACCTGTGTGTTGAGCTGTGTCAGGGCAGCCCCGGTGGCAGGAAGCACGTGGGACCACGGACACAGAAGCGTTTCAGTACTCTGGCAATTAGTAGGGCTGTTGGTTCGAACCCTGGTTCAGAAGTCCCGGCCTGAGCCAGGCTTGGTGGCATGCTGGCACCTCATTCTTTGGTCCCCGGGACAGTCCTGAGTCACCCCCTCCCCCGATCCAGAAGCTTCCAGACTGTGGCCGTGATGTTGTAGACAGAATGGGGCGGTTGGGTCTTCCAAGATTCATGTCCACCTAGAGCAGACACATACAACTTGAGGTTCCCAACGTGCTTCTCCAAGGCTGCTTCCGAACTACCTGTGATGCACTCAGGGGATGGCCCTGCAGATGCTACCCCCTGCCCCACCCCCAAATTCTTGCCCTTCTCATCTTCCCATTGTCACAAGCATTGTGCTAGCCAGGAAGAAAGGGCTGGATTCTAGAGGGTTCTGGGTAGAGATAGATATCTCAACAAGCCCATACTCCCAGCCCCAGCCTCCTCCTGGCTGAGCCTCAAATGCTCTAGGAGTCTTGGGAGCCACAGTCACTTGGAGACATTGTGTCCCCCGAGCCCTTGACATTTCTGTAGAAAGCAGCTTTGCCATGGGGGACCTCGTGATATCTCAGCAAGGTGAGGTGACCTCCACCCAGCAATCACCTTGGTTTTAAAGCAAGAGATGTCGAGCTTGTAAGCAAGTGTGGAAGAGGACACAGGTATAGTGCATCCTGGAATAGCATGGGCTAGGGTAGAAATAAATGAGGTGTATGCAATTTACTTCACTTTACCCCTGCTCCGTTTCCCTGCTGCTGAAGTAGGGCCAGCAGGGTGTTGTGGGGCCTCGGTGTACTCATCCGGGAAATGGGACAGATCCACATCCCGGAAGCGGGATAATCCTGTATTACCAGGTTGTTCGGAGGACCCAACAAGGCTGTGGGTGAAAGCGTAAAAATGGACACCCGCAACTCGCCATCCCAAAAGGCCCAAGCCCCAACACGGCCAAAACGCTCTCTCAGCCAGGTATGCCCCCGTGGGGAGCGGTGTGTGCCCAGGCTTCCTCGGTGGGCCTTGCTTGAGTGCAATCTTTTCCAAGGACAAAACAGCCCCAGCACTCAGGAAAGGACCAGCGCATCACCTCAGCATTTCTATAAAAAGATTGCTCGGGTTCCGGAGCCTGGTTGACAGGCCGGGCTGGGAGGGCGTGTGCGTGTGTGCGTGCGTGTGCAATGAAACGCTCTTCTAACAGCTGGCCTCGACCAAGAAGCCATGCTCACCCTAAAGCCCCTGGCCCTGCTGGAAGCAGGGGGATGGATGCAAGGAAAGGGAGTGGGGGGGGGGATGAGGGAGAGAGGGAGGGAGGGAGGGAGGGCGGGCTGTAAGCTGAAGAATGGAGCTGGGCAAAGAGACGTGTCTGCGGTGCGGATCTGTCGCTCTGTGCAGCCAACACAATGGACCTCTGGGTGGGCTCAGAGAGCCCCCCCCAACCCCCGACCTCCTGCCCGTGACACAGATAAGGACCTGGAGGACTGCTCCGAGCTGCTGCGTGTGCCCCGGGCCAGCCAGCAGCGAGGCCAGCCCGGTGTGAGTGGCAGCACAGATAAACGACACCCGTGCGGGGATTGACTGCCCCCACACAAAGGCGCCTCTCCCCGAGTCCCTCTGAGGCCCAGATGGTCAGGGAAGCCCTTTCCCGCCTCACAAAGAGGATCGCTGCGTGTCTTTTTCTTTTAAAATGGAATAAAAAAAAAAAAAAAAAAGCCATTGCTCACAAAGGACCTGGATGAAAAATAAACCCTTAAAAAAACCCAGCCTCTCCTGGCTCAGCAGCCCGGCATTTCTTCCGACTGTCAGACTTAGCAGATTGCTTTCTGGAAAGGATCCAATTGGCAAGACCTGCCGCTGCGCAAATGAAATTTTAAAACCCCGCTCCTTGTTGCACTCAAAGAGCTTTTCTCTCTCCGCTTGTTCTACACGGCCTCGTAGAATTATTCTCTTGTCTCTCGTTGTATCAGAAACTACTATTCCCCCGCTTTCCCGCCCCACGTGAGGGGTCCTCACCCCAGCTGGGGGTTTGGGTAATCAGAGGCGGCTGGAGCACCACTCCAGCCCCCCACCTTCATGCCCCACCTGGGCTTCATCTCACAGAATCACCTCCTAATTAGGAGAGACACTCGCTCCTGAAGAGAATAAACACTTGCAGGCGGCCTCCCTCCCTTCCCGAGCCCCCCACCCCCGCCACCCTCCACCCGGCCCCCTCCGTAATGAGGTAAGTGTTGGGGGGGCAGGGGAGTGGCGATGAGCGAGCTGGGATCATGCGGGCGGACGATCTTTCACGCACAGGGTTTGACACCCGTCAGGCCTGTGACACCAGCTCTGTTTGGCTGGCGTCCCCCTGGTGAAAAGTCAGCACAAAAAATAGCCACGGGCCTCGTCTGCCTTTGACAGGCCGCCTCGGTGTGCGATGAACTTGTATGGCGGAGGCGGCACAGTGAGTCAGGAGAGTCCCAGGCCGCCTGGGTTGGAATTCCAAGGCGGCCCCCGCGACAGCATGGCCGGCCCGGTGCTGGGCTCCGAGCGCGTGCTCTGTTCGCTTCCCTCCCCGCTCACAACGAGGTGAGGTCGGCAGGAGCTGCTCAAAAAAACTGCCTCGGGGGACTGGTGGCCTTGTTGGCCCCATTCCTGGCTCCTCCCTGTAGCCATGACACTCTGCGGCCCCTGTGGCTAAAGGGGCAGACCCTACAGCACCGCCTTGAGACCTTGGCTTTGCCCCTCTGACTGGCGTTGGCCCACTGAGTGAGACAAGAAGTGGCCATGTCAGCCCACCTTGACCCTGCTCACCCTTACCCTGAGCCTAGGCTTCAGAAGGCACAGCCAAGTTCCCCTCACCGTCTGGTGTCTGTCACCTCATGAAAAGAGGTGGCTAGCTGCTGCCCTCTTGGCCTTCCCCGCCCCCATGAGCATGCTTGAAGAGGACCTGACTTATAAATGTCCTTTGTAAAGATGATACCCCCTCCCCCCACGGGTGGCTGCCTGCGTTCGACATCTGGAAAAGAAGGGACCCACGGCAGCAATCCTGAGGAAGGTCTGTTACCTTCCAGCCCGGGCCTACTGGGGACAAAGGCCTTAACACCCGACTGGCCATTCCTTCGTCGTGCCCATATTCTACGAGCTGGGCCAACCACCCCCAAAGGGAAATGTGGGCCATCTGGTGATGACAATGCCACCCTCCTCTAAGGCGGGGAGCGGTTTCCAGGGTCACCTGATCCATCAGTACGTAAGGCCCAATTTCCCGTCATAAGATGTTAAGAAAAGAAAGGAAGAAAAGGGAAGCCAGGCAGGCCGGTGTTGTCTGCCCCTCCCCCAAACCTATAGCTGCTGTATTAAATGGAGAATATGCAGGTTATGACCTGCTTAATGAGGAGGCCCAAAGCTACCCACAAGGCTTTGGCAGCTCCGCATCCCAGCTCCGACTTTGAGGAAGTGAAAAACCCCAGGGTCGTTTTGACTGAAGGGGCACTGTCAGTGTGCCCACACAAAGGAAGTTAAGTCGCGAGACTGACTACTGACAAGCCTGGTAACCAGGGTGGGGTGGGGACGCAGTGAGCTTGGAGAAGGACAGTCCTCCCCCACCCCCACCCAGATCATGAGGCATCAAGAGACAGAGGGCAGGGGAGAAAGCACCCTTGACTTACACGGTGCTTGGCCGGGGCTTGGGGGAGGGCGGGGAGAGGTCACTAACTTTTCGTGAGCTGAACTCCAAGTGGTTCCTTTAAAAGGTGCCCCGGAAAAAACCAAACAGGAACTTGTGGCGGGAGTCCTAAGCTCCGGTCCTTATCTCAGCGTCCAGACTCTGGGTGTGAGCAGCCTTGTCATACCGTCAAATGCCTGGGCACCAACTCGTAATAGCTGTGTTCTCATCACAGGCACGGAGGCAGGCGACGATATTAAAGGAATACATCAAATGTAAATGATTTCAGAAATGGCAAATGTGAAAAGAAAGTGGGTGTCACGCAGCAGACGAGCCCCTTCTCTACTGTGCAGAGATGTCCCCGGCGCTGCCCAGTGAGAACACAAAAATGCCGAACCTGAGTGCTAGGTTCAGGGCACAAAATATCGGAAAGAGCCCCCGGAATCTTCTTGCTCACAGTGATTCACAAGGCCTGGCTTAGGTCGCCTGGTGATATGACATGCCCCAAGCGGGCCACCAATAGGTCTCCAAGGTGCTTTGAACCCAAGAGCCTTCCCATAAGCAGAGTCTACCATGGGCATTCAGGAGTTTGGGGCCAGCTGCTTGACCCATCCCTAGCCGGGGCTTCAAAACCCATCACCCTGACCGTTCAGAGGGCTTGTGAGGAGACTCGAGCCTGTGGCTTTTCCTGGCCACAACGTTCCCTGCAAGCCCAGGATGTCTGGGGAAGGAGGGATGACGCCGGGAGAATGTTGCACTCAGAGAAGCAGCCCCCACTCCGGGAGATCCTGGCGAGTCACAGCAGATCTGAGGCAACGGCCAGATGCCAGGCCAATTCTGAACAGGCATCCATGTTCAGACATGACCGGATCTGAGGGCCAGGAGGAGGAGAGCCCAGGGCCGGGCCTGGAGCCAGGTCAGTCCATCCTGGGGGAAAGGCAGGCGAAAGCTGGGGAAGGGCCTGGCCCAGCCTGGGCCCCAGAGAGCCTGGTCGGTGAGAAGCAAAGGTGGCTCTAAGACTCAGGCAGAGAGGGCCACTGGCACCTTGGGGCCAGGGTCAGGGAGGAGGCAACAAGGCCACACATGCCAGGCAATTTAACATCCAGGCGAAAACTCAGAACTTTCCACAAACCCTGCTAGCTAATGGGGAGGCAGCTGCAACTCTCCTCACTCCTCCAGGGTGAGGTCCAGGGCCAAGCTGGAGTTAGAGCCCCCCTCCAACACTCATCGTGGCCAGGACAGGGCTAACCCCCACCGCACACCCAAGCCTCAGCGCCCCAGCAAGCCCATCCCAGAAATGCCCTTGAAACAACAGCTCAAACAGATTCCAGGCTCCTAGTCGTCTGGGATTCCCAGGTACACACGCCCTAGTTATTGGGCTCGGCATATTTTAAGACCGATTAGCAAATAACTTCAGCCCCGAGCTCCCCACCGTGTTGACTTCTTCCCACCAACCTGGCCCTCCCCAGCTCTCCAGTCCCCAAAAGCCGTGGAGCTCCACACAAGCCAGCAAGTAAATGGTTAACACCCACAGTCCCAGGGCCAGTGTCCTTCCGGGTTGTTCAGGGACTGTGCCCTACCCGTTGGTCACTGTTTTGAAAGTGCCACCTGGATATATGGAAAATGCCAAGTGCAGTGCCCTGTCCTGTTAATCAAGGTCTGGCTCGTGCAGCAACTGATCCCCGCCAAGGGACAAGCCCTTCCCCAGCCACCAACACAAGCGAGCTAGGGCCTCCTCCATCCTAGTCCTTCTAGAGGAACCCCAAATGCCCGCCCAACCAGCCCCCAAACCACCGTGGTCTCAGCTGCCACCAGAGTCTTCCATCTACTGCCTAGTGTGGGTCTGATTTACTAACTCGAACCTTGGCTTTCCCTTAAAACAGTGATAAGCACCATGCAGCTTGCGTATCTTTTCATATGGCCCCTGATCTAAGGCACTGGCAGGACACTGAAAGTATTAAAGTAACAAATACCAGCCCCCTTTATTCTCCCTCATGCAAGCTGAGCAACTCCCACCAGCCTCGCCTGCTGCCCACCTCCCCACTCCCCGGTCATCATGGGAGTATCTGGTCTACCGTGTAGGAGGGAAGGACCCTTTAGTTCATGTCAGGTGGAAAGTTCCCGAAGGCATCTAGTTCATGGTATAAATGAACTAGCTCCAGTTCATCTACTAGGTCTAGTTCTAGTTCATCTCATGGGCCATTTGGGCCTAAAAGATGGTAAGGAGACTGTGCCCAGGAAGGGTGGCTCAGTTCATGGCCAGCCCAGCATCTGGCTCTCCCCAGGTGGGTCATGGCTGGGGCAAGTGCCCTGTCAGGGGCAGAGCATCTCAAGGTAGTGCCTTGTCACCTCCTCCAAGACAGCCACCGCTCTCATTCTCACCGAGTGGGAACTGGCTTCCCAAACAGGGAGGCCCTGGGGAGGAGGAGGCTGGCGCCACGCCTGGCATCCCCTAGGAGCAGGATGGCCCCACCACAGCTCTGGAGGCTGAGCTCCAGGTGCAGTCGGGCAGATATGTGTAAGATCTTGGACCATTCGGAGGCTAGGCGCCTGGCACACAGCATTCCCTCCCTTTCTGGTGGAGTCAGCTACTTGGGCGGTTAAGAGAAAAAAGTAGGGAGCATCACCAATAACATGGGGTAAACCCAGGAATCACACCCATGCTGTCATCCACTGCTGGGGTGCCCCCCAGGAACAGCTGACACTTTGGCCACCTCTGGGCGCTTGAACCTCTGTCAAGGTTGAGGACAGATGCTCCCGCAGCTGCTTCCGGGCTACGATGGTCAGGGGTCTCTACTAATTCAGTTTGAGGAAAGAAATCCAGTCGCCATTCAGGTAAATGTTGACACCTCTGTCTAGTGGTTCTTCATGGTCAGAGGACAGCCGAGAAGCTGAGGGAGGGCAAGGGCTTTCTAATAGACTTGAACCTTCCGAAACATCTAGAAGATAGTCTTCAGTTTGCAGGGTAAAGAGTTTTTGACTCATTCGATCTCTTATTAAGTCGCATTGAGCACCAACCATGCACCAGGAGGGACATGGGGTAGGGACCCGTGAGCAGCGGCGGAGAACAGAATCCACACTCGCTAATTGGCACAGAAAAGCAGGAATTGCAGTCTGTGAGTCTACTGAGTACTCAGTACTGTAAAGGCAAGTTGTAGGCGGAGCTTTCAGGAGCAACACTGTGCCTGTAACTGCCCACCCAACACAGCGGAGGCCGGGCAGGCAGCCTGCAGTCCCGCGCCCAGGGTGTCAGTGCCCGAGCCCAGGGCTTGCTGAGTTCTCAAATTCATGGCACCAAAAACATTTCCAGAACCCTAGCTGCATGTCCCAGAAGCCAAGCCACAGTGTTTGCCACAATGGTGGACAAGACAGACCCAGCCGCTCCTCCAAGGGACTGACATCCTAGCTGAGTGAATGGATGCACACATCCAGGGACCTGATTAGCCATCTGAGGACCAGGAGAAGCTCCAAGAAGGGCAAGTACAGGGCAGTCGGACAGTGACCCCGGTCTGGGGGTGAGGGGCGCCAAAGAAGATTTGCCTGAGGAAACAGTGAAAGGTTGAGGAGTTAGACCAGTGAAGAGGGTGGGGGAGAACCTTCCAGAGAGAGAGAATGACATTTCCGTAAGCTCAGAGGCAAGGAGCGTGGCAGGTCCAGTCCCTGCGACTGAAGCCTTGAAAGACGGATAGAAGGTTCTGTGCCTTCTATGCAAGGCAGCCAGTCTCGGCATGTGGGAGGACATGCCTGCAGCCCGTGGCCGGCACAGAGTGCCTTAGCTGAGGACAACAGCCTACATGGGCGCTGCAGAGAGGCGGGCAAATCCGGAAATAACAGGAAAAACGAACACTCACCTCTGGTCTCTTCTGTGCCAGGCCCGGGTTGAAATAATGCTCCGTCAGATAACTCATTCCATCCTGTCAACGCCACGCCCTTAGAACCCCCATTTTCAGATGAGGCAACTGAGGACCGACTTGTCCACAGCCAGAGAGCAAACCCAGAGAGCCCACACCACACGGTCTGCCATCTCAACCCCTCGCCCTGCAACAGAGGCGAGAGTTTCCGGCCATGTGGCACCATCAATTCGAGGCATTCAAGAGCATTGAAGGTCACGGAGAGGAGCTTCTGGAAGTGGTGCTAAATGCTCAAATGTAATGAGCAGCGCAAAGCGGGGTACAGGCAAGAGCCAGTGAGTGGAGCCGTAGAAATACGGTAAAGGATTTTGTAACAGATGCAGAGGGGCCCCACCTCTGTGCCCTCACCCTTGCCATGGTCCTGCGCATGGGCCTAACCTCTGCCCACCCACTCATCTGGCCAGAAATGCCAGGGAACTACCACCGACCACAGAGCAGCCCTCAGTCCATGACTGGCAGGAACGGCTGGCAAAGACCCCAGCTCCCTTGCCCCAAGGATGTGCCCACGATGAGGTGCGTGCCTCCCAGTAATTCCCACAGCCTCCCGGTGGGATCTGGCCTCAGTACCCCATGGTGGTAACTGGCCTGATAACACACTTTGAATTGTCCTTCCTTCCTTTCCTGCCTCACGCTACACACACACACCCCTGCTAGCAGTGCTTCCTGGGGTCACACACACACACACCCCTGTAAATTACTTCTCCACTCAAATCCTTGTCAGGGGAGGGGGGGTGGGCAATGTCAGGACGGGAGGAAGGTGGGCATCGTCCCAGTGAGGGACCAGCTGGTCCCCAGGTCAGGAGGAGGGTCTCGAGATGCCTGGTCATCGTTCATGGACGCCTCAACGTGTGTTATCCCCCAGCACGGGACTCCTGCCCTGTCTTTGGTCCCTATGCCCTGTTAGGGTCCCCCACCAGCTCCCACACCAAGCCCCAGCCAGGCCTCAAGGCTGAGCCTTCCCAGGGGGCCAAGCTGCCTCTGCGAAGGTTACATTTGGATTCCTTTTCGAGGCTCTGTTTGAACTTGGGACATTACCCTACTCTCTCCAGCAAAGGTCACTGGGAAATATCATGTAAATTGGCCAGTGTCAACTTCCCGGCCCTCCTCCTATCATGGCCTTCAGAGCTGAGCAGAGGTGCGGGGTACTTATATCGCCTCTCCCCTATCGAGCCTTCAGGGAGTGGGGGTGGTGGGGCAGAGGAGACTCACAGGGTGGCAGATCCATTTTCCAAAGGCTGCCACAAAAATATATGTATTCTGTCCCCTACACTGTCTACCCGTGACTGTCGCTCTTCCCGCTCAAAGGTGGGATCTACATTCCTTCCTCTTAAACCTGAGTGGGGCTGGTGACCACTCCAGCCAGTAGATGACAGAGGAGAGGATGCTGTGGGACTCCCAGGGCCAGGTCATTAAAAAGATCCAGCTTCCACCTGCTTCTCTCTTTCTCGAAAGCTCACTCTGGGCACCCAGCCACCACGCTATGAGGAAACCCAAATCAGTGCAGGAAGAGGGTTCACACTGAGAGGCTCGGGGGAGGAGAGCTGATGTCCCCCCAGCCAACAGCCACCAGCAGCCGCCAGACATGTGCGTGTACAAGCCTTCAGATGGCCCCAGCCTCCAGACTTCGGGGCTTCCAGCTGAGTCCCCAGACACCACGGAGTGGAGACAAGCTGTCCCCACATGCCCCATCCAGACTGCTGATCCCCAGCGTCTGCAAGCGAAAGAAATAATGGTTGTTTTAATCCACTGAGCTGTGAGTGGGTGTCGGGGCACAGGGAGGGGGGCGATTTGTTATATCATCGTAGTAACAAAAACACCGAGCTTCCAAGATCCTGCCATTTGCAACCACAAGGATGAACCCGGACGACAGGACGCTAGGTGAAGTAAGCCAGACACGGCAAGATAAACACCGCGTGCTCGCACTTTTCTGTGGAATCTCAAAAACGTGAATTCCCCGAAGCAGAGAGTGGAACTGTGGTTACCAGGTGCAGCGAGATGGGGGAATGGAGGGATGTTGGTCCAAGTCACGCTCATCTCAGATGAGTAAATCTAGAGATCCAGTGTACAGCTTAGGGACTGTAGCTAAAAATACTGGATTGTATACCGGAAATGTGTGAGAAGAGTAGATTTCAGGGGCTCTCATGGAAAAGAATAAGGGTAACTGTGTGCAGGGGTGGGTATGTGAATTAGCTTGGCTGTGGAAATCATTTCACTCCATAAATGTATATCGAAACATCATATTGTACACTTTATGTACATACAGTTTTTATTGAAAATGTTTATTGAATTTAAAAATAAACAAAAGGAGGGGCACCTGAGTGGCTCAGGCCATAAAGCATCTGACCGTTGATCTCAGCTCAGGTCTTGATCTCAGGGTCGTGAGTTCAAGTCCTGTGTTAGGCTCAAAAAAATTTTTTTTAAATAAAAATAAGCAAAATGAAACACCAAGCTTCCCAAATTCCCAGGGTTGGATTGGGTTGGGTTTTATCTGGTTTTGTTTGACCGTGTTCTGTCCCTATCAGGACAACCGCAAGAAGGCATCCTTTGTGTTGGTGCCCTGCCCACAACACGCCTTTCCTAACACCATCCCCTGACTCACAGGTCAGAAGGGCACATGCTGCATGTTTCTACGGGGATGTTCTTCCAAAGAGCTGGGGACAGCAGTATGTCAGGTGACAACGGGACCGGCTGAGGTGACCTCGCTAATTCCCAGCCACTCTTGTGGTCCTACTTTGTCCCTTGTTTAGTACTGACAATAGCCTAGGATAACAGCGTCCAGGGGTGGGGCAGTCTCCCTCCTCCCACCAACCAGTCCATAACACCCCAGAGCCCGACATGGCCAGTCTGGAGGACCCGCACCTTCCACGGAAACAAAGCGGCACAATGCGGGGAGCAGGACAGATGGTGCTTTCATGGTGACCCTGCCAGTGACCCCGATGCTGAGCAGCCTCCCCCATTACCCCTCCCCACGTGCCCCTGCGCTAAGGGCGTGCCCACATAAACCTGCTCCCAGAGGCTTCTTCCTGCAATGAACCAGGAACTCAAAGCTCCACTATCACACGCAAGGAAGCAAAGTCACTAAGTCCTTTGGAAATTGTTTCTTGCTTGGGAGCTGGGATGCTACTACGTACCTGAGTGCCTTTGGGCTAATTATGTGAACTCTCAAAGCCTTGTGCTCCTTGTGCGTAAGATATGGCTGGCACCCACCTCAAAGTGTTTGTGGATGAATCAAATGAGATATTAACATGTGCTTATTGGGGGCTCGCTATACTCCAGGAGGAACACAGTGCCCCGAGTGTGAGGTGTTAGTTCCTTCTTCCCCCCAGCGTGCTCCACAACACTTGCCACCTGCAAGCCTGCCCGTGGGTGAGCCACTGAGCTGCCGTGGAACGTCTTTTCCTCCTCCGTAAAGATCACCAGACTGAAAGTTTTCTATGACCCTTCTGCGTCCAGTGGGCTATGATTCTTCAATCCCACACCTGACCCTCTATATAAAAGAAAGTTCTTCCGTTATCGTACCAAAACCATAACGGGTATCTTCACGAAAACTTTTTTCAATTCTTCCAGATCTTTTCCAAAAGGAACATGCAGAATGATGGGGATTGAGGGCCCTTAGAAATGAGTTTGAGGCTGACCTTTCTCTGGGGAGAGGACCAAGGCCCAGAGATGGGAGCAGGCTTGCTTGAGGCCGCCCAGCAAGCTAAGGGAGGAGCCAGGGCCACACTCCAGGCGGTCTGGCTCACTGCATTATCCCCCCCCAACACACACAGAAAATAAATGACTTGGGGAGATTTCTTTAGCAAAGGCAGAACAGTGAGAGCTAGCAACATTGAGGTGGAAATTTGAGAACGAGGATGAGTCATATCTCTTTAAAGTATCACTCGGTGCTTTGCTGTGACAGTGCCTAAAAATAACCCTAGCTGACTGGCTTAGTGAATTCTCACCACCTGCCAGGAACTGCGTTAAGCACTTGACACACTTTTCCTCATTTGAGGTTCCAAATGACGTAATAAGAAAGGTACCCATTTTACAGATGACAAAACTGAGGCCTAGAGAGGAGAAGTAAAGTTCCCGAGGGTCCCCAGCTAGTAAGTGGCAGAAACAGGATCTGAACCAAGGTGGTGGTGTGATTCCATCTCCAGGCCCCTAACTCTGTTCTCGTCCTGCATAGCGGCCCCATCTGTCAGATGTGATTGATTGGGACATCCTCTCAAATTAAATTAACCTTAACAGTCTGATGCATTTATCTGAAACAAGTTCACACAGCCAAGTACGGGCTGAGAATCTCTGTGATGTCACATTCCCCGCCCCCCGTCTCCCTTTATTCTTGCTGGTGACTTGCAGTGCAAGAAACGTGTGTCACAGACACAACTTCGAAGCAATGGAAGTGGGAAGTGGCTTCCAGAAGCTTCAGGTTGTATCAGTCAGCTATTCCTGGGTAACAAACCACCCCAACTCTCTGCAATATACACAGTAAGCCTTTATTCTCATACTCACAGGTCTGAGGGTCCACTGGAGGGGGTCTGCTTCTGCCACGTGTCTTCAGGTTGGCTGATCTGGGCTGGACTGGACTCCAAGCTACAGGGTCAGGTCAGGCCCACAGGTCTCCTTGTTCTTCTGAGACCAGCTGGCTCCCTGGTGTGTGTTCTTCCACGATGACAGAAATGCAATGGCGCAAGTGCAAACACATGACACCGCTTATGGCGTAGGCTTGGAACTGGCATGTCATCATCTCTGTCTACATTTGAGTGGCCATGGCAAGTTACCTGGCGAAGTCCAGCACCAATGGGAGGGGATAGACCCATCCCTCTCTAATCGGAGAAATGGCAGTGGGCATGGATAGAGGGCGGAGGGAGAAAATGAAAGGAGTGATGCAATCTACTGCCAAGGTCATTCACAAATGTAGCAAGATCGGAGCCTCAACATGTTTTTATCTTGTGAGGATAGGGGAGACAGGGAAGAGCACCGATGGGGACTGGTGTTACCTGTATCCTGCTGGAACAAGAGCTCCCCCTTCATCTTGAATTTCAGCTCAAGTTTCCAGGGATGTTGAGAGAGGCAGAGAACTTTCTGGTCTAGACAGGGGACATGAGGACAAGTGCCCTCCAACTGTGCCTTTGCACACCATGATCAGGACAGCAATGGTCTCTGTTGAATCAGAGCCTTGTTCAGTGTGCAGCCTGCATGTCCGAGAGGGCTGCAGCCCCTCCCACTTCTAAGGCGCTCGGAGGGAAAGCCGATGGGTGAAGGCAGATGGCCGGGACAACTCCATGCACCTGAAATGCTGACCAGATGGCCATGCTGGCTCTCGTGCCTGCATTTCTCCTCCTTCCACTCCTCCTCCTCCTTCTGAGCTAGCAGGGGACAACCCCACCCACACAGGTCTGGGAAACATCGTGAATGGGTCAACTGAACTCTTCCTGTCCTGGGTGTGCTATCTTTTCTACCGCCTTCTACCTGCCTAAACAAACATCAGTATCTCTCCCTCTCTCTCTCTCTCTCTACCTCCTTCCCTCCCTCACTCTGTTTCTCTTTCTCACAGTGACAGGTATAAAATTCTCCTTGCCCCTGCCCTGTCAGCTACATGATGCAGCAGGATGTTCCTGGGGTAAAGTTGGGGCTCTCGAGCTGGACCCCAGGAAGCATGAAGCATGGTGGTCCCAGTCCCGGTCTTGGAGGCAGGCAGACCAGAACCAAATCGAAGTGGTGGTCCTGTACAGGCCGGTGACCTCTCTAAGCTTTGGTCTTTCTGTTGAGAAGATTGTCCCTCCTAGGAATGCTGTGAGGACTGTTACATGAGAAAAAGGTGGAGAGTGTCTGGGATATGATACTATTCAGAAGTTCAGAGCTGTTGTTATCATATGTCCCTTCGATTTCTGAGGCTCAGGGTCAGACCTCATGTTCTATCTGCGTAGGCATTGTCTACTGGTCTGGCCACCATGCCCTAAACACCTCATATCAGTCCTGCCAAAGCGCTGCTGTGCCAGTGCTCACCCCCCCAAACCCATTCATTCATTCATTCATTCATCCATTCTGTTTTTCTTGGGGGCCCACTCTATGCCCAGAGTGAGCCAGACACTAAGAGAAGTATGAAGAAATGTAAAACACACCTCGTCTCTCAAGTAGCTCCCAGTATACCTGGGAATCAATGCCCTCAAGTCCAGCACAAAAAAATCTGAGAGACAAAGGGGGCCCAACTCCCACTCAAGGCAAGAAGCCCCCTGCCCTATTCCCTACAGATCCAGCCTCTGCTGGCATAAACCCGCACACAGGGAGCTCAGAGCCAGAGGTAGGCGGTCGGGTTCTTTTCCAGTTTTAATTGTGAGGAAAAAAAAATCTCTCCCCGACTTTGAGCTGAAATGTAGCTTCCTGTGATGTTTGCCCTCCTGGCACGTCCCATCTTTCCTGATTATATATATATACTGCTAAATCTGTGCTTTCTGGGGTGTTCCGTGGAACACTAGTTCCGCAGAGCTCAAGCAAGTACGTACAGATCCCAGCAAAGCAAGTGCTTATTGGTCATTCCGTTTCAGAAACCCTGGGTAAGCAAAACCAACTAGTTTCCGTTCCTGAAAATGTCAGCGCGAAGCCTCTGAGAGAGGCAGGTGATACTGCAAAAGTGGAACCGAATAGCCCCAAGGCTTTTGATCCCAGGCCTGAACTCTGCTCCCGGAGCCGGAGTTTCTCAGTTCGCTCTTTGGGGTAAAAGGAAAGTTCCAAAAAAAAAAAAAAAAAAAAGGGTAATCTGGACTGTGAGAACCTAGATCACGCTGAGTAGGACGCTGTAGCAGAAGTCACCATGCCCCGCGCACACTCACTCGGCACTTGACACATCTGGGCACATGGCCTTGACTACCAATGGCCGGCACCGCATCTCCGCCTGAGAGCTTTCTGGCCGCAGTAGCCCATTGTCCCCACGACTGCCACAGGCTGGAATTCCTAGAAATCTAGTGACCCCCTCCCCCAGAGTAGAGATCAACTAACGACTGACAGCCCAGCACCCAGACCCTCGGTTGGGACAACCCTAAGGTGCGTATTCTACAGCATCCCAGAGCTCCCAGGAGGACTGAGCCTCCCGGGTCCACACACATGTGGCCACTGACTGGCTCACAGGCCACTTGGTCTTTCCCTTCCATCGCTACCTCCAGACCTCACTACCCTGCTGGTTTTTCTTGAAATCTCCTTTCAAGTCAACTATTTGCACTCAAACCCAGGTCCGGGCACTGTTTGGGGGGAGACCCAAAGCACAACGGATGGTCTGGGGAGTTTTTTCCACTGTCGGGGCTGAGCCTAAATGAGGAGGTAGTGTCTGGCGGGCCCAAAGAGGAGGAGTGGGAGGGAGAAGAGACAGGAGAGGTATGCCACCCAGGGGCCCAGGCAGACCCTGCATCGGCCCCTTCTGCTCCTGCCTGGTCGTCTTCAATGCTTCCCACCTGCCTTGCGTGCGCGCACACACATACACACCTCTCAAGTCTCTCCCTCCCTCCCCCCCTGCCTCAATTTCCCTACCCGTTTGCCCACAGCTCCGGGGCTCAGTCTGGCCGGGGTGGAAGAAGACTCCAGACAAGGAGTCATGGGAAAGGAGGAGAGGGCTCTCTTGGGCACATAAATCACTCCGCAACTGAGAGGCCCTGCGTTCCCAAGCCCGGAAGGTAATTCCCAGGGCTGCGAACACTTGGCAAGCAACCCCCAAGTTGGGGCGGGACTCGGCGGGACTCAACCCAAGCTTCTGGGTTGCTTTTTCTCCATTTTACTGTGGGTGTAACCTTGATCCCTCTGCAGAGGTAAACAACGGGGTCTGAATTATTTGGTTTGGAAAAAGAAGAGGCCCCAGGGACGCATAAATGCGGAGGAGACCCAGCTGTGCACAGCATGTCCGCTTCCCCTCCCTCAGCACAAACCCAGGGCATCTGCAGGAGCGCAGAGACATTGCTCTCCTCTCCCAACAGCGTGGGCCAGAGTTGCAGAAGCCACAAATCACGAAGAAAAGTGCCGAAGAATACTCGCCGTTTCTTGGAATAGAAATAATAATAATCTGGTCCGTGTATTTAGCCAAGACATTTTTTCCAAGGATTGTGCTCAGATTTATCAGAAGTCCCCTGGGTCTGGATATGTCTTAATTAAGACTGCTTTTGGGGGGAAACATGCAAATGAAAAGAACCCCCAAAAATTACCCCCAGAAGTGAGTTCTGTGGAGCTGACCACCAGACTGCCTTCCTCCAGCATTTGTCTTTTCATCACCTTGTCGCCTGTATGGTTACATCCTGGTCCATCCCGCCGTGTCAACTGCTCTGCACATAAGATAATTACCTACGCTGACCATCTCCTAAGCACCAGGCATGCTGGACATGTGATATTCTTCTCATTACAACCCCAGGAGCTACCATTTAAATGATTACTATATGCCTGCTCGGTGCTTTTGGAGCAGACCTCATTAAATCCTCCTAAAGTCCTCTGATGTAGTGTCCCCATGTTTCGGATGGGGACACTGAGGCTTAGAGTAAAACCTGAGGAAAATCTCGCAGGTGGAAATGGGAGGAAAGCAGGACTGTCTGGCTTCGGGGACAAAGCCTGGTGTTCTGCATTAGACTTTCCCAGCGGCCATGCTGAGCCAAGGGGACGGGGTTGAGCTACCAAGGCAGCAGTCCAGTAAGGGCCAGGGCAATAGAGGAGGAAAGAGGAGGAGGCCAGACAAGGGTACGAACCCAAGTCCCAGCCTCAGCCTCGTCCCAGGACGCAGGGGAGGAAACATACACCGCAGAGCTGTCTTGCCTCCAGGGAACGGAGTTGGGGTTTCTTACTCCACACCAGTCACTGGCTCTGGGTGCCCTGGGATGAGGACAGGGAGTGGGGATAGAAAACTTCTAGGAATTTTCAACTCTCCATCCCTCTGCGGAGGCCACCAGTGTCGGAAGGCAGCCTTCTGAAGGTTACAGCTGTTGGCGGCAGAGCTTCCTGAAGCTGGGGACTGGACACACAGACCCGGCAGAAGGAATCGGAACCAATCTGGGTGGGGCGCCAGCAAGGCACCACACTTGGCACGTGACCCTCCTCTTGCCCTGTATTTGTGGCTGGGCAAAAAACTGCAAGAATGAGCATTATGTTCTGGACGTAATCATCAATAGCCCCCCCGACCACCAGACTCCATGACTCAGACCACTCAGCTGAGGCTGACGGCATGAGGCCCACACGGTCGACCCAAGCTAGCCAGCTCATTGCCGAAGAACAACCCTTAGGGATGTTCTCCTAAGATAGGAACTCAGCAGCAGTGGGTCCTGCCCCGTCCTCTAAATTCACAGCTTCTGCCTCACTGAGAAAGCGTAGCAGCCAGAAACCAGGGGTCAAAGCCCCAGAGAAGCTGGCTGGACACGCCCATACAGCTCCAAAGACCAAGCAAGCCACTGTAAGGCGTGCATTCCAGCCCTGGTTCCAAGGAGCCCAGCGGCATTTTCAGCCCCGTGCCTGGAGACAAATAAGCCTGCTTTCCCAGCGCAACCACAAGACCTTGACCGAGACAGGCAGCTAGGAGCCCAAGTCACAGCTATCTGGCCAGAAAGCGGCACAGTCTCGCATGCCACCAAGCCACAGCGATAGTAAAGCACAGGGTGGGGACCCTCGAACCTTTGGCACCAGGGCTTGGGCCTGGGGCTGCCCTGTGCCTCTCTCTGGGGCTCAGAGCTTGCTGTGAGGGCTTTCTGGATCCTCAGGACAATTCCCCCTTTGTATCTGGCCCTGTTTGAGGGCGTGTCTGTGCCTGGCCATCACAGTCTGTAGGGCACATGGCATTTCAAACTCCCAGAGTAAGTGGACCTCAAAAGGGCAGCCTGGGAGACACTGAACTCAAATGCAAGAGTTTACAAACACACACACACACACACACACACACACACACACAATCATATGTACTCACACACATTCATACACACTCATGCTCACACACATACACGTGCATTTACACACTCATGCCTACAATCTATCTCACACCTAGCATGTCAAAGTACAAAAAAAAATCCCTTAATAAGGCACGTGCTGTGTTTTCAATACTGATACATGTTGCAACATGTCAATTGCCTTCAGTCGATGTGAATAAACCTCCCATTGCAGAACATTCCGGAGATTCCTGCTCCTTTGCTACTGCAAACAATTCATGTTGAGTGAATAAAAGTAAGTTACAAAGCATGCGTATGGGAGACTACGACCTTGTAAAAAGTAAAAACGATCAAAACTATGGCATATATCATTTGTAAATACACACGTATGTAGTACAACTCTAAAGCAATCGTACAGAAGATGACATGCCAGCCCCCGGGGGGGGAGGTGCCAGGAGGGAGGGAGAGATGGGATTTTCACTGTATTTGGAAATTTGTATTTTTAAAATCCATGAATAAGAGAAACAAAGGGAATACAGCAAAATGTTAACACTTGTCTAATCACTGTGGTAGGATCATGGATATTTCCTATTCCTTCCAATATTTTCTGTGTTAGAATGATTCTTGATCTTAAATAATGATATAATGATTTTTTAAATTTCACCAAAAACTGAATATCAACATAATCTTTGACCCAGCAGCTGCACTCTAATACACTCAATGCAACGCGTCCGTGTACTCACCAGAAGACAGATGCAAAGAACATTCACCCTAGCACGGTTTACCAGCCCCACTTGGAAAACGACCCTGATGTCAGTGAACAGTGGGATGGGTAAGGAAATCATGGTGTGCTCGTGAAATGAAGTACTATTTGGCAATGAGAGTGACCACACAGCATGAAGTAGTAGTAGTTAAGTAGTTAACACACTACCTTATTACAGTGTGAGAGTATTCCAAATCTGACTCTGCTTACCTTTACCAGTATGCTATTTTTTTTTGTTTTCATGTTACTAACTAGCGTCCTTTCATTCCAGCTTGAAGAACTCCTTTCCACATTTCTTGTAAGACGGGTCTCATGGTGATGAACTCCCCCGTTTTTTGTTCGTTATGGAAAGTCTTTTCTTTACTTCAATTTCCGAAGAACAGCGTGTTGCGTAAAGTATTCTTGGTCAGTGCTTCCTTTCTTTGACTGCTTTTGAGTTGATCACCCCATTCTCTTCTGGCCTGCAAAGTCCCTGCTGAGAAATCTGCTGAGAGCCTGTGGAGGTTTCCTTATATGAGAGAATGTTTTTTCCTCCTGCTACTTTTAAAAGTCTCCCTTTGTCTTTGATTTTAGATAGTTTTATTATACTGTGTCTTGAAGAAGATCTCAGAGTTAAATTTGTTTGGGGACCTATGACTTCATGAACTTGGATATCCAAATCTCTCCCCAGATCTGCAAAATTCTCAGCCATTACTTCTTTAAATAAGCTTCCTGTCCCTTTCTCCCACTCTTCTCCTCCTGGCACTCCAATGACGTGTAAATTGTTCCACTAGATGGTATCCCATAATTCACATGGGCTTTCATCACTCTTGTCCATTCTTTTTTCTTTGCTCTCTTCTAACTGGATAATTTCAAATGATCTCTCTGCATTCATAGGTTCTTTCTTCTGCACACGATCAAGTCTACTGTTGATGTTCTTTATTGTGTTTTTCATTTCATTCATTGTATTCTTCAGCTCCATAATTTCCTTTTGGTTCTTTTTTATGATTGCTATGTCTGTTAAACTTCTCATTTTGTTCATGTACTCTTTTCCTGATTTCCCAGAACTGTGTTGCCGTGGGTTTTTTTGTAGCTCACCAGGCTTTCTTAAAACAACTATTTCTAGGATGTGAGGGTGATCTGGCTATGATGTCTGTCACCCCGTTGATGGCCAGGGTTGATTTGGCTAATCTGGCTGGCTAGGCAGGTGTCCCCCTTCCTCCTTCACAGCTCCATGTGTGTCCCTCCCAAAGATGTGCCCTCAGTAGAAGAGGGTGACCTTCCCTGACTGAGGAGGACCATTCTTCAGTCAAGGGTATAGAACCTCCAAACAAGCTCTCACGGTCCATTTGTAGGAGAATGTAGGATAGTCAAGCTTCCAAGACTCCAGACACATCCAAAGGAGGCATTGTATGTTGCAGTCTGCCTGGCTTGAAAAGAGAAAAGAAAAGAAAAGAAGAGAAAAGAAAAGAAAAGAAAAGAAAAAAGAAAAGAAAAGAGAACTATTTCTAATTCTTCATCAGGCAAATTTCAGATCTCCACGTCTTGGGGATCTCTTATTAGAAAATGATTGTGCACCTTTGGTGGTTTTCTCATGTTCCCTCAGCTTGTCACATTCCTTGAAGTCCTGCATCACTGCCTTCATATTCAAAGAAGTAGTTCCTTCCTCCAGTCTTTGTCGACGGGATTCAGGAGAGAAATAACTTGTCAGCCCTACTAGGGATGTGGAAGATTTCTTAAACCTTCTCTGTGGATATGCCTGTTCTATACTTCTTATTCCCTTATTCCCTCTTGGGCGTGGGGGCGAGGTGAATCCTTAAGATTTCATGCCTTCTTCCAATCCTACAAAGCCCAGTGGAGCATTGACAGACTCCCATTTGCTTTCCCTAGAGTAGAGCCAATGCTCAAACGTAGGCTTTCTCCCAGTAGCACAGAGTTGGGCCGGCTTTCTGTGCTCGTTCACCAGCTATCTATCTCCAAAGGCGCACACTCACTGCCCTCAGGGGTGTGCACATGGAGCCATCCATCGGGTTTTGCGGGGAGGGGAATGGGGGGGAGGGGCATTGTGTTGAAGGTACCTGTGAGCCTCTTTGGGGAACCTTCAGGTGAGGTATCCCCAGTGGCTCAGGGATGGGCTCCATGATAGAGTCCAGGAAGTGGTTAGAAAATTTCCATCTGCATCCCTTCTGATCTCTGGCTGCTATTCTCCCAGCTCCTCCTAGCCCCATAGGCGTGAAGCTCACCTTAACATTCTAGAAGGGGTGAGACCAAAGTAGGTTTCTTTGGCCGAAGCCCACATAGCTGGGGAAGCTGAGCATTTACTCATATGCTCTCAATTCTCCTGTAGAAGAAATCGTGTGCCGAGGGTGTCTGTCTTGGCGGGGAATTGGGCTGCCTTAGGAGAGGAATAATTCGAGGAAAATAGAACTATTTCTCATCCCTTTTTCAATGCATCCAATCTCAGATTTTTTTTTTTTTTTTGCACCAACAGCGTACTGAAACTTCACTGGACTCCTGGACTTCCACAAAGACAGTCTTGTCTGTGTGCGATTGTCAAAATCTGTGTTCTTTGGGGAGAAGATGCTAGAAAATGCCTCTCCTGCCATGTTGATGATGTCAGTCTCCATGTTCTCCTTCTTGGTCCCATGCGGTCACATGAGTGTTCATTTGGTGATAAACCATCAAGCGGATGCTTCTGATGTGTGCGCTTTTCATTATTTTCTAACGTTTGCATGAAATCTACATTCATTTTGTTTCCAAAGTGAAAGTTAAGGCACATTCAACACGATGTTCTCCGTTAGGGCTATCACGTGAAGGCCATTGTCAACCATTCATTTCTCAGCTGAAATTAATCTATTGATCACCACTGTTGCAATGTCCTCAATATCAGACATGAAATTATCGACCAGGAATAGCCTCTAAGTTGCCACATTGATGGGGGGTGGGAATGGGAGCTCTGTTCTCGGTATTTAACAGGAAGTATCCTTGCATCTCTGCCTTGCTCCAATGCCACATCCCTGTTTAGCCCAGACCCCATCAGAAAAGGAGTCATCCCACCCCTAAAGGAAGTTAAACTATCCCTCCCAGCCCAAGAGCAATGGACTGATTTCAGTCAGGAACCAAGTGTCTGGGGTTGGAAGAGGGGCTGTGAGACAGCTAAGGGAAAAAGTCCATCTGCCCAGTCCTCAAGAAAACAGACTTCCTTAGACATCACCCGTAAATGTCTGAGTCTAGAAGGGCCTTTAAACATGGGCTGAGGCCAGAGACCCAGCCAGGCACACAGAGCCTCTCAAGATGGGGATGGCACTTACACGGCCCATGGGCCCCCAATCTCCCTGCCAAGCCCTTGGCAGGCATCACTAATGAATCAAGGCCCTCTGAGATGGGGCAAGGCCTCACAGTCCTTCTCCATGACTCTCTGGGAAACCTAGAAAAGAGGATCTAGCAAAGAGACGTCCCTGGGTTCTGTGGGCTGAGGAGGCGGGGAGCTTAGTAGTGAAGGTCATTAGTCATTAGAGGAGCAGTTAGGACTAGACAGCACAATGCACTGTTGATTACTCTGAACTTGATGTATATATTTATTTCTCTGTTAACTGCATAGTAAACCTACACTCTTATTTCAGAAGGCAGAATATCTTTTTTCTGTGACTTTAATGTAAAGGTATTCATTTGGATCGCTGTTAGATTTGCATAGTAGGCGGGGCACCTGGGTGGCTCAGGTCAAGGTCCCAGAGTCACTGCTCAGCGGTGTGTCTGCTTCTTTCTCTCCTGCCCCTCCATGCTCACTCTCTCTCTCTCTCTCTCAAAGACATAAATAAAATCTTTTTTAAAAAAATATTTGCCGGGGCGCCTGGGTGGCTCAGTGGGTTAAAGCCTCTGCCTTCGGCTCGGGTCATGATCCCAGGGTCCTGGGATCGAGCCCCGCATCGGGGTCTCTGCTCCGCGGGGAGCCTGCTTCCTCCTCTCTCTCTGCCTGCCTCTCTGCCTACTTGTGATCTCTGTCTGTCAAATAAATAAATAAAATCTTTAAAAAAATAAAATAAAATAAAAAATATTTGCCTAGTAGGCAATGGGCAGAACCTACACCAGCAACTAGGTGTACCCTTCTACCATAGCAGGACCAAGCCAGGAAGGGGAAGGAAGCTGGAAACTTCTCCTCATGTCCTCACTATGGACAAGTTAGACCAGGGCAGGACCTCAAGGCTGAAGTACTCCTTCAAGGAAAGAGTGATGCCTTTCCTGTGCATGCTTTCTCTAAAGCTGTGTGACACAGCAACCCTCCCCACCAGTGGCCGTGTCAAGGACCACTGGGAAAGTCTGCCCACGCCCCGCAATCGAGGAGGTCACAGGGCCCCGAGGAGAGCCATCTCGGGCCAAGACCAATCTGCCCAGCTGTAAATAAAACAGAGCTGTGGCTAACGTTCAGCTGCTGTTCCCCGTGCGTGTCCAGCTCCCCAGAAAGAGGAGGAAGTCTTGAGGGAGGAGTTGGGCCCCAGAGCCCGGTCTGCAACCCCAAGGGATCCCGCAGCTTGGCCCCGGGCAGACAGGGGAGCTGCTGTTGGGGCCGCAGACAGCTGTCAATTATCACACGGCCGCCTCGGGAGGACTGACAGCTACACGGAGCCACAACGGCGCTCCCGGGCCGGCAGCTGATGTACAGCATGGCTCAGATCCAACCAGCAAAATGGCTTTTTCCTCGTGGCCCACGCTTTTTCCTCGTGGCCCACGCCCCTCCTCCCCTAGGGGAGGGTGAAACGGTGACTCGGTCGGCTGTTAACCCGTGCTGAACCCGGCTGTCCTGACGTGTGCAGCCAGCCCGTCTCCGTTGACCGTCGCACGGCTGGCTCCCCGAGGTGACCGTGGGGGGCCGGCTCATCTGTCTCCACTGAGCCCTCCTCCGTTTGTCCCTCCGCTCCTCGGGGACACCCAGCCCAACCCTCCACCCCCACCTCCCTGCCGCAGTCCAGACCTGGACCTCTAATACCCTCGAGGGACTTGGCAAGTTTTCATTCCATCGAATTCTCTGATTGTAGACCCCGCTCCTCTGGGCACTTGTCCTGAGACTGATGGGACGGGTCCCCAGCCCTCGCACCTCCCTCTGGGCTGAGTGTCTGACGAGCGAGTGGGCTGCTGGTGTGCAAGAGGGCGGGGGCGGTGGGGGCACTTCTCCTCAGCAGCTGGGCGTCAGGCGATTTTGGCCCATGGGGCAGGATCAAACTTCACGGAACGAAGCCTCCTTCCTAATGTCCTATTTGGTCTCTCGCCAGGAAGGGCCCAAATCAGAAGACGTGGTGGGTGAGGTTATGGCAGGACGCGTATGAGGGGCCACTCTGGGAGCCGGCTCCCAGATGGAAAGTCTTGTACAGTGGGGCTCTGGTTTGCACCTAACTGGGAGCCATGGAAAGTTCTTGAGGAGAGGAGTATGTAAGCAGAATGATATTTTAGGAAAATGTGCAGGAGAAAAGCCTGGGGGTAGAGGACCAGTTAACAGCTCTGCCACAGCCTAGGAGAGAGGACCTGAACTACGGCAAAAGTCCAGAAAGCACCAAAAGGTAGGGACAAGCCACAGGTTGAGCAAGCTAAGAAGCCAAGGCAGCAATTTCCTCTTAAAAGTCCACCCGGAGGGGCACCTGGGTGGCTCAGTGGGTTAAAGCCTCTGCCTTCAGCTCAGGTCATGATCTCAGGGTCCTGGGATCAAGCCCCGCATCGGGCTCTCTGCTCAGCAGGGAGCCTGCTTCCTCCTCTCTCTCTGCCTGCCTCTCTGCCTACTTGTGATCTCTCTGTCTCTGTCAAATAAATAAATAAAATCTTAAAAAAAAAAAAGTCCACCCAGAATGGAACACGGAGGCGCAGGAGGGAGGTAGCCTTCAAGAACATTCAAGCCAGACACTTCTCACAGGTGAAGAAACTGTCCCCCAGAAGCCCAGGGGAAGTGACGCTGAGTGCCAGGTCCAGACTAGCCACCACCGAGTGTTTTATGATCTCCCTCCCAGTCACCCAGTAGCCATTTTTTTCCCCTGGGATCATGAAAATTGGCAGGGAGAGGTTCACAGATGTGTCCCACACTGGGGCTAGAAGGCAGCCTGCACTTACTCCACCCTGTTCCCCTCTCAGGAAGTAAGGTCCTGATCCTCTGGAAACCAGCAGTGGCCAAAGAGAAACAAATTCGGTTTTAGATCAAAGGGCAATAGTGGGAGAGACGAGCCAAAAGCACGTTGCCCACCAACGGGGGAGAACGTGAGAGGGCACCCACCTGCTAGAACGTGGGGCCAGCTACAAGTAGCCCCTGGAAAGGGCACCAGTGTGATGAGTCACCAGCAAACAGAAAACTGAGTTCGGCTGTGAACTCCGTTGGTAATGACCGGCGCCCCTCATCCACAGCCAAGAGCCCTCGTGAGAACTGGCCCACACTCAGAGAGGGAGGAGCCCCAGAAAGGGCCAGGTCCCCTTGAAGCAGAGGCTGAGCTGGGGATACTGGGGTATCGAGCGTGGGGTCTCCAGAGGAACTTGTAGAGAAGTTGGGAAAGTAGGCATGGGAAGACACAGGGCCGAACAGAGACATGGACTCAGCAGAAGACGGGGCAACCAACCACCCTGGTCTCCCCAGGATGAACAATCCCCAGGGACACGGACTTCCAGAGCTAAAATGCAAGTCACGAAAAAACTGGGACAGCTTGGGCACCATATGTCCGCCTGATCCCACAGGGACCTCTGGAGCAGGAAAAGTTCCCACAGGGTTGTCGCTTCCCCTTAAAGCAGAGTCCGGGCTTTTGTATCCCTGGTGGAGGTCATTGGCCATACCTCTTCCCAACCCCCCAGGTGAGGAGTAACCTCCAGGTACCCCTGGATAAAGTAGATCCCATCGACCAAGGATGGTCTCTATGAGACAGAGGTGGCCGTGAGCCAGTGCTAGCCAACACGGATCACCGCTAACAGGTGCAGCAGGCAGGGAAAGGGGTCTTGGCGACATCCCCCACCGGTATCCGCTACAGGAAGCATGTAGCCTCCAAAGGACAACTTCCTCCATGGCCTTCATGCCCCGAACTCTCAAGCCACCCTCTCTAGTCCCTTGACACACAGCAGAGTGCCTCCAGCCCTGATTAACAGAGAGACGTGCATCCCGGGGGGACTTCTGGGAAGCATGCAGGCCAGCCGTTCCTTGCTTCCCACGGGTGCTAGTGGCATTGTTCAAGGCTTTCCCTAAGGCCTCTTTGATGCAGATGAGTGAAAGTCCCCAAGTTAAACTCGTGGTTCTGCTAATCATCAATGGCACAGAGCACGGCATCTCTTTGCCCACATTCTACACATAACTAAGCCCCGAGAAAAATGTGAAAATGTTTGCTCATTGGAAACTGCCTATCACCTGTCATTTTTTTTTTTTTTTCAGATTACGAGGGTTCCTTGGGACTCCTTGGTGGTGTTTCAAGTTTGATGAGCATTAGTAGTCAAAAGTACAATTATTATGGAACGAACAGAGGTGTGAAGTGTAACAGATTCCTAAGATGCATATTGGGTTTCTCCAGGAATTTGTTCAATGGGCATTTATTGTGCGCCCACTGTGTACCATGTGGCTCGGAGCTGCATGCTGGGGAGACAAGAGGAAAAGCACCAGGTCAGGGAGTTCGTGGTCCCATGGGAAGCCAGAAGCAGATGAATCCCAGGGATAGTGCTAAGGAATTATAGAGTAAGGGGCATCAGCTTTACCTGAGGTAGGGCACTGGGTGTAGCAGGACCTGAAGACCCCTGAGAGCTGATCTTTAAAGATGAAGCGTTTCTCAGGTTGAAACAGACACTGCTACTCGACCCCCAGTAT
The DNA here is from genome assembly GCF_902655055.1 of Lutra lutra. NCBI lineage: Eukaryota > Metazoa > Chordata > Mammalia > Carnivora > Mustelidae > Lutra > Lutra lutra. The sequence continues at coordinate 64,722,823 of NC_062296.1, read as the reverse complement.
CTGTAAATTTTTCCTGATTTGGGACCCAAACCAAAGGACATCTGGAATATAAACTATATTTCCCAGCTTCCTTGTGGCCAGACAAGGCCATGTGACTAAGTATGCTGGTTGATGGGATTATGGTGTCCCTGTGTGACTTCCAGGAAACATCCTTCAATGGAAGGGGCATGCCCTTCATCTCTTCCTCCTTCCTGTTGGTTTGTGGACTGCAGAGGTAATGGCTGGAGCTGGCGCAGCCATCCCAAGTCATGAAGTGCACTCGTGCTGAAGAGGATACAGCAACAAATTGATAGAAGCCTGGGTCTCTGACAACTTTGTGAAACTACTAGAATGGTCCTGGGGGTGTAATTCCAGTTTTATTTACAGAAAAAATATACTTCTATTGTGTTCAAGCCAGTGTTATTTTGGAGTTCCTACAACTCTCTGCCAAACCTAATTCCAACAGGTGAAGAAGTAAAGGTAGAGCAATTCCATCCTAAATGCACAGCCCATGAATTAATTACATTGGCTCTGGCTTTGGCTTGTGTGGGTCATTTTTCTGGTGTCGGTCCCCCTCCCCCCAAAGTTTCTCACTACCCCTTCTGCTTTTCATTTCTCTTAGCCCCTGTGCAGGCTGCACACTACCAGAGCCCTTTTCACAGAAGAAGGACTTGCTGTCTCAGCTTCTGGGGGTAGTGTCAACAAAGAGCCTTCGGCTCTCAGCTCTTTGGGGGCAAACCTCTCCCCTAAGCTCACACTTCTACTCCATGTAATAGCCATCAGTGACTGATGTGGAGAGAGGGAGGCTGGCCATCTTGGCCCAACTGAAGGCCCCTCTGTGGGGCCATCTCCTAGCTCCAGAGCTCCCCACAGCATCAGCTGAGGCTGGTCCTGGGCACATGGCAGCTCAGCTTCTCTCCCCACCGGCTTCTGCTTCCTTCCCCTTCCTTCTGCATGGGTTGATCTCAACGGCACTCCTTAGTTCTACTGTCCTACACTTTGAACTTCATCTCAGAGTTGGCTTCCTAGACCTTCTAGACCCAACCTGCAATGATTCTGATTTCTTGGGCTACATCCCAATCCTTCAGCTTCTCCCCTCTCCACCATCTCTGGACAACAAATTAGGGCCAGTGACCCCATCACTTAACACCATGTTCAACCAGCACCTCCAGTAATTAGCACTTACTGTGAGCTTTCCGTGATCCTAATGGAAGCCTCTGAATGGACTCATAAGCTAGAGTGCCCTCTAGCCATCTCCAAAGTAATCCACAAGGAGGCAACATGGATAAACTGAGCCTTGAGTACAAATCACAAAACCTGGGCTCTCCACGCACCTTGGCCTCCAGTGGGCTGTGTGACCTCAGAGGGGCCGCTCAGCTTCTCTGTGCTTTGAAGGCTTGAACCTGAAAGCAAAAGCCACAATTTTGACTTCACAGGCCATTTTTGTTGCTAAACCAGAGGTTGGCAAACTCTGGCCTGTGGGCCAATTCTGACCTGTCACCTGTTTTTGTAAATAAAGTTTTATTGGAATGCAACCCTGCCCGTCTGTTTCAACGTTAGCTCTGGCTGCTTTTGTGCTATATAATGGCAGAGTTAAGTAACTGTAACAGAGCTTATCTGGCCTGGAAAGCCTAAAATTTGCTACATGATCCTTTGCAGAAAACGTTTACTAGTCCCTTGTATAAACAAATTAACGTGTTACTGTATTTCTTGCCTCAAGAGTGAGGACTAGAATCTGTCCATTCATTCAACATTTATTGAGCACCTACTAGGTACAAGGCCTTGTTGTAGACACTGGAGCAGCAGTAGTGAACAAACCGCGGGTAGCCCCCGCTCTCCCAGAGCCCACGTTCCGGTGGAGGAGATAGGCAGTAAACAAACTAATAAATATGTCGTAAGTGTCATGGAGAAAATAGAGCAAGGCATGAGAGAGAAAGAAGGGGGTAGGGTGGGCCTGAGATTTTCAGTATAATGTTAGAAGAGGACTCCTTTGGTGGGGGTGGTATTGGAGTAGAGACCTGAAGAAAACAAGACAGCAGGCCATGCAGATATCTGAGGTAAAAGCATTCCAGCAGAGGGAGCAGCCAGTACAAAGGTCCTGAGGCAGGAACATGGCTGGTTTGTTAGAGACACATAAGGAAGCCAGTGTGGCTGGAGAAGGGATGAGGGTGAGGAAAGGAGAAGGCAACACCAGGGCACTCACAAGGGCCCAGATCCTAGAGGGCCTTCCAGGGCATTGGAAAGACTCTGGTTTTTACCCTGAGAGAGATGTGGTGTCACGGGAAAGCTCTGAAGAGAGGAAGGACATGTCAGACTTAGATCTAAGGATCCTTCTCTCTTCTGTGTAGAAAATGGACTGTAGAGGTCACAGGAGGGGGTGACAGCAGAGGGACCAGGTGAGAGATTAGGGAAGCTCAGACCAGGGAGGTGGAGGCAGAGGTAGGGAGAAGTGCTTAGACTTGGGACGTTTGAGGGCAGAGCCAATAAGCAAACATGCTTGTCCCGAGAACAGGGCTGAAGCTGGAATTACCTACTTTGGTCTTTTCCCTCACATGGGGATCTTGTCCCCTAAAGCCATTTTCTAGATGTCTGGCATGGTAGGAATTTATCAGCCCTGGAAGACCTCCCTTTCAGAAATTATCTATGTGAGCGTCACTGCTGAGGGAGACAGATCTCTCCTCACCCGGGGGGATTTCAGCAGCTAGTGAAGGTGACAGAATTTCCCCCGTCACCCCCTCCCTGTTTCATCACAGCAAAGTTCCTGTGGGATCCAGAGCTGGTTCGGGGGCAAACAGGCAGACAGAGCAAGCTTTAAATTGAAATCAAACCTGTCCTTCCTCCACCCAGAGCCCTCCTATGACACCCTGGGTGAGAAGGTGGGGGTCTATGCCCCCCTCCGCCGGAACCTGGGCTGACCTTAGTGACTCACCAGCAGCCCCTAGAACGGAACAGAAGTGACGCCGCATGCCATCTGAGGGGAGCTCAAAAAAGGCCATGTGGCTTCCACCCGGCTCTTGGAATGCTCACTCTGGGAGGTGCCAGCCACCACGCAAGAAACCCAGCCACCCCGAGACACCATGCTGGAGGGTCCTTGCTTACGCGCCCCCATCAACAGTGTCAGCCAAGCTCGCAGCTGACCGTCCCGTGGGCGCGTCATCTTCGATGTCCAGCCCAGTCAAGCCTTCAGATGAGTCCAGCCCTGGTTGGAGAGACTCCAAGCCAGACTGTTTGGCCAAGCCCCTCCTGATTTCCCAGCCCGGAAAACCACAAGCAAAGTAAAGCTACAAAGTTGGGGAACAAGTGGTTGTACCACAAGAGTACTCGAAATGCCGGTGGTAGCGGAACCCCACTGTCAAGGACCTGGAGGTACAATAGAATGGGTCACACAACGTCCCCTACATACCTGCAGAGGGACAAATGTCACAAGGGCAGCATCAGGCCACCGTGGGCTTTGCTCCTCCAGGATGAGTCCCCTTGAACACCGAGGGTGATGGGGCCCTTGGTACCATGCACCCAAGGCACAGTAAACGTTGCTAGGGAGTGAGTCTTTCTGCAGTCAGCTCCTCTCTGGGGGTGGTGGCATGGGAGGGGTGGGTCCCAAGCTCCAGAGAGTCGCCCCCCAGGGGCTGAGCAGTGTCTGATGCAAAACAGAGACTGGGGGGCCACGGAGTCCAACGAGGGAGAGATTTATGCCTCTTACTCTCCATCTGCAAAGCAAAACAAAAATAGCTGAAACGCTGGTTTTCTGCTTTATCGGCTCTGTGAATAAGCATATAAATTTCTATGACATTTCTGGAGGCTTGCTGAAGGGGAAAAAAGCCATCCCCCAGGACGTGGCCAGCAGCCGTGGCAGCATATGGTTTGCTGAGAGCAGAGGCAGAGCGCGTTGTGTGTCGGTGGGCACTGAAAAAGGTGACTTTGCGGGTAATTCCAGACTCCAGGCAGAATTTTCACCTTTTTAAAAAATTTTCCTTTTTTTTTTTCATTAAAAAAAAAAAGTCTTGCCTAAGCCAAGGGAGCTGTCATGGCCAATGGCTCCTCAGCAGGGAAGCGGGATTATGTGGGGGCAAGCACAAGGAGGCCAGTCCCATCCCGGGCACCTTGGGGCCCCAGGCTGCCTTGAGAGCTCATGGTCAGCCTCTGGAATGGGAAGAGAATACCCCAGTGACAAGCTCACCTAGAAGAAAGGGGGAGACAGTCTGCAGAACACGTGGAAAGCCCAGAATAACAGAAGAACGAGAACGGGGATGTAGCATTTTCCTTTTCGCTCCAGTGTGGACTCAGGCAGGAAGTTCAAAGAAGACGTCTCCAAGCCCAGGAGGCAGCAGGAGCCAAGACCAACATCAGGTCGACATCAGCCCAACAGGGAGACAAGGCCCACCAGCCTCCCGCCTGGAGGCAGCAAGGGCATGGCTTGCACGTAGTTTCATAGGGATGGAGAAGACCAGCAAACTATTCAGCTCCCTCTGGACTTAAATTCCATGATTAGACTGATGCTTCTGGCTCAGGCCAAACAGGGGCTTTGTCCCCCTTTAGGCTGTAATTACACCTTTCCCTTGTGCGCACTATTACATTGGTTTCTTATCAGTCATTTACACTTTAGTATAAATGAGTATATTAGAAACGACCCTGAAAGTAAATCAATATGAGGAGGAGGGAGAAAGAGAACATGAAGGCACTGAGGTGGGGAGAAAGATTGATGGCAAAGCATAATCAAAGAGATTCGAAGAAGGAATAGAGAAGAAAAAGGTAGCCCATAAACAAGCTTAGATTTCTGTCGAGTTTCATCCAGAACCCCACCCTGCTGTGGCAAGCCAGGCTGCTGAAGGGATAAAGTGGCTGTAAATACTCAGAAAATGAAATAGTGCAAACAGAAGCACTGTGTCTGGTGTGGAGAAATGAGCCGTCCTCTCTCTCTCTTTCCAGGAGCCTATACTAGGGATAGAGCCCTTTCGGTGTGTGCCTCTCTCCCCAGTGACACTCTGAAAGTCTTAAGACAGAGAATTCTGCCTGCCTCCTCTTTGTACCCCTAGGCAGCACAGATTTGTGAATGGGCCACACCTGAGAACTAGGTAGCAAATTGTCTGTCATTTCAGCAAAGATACCTCGTGCCCAGTGCTGGGCTGGGAATAGCATACTTTGAAACACACACAGCCCTGGCCTGGGAGAGAAGTCACAGCAGAAGTCTCAGAAGCTGGGCCAGATCCTTTGGACCATCCAAGCAACCAGACCAGGATGTCTTATGAGAACCTGGGGATCCTGTCTATAGCCAGAGAAACCCTTGTCCTCTGTTGGCTCAGCTGTGGTCAGTGCCAGAAGGCAGAAAGGAATAAGCAGAATTCCAGAAAGCTCTTGGGATGGTGGGGACCAAGAATTTGGCAAATGGAGAGCAAATTGTGGTAGGAACTAGATCATTCTGTGATCAGGTCGGGGGGTAGGGGGCAGAAGTGTCACTGGTACTGTTAAGACCTCCAACCTTGCTCTTACCATCTCTCCAGCTGCACTGGTGTGGGGGGGCCAGGGGTGGGGCCCAGAACGATCTGCCTATCCCTTTACCCTCAGAATCCAGGCATGTGAGCTTATTCGGGACAAGAGTCTCTGCAGATGTAGCTAAGAATCTGGAGAGAAGGTCATCCTGGATGTTCCAAGTGGCCCCTGGATCCAATGACAAGTGTCTTTGTAAGAGACACAGGGAGGAAGGACACACATGGAGAGAAAAGGCCACATGACGTCAGAGACTGAGATTGGAGGGACGTGGCCATGAGCCAAGGAACACTGGGAGGGGAGCCACAAGAAGCCAAAAGACACGAGGAGGGATCCTCGCCTAGAACCTTCCGAAGGAGCACAGCCCTGCCTGCCACCTCGATTTCAGACAGCTGGCCTCCAGAACTGAGACACCATCTATTTCTGTCTTCCTAAGCCCCCCCGGTATGTGGTAACTTGTTACATTGGGCCCAGGGAGCTCATACAACTGGTCTCATTGTTCCTCAAACAAGCCCCCCCACACACACTCTCACCTCCAAGCTTTTGCACCCACTGCTCCCTCCGCCTGGAACGTTCTCCCAGATGCCAGTGTGGCTTGCCCTCTCACCCCCTTCAGGTCTCGCTTTTTGGGAAAGCCCCACTGGGCGGCCCCCCATCTAAAAATACTGCCCCATACACCTCCTCCGCGCTACCCATGTCCCTGCTTGGCTTAACTCTTTCCGTAGTTTTTATCACCTTCCAAACTACTAGAAACGGAGCATACCTATTTTGTTGATCACCTGTGGTCTCGCCTTTGCAAGGATCTTTTGCTGACTATTCTGTTCACAGCCCTTTCTGCAGCACTTAGGACAGTGTCTGGCTCGGAGTAGGCGTTCGATAAATGTTTCGCAAATAAATGACTGATCTGAGCGCAATTAAGAATATTAAGGGAAATAATGATGCCTATTCCACGCGGCTTTATACGGAGCTGCCTGCTTTCATCAACACTGTCTCTTTTGCTCATCGCAATGGCTCCGGGAGAGGACACCGCAGCTTTATCTCCCAGAGAAGGGATCTCGAAGAGGCCAGAGTCTGAGTCTACCTTCACCGACTCTACAGCCCTGCCTTCCTTCTAGCGCACGCACAAGCAAAGGCGTCTGCTCAGGAGTTGCCAAGAACACGGGACCTCGCATTGTGAGTGGGGCAGAGCTAATTATGAATCACGTAATACATGTTTAATGCTCAATATTGGGAGGTTGGCATCTGTGTGTGTGTGTATGCGCGCATGCTTGTGTGTGTGTGTGTGTGTGTGTGTGTGTGTAATTAAGATTGAGCAGGCTTGTTCCCAACGACTATGATCGTTGCCAAAGTCATTATCTCTACGCTATAAGGATGTGACGTTCAGATTCATTCATTCAACAAACGCTCATTCAGCAAACACTGGAGCACACTGACCTGCTCTCACCCGCTTGGCCCAGCCACGAGGTCACCTGTAGCTCGGTGGATGGTACCAACATTCCATGGGCTTCCACTCTCAGACATGCTGTCTCTCCACCTTCAGGCCACACCACAGGCAGCGGGAGGCAACCCCCAGGGAAAAGCCTCAGCCTTGAGCGGGGTGAGGAGCTGGAGTTGGTCCCTATGAACCCAGCTTCTTTGCCCTCTGTCGAGGACCACCTGACCTGTGTGTCACAGTCCTCCAAAAGGCCCCCACCTGCTTCCAGGGCTTTCCTCCCTTCTCTGTCTTGCTTCTGGACCCCCTCACTGTGCTCCCCGGAATGTCCTCCCAGATGTACGACTCATACCCACATCTTTGTCTCAGGGTCTGCTCTGATACCAGGCGAACTAGGTCGCTCTTGCCATGTGCTGCGGAGCCCGTTAGCAGCTGGAGAGTCAGAGCCGAGTGAGCCATGGCGAGGTGCCCAGAGTCACAGAATGACGGTCCCCACAACGGAGGAATCTGGAAAGTCGGCTCCTTCTGAAATGTGGCACTCCCTCTGGCAGTGTATATCAGCTCTGTGAACTCTGGGGACATGCCAGAGGGGTGACATATCGCTAAGTCCTTTTCCGAAAACACCTTCCAGGGTCGTTGACAAGCCAAGCAAGAAAGTCAAGCTCATCCAGCTGTTGTGGTTCGTCACACCTCATTTTTGATCCTGGAAAGGATGTGATGGTTCCTTGAGCCCCCGGGTCTCTCCCGAGCCTGCTGCTGGGCACGGTGCTTCAGCCAGGTGGATCTGGGTTCCCCAGTGTGGCCAACTTCTCACGTGGTCACCAAGGTGTGGCCCATGGGACCAGGATCTGTGGCCTCTGAAGCCACCTGAAAGCACGGGACACGGGCCCCAAAGATCCAGGCATGAGACATGTCCTCAAAGTATTTTTGAGCTACAGTAGCCTGGTGATGTGGCAAATGACCCCCCAGGGGCCTCCCTCAGAGATGAGGCTCAGTAGCAAGAGGCAGTTCTAGAACGCTGGGTTTTGTTTTGTTTTGTTTTTAAGATATTAGAACTTTTTGGAGATTTTATTATTTATTTGAAAGAGAGGGAGACAGAGAGATTGAAAGAGAGAGAACACAAGCAGGGGGAGGGGTAGGCAGAGGGAGAAGTAGACTCCCCGCTGAGCAGGGATCCCGACGTGGGCCTTGATCCCTGGACTCGGGGATTATGACCTGAACGGAAGACAGACGCTTAACCGACTGAGCCACCCAGGCACCCCAAGTTTTGGGGCTTTTTTAAGATTGATTGATTGAGGGACACCTGGGTGGCTCAGTTGGTTAAGCGGCTGCCTTTGGCTCAGGTCATGATCTTAGCGTCCTGGGATCAAGTCCCACATCGGGCTCCTTGCTTGGCACGAAGCCTGCTTCTCCCTCTGCCTCTGCCTGCCTCTCTGCCTGTGCTCGCTCTCGCTCTCTCTCTCTCTCTCTCTCTCTGACAAAAAAATAAAAAATTTTTTAAAAAAGATAGATAGGGGCGCCTGGGGTGGCTCAGTGGGTTAAGCCGCTGCCTTCGGCTCAGGTCCATGATCTCAGGGTCCTGGGATCGAGTCCCACATCGGGCTCCTCTGCTCAGCAAGAAGCCTGCTTCCCTCTCTCTCTCTCTCTGCCTTCCTCTCCGTCTACTTGTGATCTCTCTCTCTGTCAAAAAAAAAAAAAAATAGATAGATAGATTGATTTTTTTTTTAAGATAGAGAAAGAGAGAGCATAAGCAAGAGGGGCAGAGGGAGAAGGAGAGAGAATCTCGGGCAGACTCCCCACGGAGCTCAGAGCACAACTTGGGATTTGATCTCACAACCCTGAGATCATGACCTGAGCTGAAACCAAGACTTGGACACTTAACCAAATGGGCCACCCAGGCGCCCCTAGAATGCTGGGTTTTAATACTAGGTCTTATTAGCTTCAAATTATACCATTACTGATATTAAATCAAATAGAGAAAGAAAAGATGGTGAAGAAATCACCTGTTTCCCCCTGGAAGTTTCTAGAAAAAGGTAAGCCAAGAAGCAAACTGTGGTGGGCTCCTTCTGCCTGAATCCCCGGAAAGATTCCCTCTACTAGGTGCCAGGTAGCTCTGGGCTGGCTGGACAGAAAGCCACACCTTGCTGAGGCCGGAGGTTGTGCCAGAGGCCTGGCGAACCCCAAGTCCTCCTCCCAAGCTTGGCTGAGCCTCTTGGAGACAGCAGGGCCCTTCTGCCTGGCACGCAGGCCTCCTGACATTATCAACATAGAATGTCGGGAGCTCTCTGGCCCCTGGGTTTGAGTGGGACAACTTTAGTGCCAACCTCAGGGTCAGCGGCCGCAAGAGTTTGTTCTGGGCTTTTCCGCTTAGCCTGCCCAGGGCTAAATGCAATTACCACCAGGAGAGCCCTGATCCTCGCTCCCCTCCTTCCCCCAGGAAGAAAGGAATTTCTGCCCCTCCTGCAGTCACTCCTCCAAAGAAGCTCTGGGGACTCCAGGGAAACGTGACCTCTGTGCCCTCTTGCCAGAAATGGTCCCCAGGAAGAGGCCACAAGGGCCTAAAGTCTCGTCTGGCTTGTTCCCGGCAGCCTGGCAGACGCCTCCCTGCTCCACTTGGACCATTTGACTGTTTTCTTACAGAATCCCAAGCTTCTCTCCTTTTGTTTAATTCATCAGGAGCCGGTCGCTGGTGGAACACTCGAGAAGATCAAAGGAAGAGGAAAGGGGCTCCCCGGAAGGCACATCAGGCCTCTTTGGGAGGGCAACATCTTCTAATCCAGGAAAGAAAAATCCTACGTTTTAAGCAGTGCTTAAAGATGGATATTCTGCATCTCCCAGGATTAGTAGGAGGAAAGTGAGAAATTATTTATTCTAAAAAATGCCACCCAGGGCAGAAAGGGGTAAGGCACACTCCGAAACTCAGTGCAAGGTCAGAGGGCCCCACAGCAGATTGGAGATTCGGGTCTCCTCTAGGGGGCCACTCCACTACCCCATTTCCAACCCCTTGCCAGGATTTTAGGGAGTTGGGCGGGGGGATGAAAATGAATAACTTGTTCATTCCTTCATTTGACATATACTGAGCTAGAGCTACCGAGTGCCAGGCCCCGGGGAATACAGAAGCAGTCTCTGCCCTTCCGGGGTTTACCATCAAATAGGGCAGCCGTGCATTCAACAAAGTCTGCTAGGTAAGTGTCTGAGCTATGCTGGGAACATAGGAGGCCTCAGGAGCCCTAACAAGGAAACATGACCAGGTCTGGAAGAGCATAGGAGTTCACCGGGTGCAGTGGGCATCAAGAATATTCCAGGCACACCTTGGGACCTCTGATGTCGTGGATGGAGGCAATGATCATCCAAACAAAAGGAAAGACTTCATAAAAGGAAGAGAGCCAGCCGGACACCACGGCCCTCCCCATCAAGTTCAATGTACCACCGATGACCCTTTCTACCCCCACCCCAGCGCCCCTGGACTTGATCAAGCCTCTAGCTCTAATACCCCATGGACAGGGCATACAAGGGCAGGTGGGACGCAGCATGACATGACAAGGATGGAATCAGGAAAAATCAGACCGAGAATCTCTATGAGACAAACAGCCTGGTCTTCCTCAACAAATCAGTTGCAGGAGGAAAGGACCTCTCTGTGACCCTTCTTTGGATCCCGATTCAAACAAACAATTTTAAAAAAATTATGACATTTATGAAGAAATTGGAAACCACATCACTTTCTGGATATTTGTTACTAACAAGAAATTGTGAAAAATCTGTTGATGCGCTAATGGGATTTCAATCACCTTTTTAAAACGTCCCCGTCTTTTAGAGAGAGATACCATCATCTTCACAGGTAAAATGATGTAATACTGCAATTTGTTTCAAATTAATAGGGTAGGCAGAAAAGGGCCTGGAGAAGTCCATGGCCCTCACAGATTGGTCACTGGTTGGTCATTATTACAGCAAGCTGGTGGGTGCATAGACATTCATTCTATGATTCTTTTCTATTCTTGTGTGTGTGTGTGTTTGACATTTCCATGGCCAGAACTTGTTTGAGAGGCACCCCAGGGCAAATTTGACGGCATATGCAAAGGACCCCAAACAGGAAAGAACCTGGATATTTCAGGTCCCAAGGAGGGATGGGGGGTGCGGTCATACAAGGGTGGGAGGGCTGGAAGAGGAGCGAGCTACATAGTGTAGGGCCTTAGGCCCCCAACTTGCTCCCTTGGGCCTTCCAGAGAGCTCCTTTGACCCTCTGGGTGAATACATTGCCAAGAAGCTGACTGCTCTTTGCAGACCGGAGGATGGCGGAAGGAGGCAATGGACACACAGTGTAAGTACCTCTTGAATAATTAACAAAGGAGTCCCTCTGTGTTGGAGGTGGTCCAGTCACTTTGGGTGATTTCTAAGTCAAGAGGCACGTCATAAAGTTGCATCAACCCAATGTAGTCCAGTCTTGGGAAAGGAAAGCAAAGATGCGGAAACACATTGCTTCCTGTGGCAGCTGTAAAAATTGCCACGAACTGGATGTCTTAAACAGCAGAAATTTAAAGAAAAAAAAACCGCAGAAATGTATTCTCTCCTGGTTCTGGAGGCTAGAAATCTGAAATCTGGGTGTCAGCAGGGCCAGGCTCGCTCTCTCTCTCTCTCTCTCTCTGAAGGCTCTGGGAAGACTTCTTCCTTGCATCTCTCCAGCTTCCGAGGTGACCAGTACTCCCTGGGGTCCCTTGGCATGTAGACCCACTACTCCCATATCTGCTTGCGCCTTCACGGGGCTCTCTTCTGAATGTCTCCAAATCTCTTTCTTTCTAAGGACACCCATCATTTGATTTAAGGGCCACTCCAATCCTGTATGACCTCATCTTACCTGGATCACATCCCTGAAGATTCTACCTGTAAATAAAGTCACATTTATAACCGGAAGTTAGGACTTCAACACAACTTTTGAAGGACACAATTCAACCTGCAACACACTGTCAGCCAAGTGGACCCTGGAGCTGGACGTAAAGGGGTTCATTTGGATCTGCTGCCTCTGACCCCTCAGGGGTTTCCCCCTCTCCCGAAGTCATGGGGTCCCGGGGCCCTGGAGCACTAGAATGTTCCGCTAGACCAGCTCTGTAGAATGTCTGATCCATTCTCAGCTCCTGGGGGACGCCAAGCTCCATTACAAACCTCATGAAAGCTGGCTATGGCTTCTCTCCCCAGGGGGGGAAAAAATGCTTCCTTGGAGCTGCTTGTAAATGTTTGGCTAGTACTTTGGGAGGGCCAAGGAACTATAAAGCCACAAGATCCGTGGAACATGGGTAGGAGTTGGCGGGTTTAGTCTTTCAGATGACAAACAGGCTGCTAGACAAATAGAACAGATACCTAGGTCTCATAGCCGGCCTGGGGGAGAGCTGGAAGCTACCTTCCAGAGAGATGGCATCATTCTGGCAAGTTCGATGCCAGCCCAGAAGTACAACATAGGCACCAGGAGAGAGCCAAAGGGGTGGGAACAAGTCTCAGTGAGGAAGCTACCAAGAGACTGGGACTTCTCTTCATCCTGGGGGTGGGGGGAAGCTGAATCATGTCGTCAAATACACTGAATGAAACCTTGCCAAGCATGGAGCCCTGCAGCCTGCTGACGGCCAAGTGGAAAGTCAAGTTTGCTGGGCACAACAGACAGCAGCTGGCCCTCCTAAATGTCTAGGTCATTGTTTTCTCCAGAAAGAGTTTCATATAACCCAGGTTTGCCCCTGCCTCACTGGCCAGCCCAGGAATATTAAGCCACCAAGCCCTCCCTTAGAATATTCGAGCATCCCAGAGTGTGTGCCCATGAGCCCACAGCACTAGTGTTACACTGTTCCTTTCAGGCTCCACAGTGACTTTCATCCCACCTTATTGCTGGGGCCCACAATCAAGGGCAAGACCTCATACTGGCCTCAGGAGTGGCAGTTGCATCTGGTCCGAGGGACACTCCCAGATGCGACCAGCACACAGGACATGGGCATGAGTTAGCATCAAAATATAGTTTAATTTTTCTTTCTCTCTATTGTGAGTAGAATCATGTCTCCTGCACTCTCCGAAATCTGTGTGAAAGTCCTAACCCCAGGTTCCTGTGAATGTGACATTATTGGGAAGTAGGGTCTTAGCCCATGTAATCAAGTGAAGATGAAGTAACACTAGATTATGGGGGAGTCCAGTGACTGGTGTCCCTATAAGAAAAGAGAAATTTAGACGCAGAATCACACAGAAGAAGCCATGTAAGGACAGAGGCAGAGAGTGGAGTGATCTGTCTACCAGCCAAGGACAGCAAGGATTGCCACCAGAAGCTGGAAGAAAGGCCTAGAACAGATTCTCCCTCAGTCTCCAAGAGGAACCAACCCTGCCGATACCTTGATTTCAGACTCCTAGCCTCTAAAACTGAGAGATGGTACATTTCTGTTGCTGCAAGCCACACAATCCATGGTGACTTGTTATAGCGGACCACAGGACCCTTGCATACCCTCATAGCCCCCTCAAAGTGATTCCAGCAGGAGGAGATACCTTGCTGCTCCCAGGACCCAGGACTTTTCTCATTCCTCTTACACACGTTTACTATAGTCACACATGTGCACGCGTGCACACACATACACATGCAGAGGAGTCCCACTCAGGACCTGGAATGGCGTGATCCTCGGATGAGCCAAACGGCTGGCATCCCTTGCTGTCCCACCCATGCTCCTCTCCCAGCCACTGCATGGCTAAGGGTCACCACCAGCCCTAGAGGCTTAGGAAGGGATGGCTTCTTTTTCCTTCCTGGTTAAGAGGCTTCCTCCTGTGTGAGAGGGTGGGGAGGGAGGCGGAGAAAGACATAGAACCCATTCTGACGGAATGGTGCCATTACGAGATGGCGTCCTGGACCTACCTGTGCTCAAAGCCGCTTGCTCTTCCATGGGAACCTGGACAGGCCCTCAGAGGCTCCAGCTGCATCTTTGGTGATGGGGCAAGGTGCCTGTCTCTGGGCAGGCACACCTGCTGCCCTCAGGCGGACCCATTCCACACAGACATTTGCTAGTGTTCCTTTCCCCTCAGGCAGAAACCCTTGCCTTAATTTACGTTCCCCCAGAAGGATACGGGGACCAGAATTCTGGGCCAAGTGATTTATTCTGGAGGGGATCCCGGGGAACACCAGCAGGGGCGGGAAGGGAGCGCATCCTGGTAGCGGTGCCCTGAGCAGGTCACTGCTGGGGGCAACCGGGTTCATCCTGCGGGGTGGGGGTTGCGTGCAGAGCACACACATCAGAGTGTCCCCCGCAAGACAGGAAATGGGTTCCCCACCAACTCCCACCCGGTACTGGTTGAGAACTATTCCCAAGGTGCCATGGCTCCCTAGCACTTTGGGACTGCCCAGCCAGGACCCAAGCACACTCCTAAGTTAAGAGAGTATCCTCGGGCAGAAAGATCTAGGCGTCTAAGGGCTAAGTGGCTGTGGAGGAACAGAGGCCCTGGGCTGCAGCCCTCTTAACTGAATCCCTTTTGGAGATAACCCCAGAGGAGGTCAGCATTCCTACCCTGGTTGAGCACCCGGTGTTTGAGATGAGCCATCCAAAATGCAGGAGCAGTTCCCTCACTCTCTCTCTCTCTTTCTCAGTCTGCCCCCTCCATTCACCCCCTCTCCCTCAGGCAAACAGCCCTGGCCTCTGAGAGAAGAAAGCCATGCATCAGATTCCAGTCCACGGAGCCAGATCACAACTGGGGTCAAGGATCACGGGGCTCTCCAAATGGAGCGCATGCGTCCTTCTTGCTCAGCTCTCAGCGCCCTCCCTGCCACACACACCTGAACCTTCTTTCTTGTGGGAGGCTGTGCTCCCAGCAAGGGAACAGCTCTCTGCAAAGAAATCTGCTCACAGGAAACCCAGTGTCCCCTCTCTTCCCCCTTTCATAGCCTTCTCTGGGTTTAAAGTCCTTTAACCGGTTCTTTGATATTGCCTTTGAAAAATCTGCATTTTGGTCTCCTGTTGGAATTTCCTAGCTATTGTCTTTGGCGCCCCAGGCAAAATGTGCAGTTTAATGGCCTCGCCCAGGGGCTCAGCCACGGGAGGTGGTTACTGGCCAGCATCCCCACTCCTGCCTCTGGAACTGGGCTCTGCAACAGGGGAGGGTGCCTGCCCTCCTCCGCACCTCAGACCCAGGTTCGACCAGGCAACCCACTGGTGCCCCACTTGGCAGCATCAAACCTTTCAGGAGAACAGCTTCCCTCCCGTCCATCTGCAGCCAGTCTCTCTGTAAGCCTCAGTCCAAGTTCAAAGGGCCAACATCAAAGACTACAATGGATTGAATGGTGCCCTCCCCAAAAGACAGGCCCCCTCAGAACCTGTGAATGTGACCTTATTTGGAAAAAGGGCTTTTGCGGAATGTATCAAATTAAGGATCTCAAGGTGAGATCATCCTGGATTACAGCGGGCCCTCCATCCAAAGACAAGCCTCCTTAGAAGAGAAGGAGAGAGGACACGGAGAAGAGAAGGTGACATGAAGGCGGAGGCAGAGATAGGAGGGATGCTTCTACAAGCCGAGGAAAGCGGAGGATCACCAGCAGCCTCCAGAAGCTAGGAAGGAGGGAGGCATGGAACACCTTCTCCCCTGAAATCTCCAGAGGGAACCCGCCCTGGATTTCAGACGTCCAGCCTCCAGAACTGTGAGAGGGTCCTCTGAAATCACCAGCTCCTGTGACTTTGTTACAGCAGCCTGGGAAACTAACGGAAGACCAACAGGGGCTGTTTGCCCCGGCCCCTAACCCTTTCCAGTTGTGGCTTAGACAAAGCTAGGTGTTCACCAAACCCTTCTTTAGTTACCGGTTGGGTAGATAGGAATACCACATTTCCCAGAAGCCTTTGCAGATGGGGTCAATGACGGAGTTCCGAGCAGTAAAATGTGGACAGACTGAGACCTGGTCTTTAAAACTTCCCACGCAGTCCTCTGCGTTCTCTGCTGTCCCTCCTCTGCCCACTGGCTGGACGGGATCCAATGGAGGACTTCGAGGTTGTAGAAGATAAAAGAACCAGAAGATGGGTTCCTGAATCACCTCATGGAAACTGCCTGTGAAACACACTGATATTTAAGGGTTACTTGTTAGATCAGGCAGACTTCCCTGTGTAGTACACACTTCTGTTATATTACTTTTACCTGGAAAGAACTATTTGAGGAAGAGCAGTGTGGACACTATTGAGTTTCCACTTTTTATTTCATGCCTACATTCGTAATTATTAACGTCCCTATCTTGGCTTTTTCACTAGACTATAAACTCCTTGGGGGAAAGTTACATGCCTGAGGAACTGTCGTGTCCTCTGCAGGCGTTGAACACAGTTCCATGCATGTCAGACATGCCCCATCATCAGTTGCTGGGTGAACCCGATAATCCTCACTGACATTTATTGAGCAAATACTATGAATTCTGTATTTCTAAAAAGCATTTAACCCACACAGTAACACCATGGAGGAGTTGTTGTTATTAGGGACAATGTAAGAAATTAAGGATCTGGAAGGTTAACCAGGAAAGGATAGATGGGGGATAGAAACCAAGGCTGTCTGGCTCCTCACGCCCACTGCCTCTGCCTGAACACAGCCCACCCCCCTCTCCAATTTACAGGGTCCCTAAACTAAAAGTCATCCCAACCCAAATCTCTACTGCCCATTTTCCCCGAAGAAGGCTTTGTGCTCACCCAAGCCACTGAACGCCAGGCCTCAGGGCTTTCTCTCCACGGTGGCTGAGCTTGGCACGCGGGCCTCCCACCACTGTTCCCTCCAGCCATGCAACAGCTGCAACAGGCAGCCTTCCCGGCATGCCTCATCTGGCCAGGCCGCTCCAGCTGCCTCCTGCGTCCCACAGCCAGCCACCTCAGGCCACCTCACGACTGCAGAGGAAAGCCCACCGAGGTGCACGGGTGTGGTCCCTGGGTCCCGGTCTAACACCACCCACAGCCCTCCCAAGACTTGCTCTGCATTCTGCTATGGTGATAACAGAAACCCATCAAGAGAAAGAGCGAACATGAGACTGTGTGTGTGTGCGCGCGAGTGCCCATGCATGTGTGCACGTGTGTGTGCATGCGTGCGTGTGTGTGTGTGTGTGTGTGTGTATGAAGAGATTTGCTTGGAAACACCAAACCCTCACCAAAGATGTTCCCAGCCCTCATTTGTACACACAGTCTTCAAACATCAAAGTGTTTGTTAAGTGTAAATATTTTTATTCGCTCCCCTCCTTCTCCTCCCTCCCCTCTTCCATCCCAGCTTCTAGCTCAGCAGATGCCAGGAGACCCCCTCTGAGTCAGAGCCAGCAGGGATGGTTTGGGAAAAGGGCACTTCCCGGTCCCAGCGGGCAGCCGGCAGCTGCGTCTGACAGCCGCCCGGGACTCGGCTCCCAGCCACTGGCTCCTCTCTTGGCGCCTGTTTCCATAGGAACGGGCAGGCCCAGGATTGGCGGCCTGGGAAGCGTTACCCACGCTGGCTGCTTTGCAAGTGGTCCCTCCATGGACCTCCCCTAGTCTGCCCAGCCTGGGCCCGGGGCCTGCCCTGGAAAAGGACCAGGAGCCTGGAGAAGTGTCCAAGTACAGTGTGTCCAAGTGTACAAGTGTCCAAGTGACCCCCCCAGAACACCCCAAAATTCCAAGGCACGGAGAGTCTTAGACAACACCTTGCTTGGAGCCTGCCTTACCCCACAATCCCTGCCCTCCTCCACTGGGTATTCAACAGAGCACCCGGTTCAGCTTTCCCACAGGGCCCGCCAGCCAGGCAGAGGACACAGAGCTAATTCAGATAGCTCAGACGAGGCACCAGGCCACACATGGCAGCCCCTCCTTCCCCTCCAGAAAAAGAAAAACCCTTATGAAGCACCTCTCTGCTCCACAGTGTCTTGCACCCTGCAGGTCAAACTGCGCTCTGCCTCTTAGTTTCCCTGCCAGCCCTGTGCTGTACATGTCTCATGATTAAACAGAAAGCCGACGGAGGGCCTTTCTGAGTCCCCAAAGCTAGGACCACAATGGCATTTGCGTCTTCTCTACCAAATTAAGAAAGAGGAAAAAGTTCTCTGATGGCCAGGACGGTCCTGGCTGTCGCCTTGGAACCCCAGTCTTGCGTCCTAGATCTTTTGCCATCATCAGGCGGGCCCGCAGCCTCCTTAGGCCTCCCCACGATGGGTCCTCCTAGGGTGGGAAGCCCCCCCCCACTCCCCAATCTGCAAAGCTCTAAGGGCGCTCAGGGAGAAGCTGGGGTTTGGCTGATGGGCTTGAGGAGTCTAAAGGCCCCTACTCAGAGCTAGAGGTTGAAATGCCAACCCAACCCAGCGGCAGGAACTAACCAGCTCTTTAAAGCAAGAGGACACTCAGGACTATTGATCAGAATGCACAGTCTACATCTATAATTAGACCCAGAAAGCTGCTTGCGCATCAGAAAGAGCGAGAAAGACATGACCGTGGCTCCGCTAAAGCCAGATACGCATCAGAATTGCACAAAACAAACAAAAACGCCACGGCTGAAAATGCCGCGCGTTGTTCCTCCCTCCCTCTACAAGGTTCCCCATGAGTCACACGCTTCAGCCCTGCAAGAGCAGCCAGATGTGATGGAGCCCCTGTACACAAGGCAGCAACAGCTGACTCTGGGGGTGGGGGGGCATGGCAGCCAACCCTCCCATCGCCGCTGTGGCCGTGACCTCCCAGATCAGGGCAGCCGAGCACCTGGTGTCCTTGAAGCCCTGGGGAAGCAAAGTTGCCTTGGAGAAGTTTCGTTTGCTTTTTGCATTATTAAAAGTGGCAGGAAAAGGCTCGGTTTCTGGGCATTTTGTGGCGTGCGTTTGTTCTTTCGGATAATGAATCTGATTTGGGAACTGCAGCTAAAATTTGCGGGGAGGGGGGAGTCCATTAGAAAGAAATACTGTTTGTTGGGGCTGTGGAATGCTGGTGGCAAATTGCCCTTCCTAAGTGCTGTTTTTTTGAAAACTCATTCCTGCGGTAGGAAAATAAAGCAGATTTCAAACACTTAAGAGATCATTTTCAGAATGGTCTAGATGCACGCTGGTATGCCGGCGCATTTGCCTTTCATTGTTTTTTAATCACTATTTTGTCAAGTTTAATTGCCGCCATGCTAACAACCCAAACGGGAGCGAAACAAAATAGGGGATATCTATCATTGGTGAGAGCATTTTGATGGAATCTATATGCATTTGCATCTTCTCCACCAAATTAAGAAGGAGGAAAATAGAAAAGGTTTTCTCTGTTGCCGGTGGAAGGATCTTTTTCATCGGCCTGGGTGGGGAAGTCCCCAGAGCAGCGGACAAACCGGGCAGCTTCCCACACATCGGCTCAGCCTCCTCTGAACTTGCTCGAGCTGGGCTTTTCTTGCCTGGATTTTCCTTCTAGGGATATTGTGAATTCTCACAAGTTCTTGCTGGCCGATGGGAGCCTTGAAGGCAGAGAGAGATTTTGCCTCAAGGATGCACACCAGTCCCAGGTCTGCTTCTCTTTCTCCTCCGGGGCTCGTGGCAGACACACGGAGGCATTACTGAGAACCTTCACGAAGGGACTCTGCCCGGCTTCCCCGGAGTGTGGTAAGCTGCCTCCAGCTGTTAGCCTCGGCAGGCTCGGCCTCATCTTTGGAGCTGAGGTCACATCCGTCTCGGAGTGGCCCCCACCAACAGCTGAACAAGGTGGTGGCCCTCCGGACTGGCCCTTTGGCCCCAACACCACGGGCACCCATTGCTGAGTATCCCACTGGGCAGGCGGAGATGGACCAGAGCTGTATGGCCTCCTGCCGCCGCCCCTGCCCCATCCTGCCTCCCCCTTGCTTTCATGGGCGCTTCTCCTGGGTTATTATTTTAAGCCCGGTTCCATATAGTCCTGCCTGCGAGTGGCGGAAGGATTAAGTCAGCTCTCAAAAATCACTAACTCCGTCTGGGCAGCTGCTCCCCGGACCACTCAACCTGAGACCACCCTTTTGGCCACAAGATGACTTTTTCAAGCTCGACGGACCACCCTGGGTGCCTGTTTGATGATTATTTAATGCAAATATACCACGCGCCTTGCTGAGGACCAGGAACATCAGGGACCAGCTCTATTGAATGATTGGGGCGTGAACCCCGGGGAAGGTGGGGAGCTCTTTCAAAAGGGGGTTCCCAAATGGTCAGTGCAGACCTAGCATCTGGCAACTCGAAGAAGCACCTCAAGGAACCCACGGTCCCCAGGCACAGCTATTGTGGAATTAGGGGCTGTGTCCCTACAGGCCTGGGGCTTGTTACCACACCCTCGGCTCCCCAAGTAGACTGTGTCAGCTCCTTGAAGGCCAGGACACGCCTGTCTTGCTCACCACTCTGTCGACAGAC
This sequence comes from Lutra lutra, assembly GCF_902655055.1. Taxonomy (NCBI): domain Eukaryota; kingdom Metazoa; phylum Chordata; class Mammalia; order Carnivora; family Mustelidae; genus Lutra; species Lutra lutra. Next base: position 64,702,616 of record NC_062296.1, on the reverse strand, counting down.
TCTAAAACTGAGCATGGCGCATGCTTACTGATCAGTGAGCGCTTGATGAATGAATGACTGATCGTGCCTCTTTCACAGCATTTCATTACAATTCCCCCAGGGCTCCCCCACAGCCCTGAGGACGGGGTCCAAAGCCATTCGCATGATAGAGGAGAATATTCAAGGTCTGGCCTCCCGGAACCCTCCTTCCAGCGGAAACTCAGAGAATTAACCAAGCCGCCGCCCTCACTCGGCCTCGCTCAGCAGCGGCCGCCTCCCCTACTACTTTTTGGACAGCCCCTTGCCTACTAATGCTGAGAAGACTGCCCCACGCCTTTTCCCTCTTCCTCTGCTCCGGCATCCAACTCCTGGATGACAGGACCCCCAAGGGCCATGCCGGTGTGGGACATTTGAATTCCAGGGCCCCAGGCCAAAAATAGTGAACCCAATGGTCTCCTAGGCCAGCTCCCAGGAAGGGGTTAGCTGAGGAAGGTCATTAGCATGAGTTCTCATGCCACCCTGAAGGGACATCTCACGCTCTAATACACAACGGGCTATATTCCAGACACCGTTCCAAACACCTCCTATGTGTTAACTACTTGGGGGCCCTGTGCCCCCTCCAACGAGGTGGGTGTTATTCATACCTTCACTTTCCAGGTGAGGGTGCTGATGCACGAAGGGGTTCTGGAACTTGCTCGAAGTCACTACGGATGGCCGAGCTGGGATTGGCACCCAGGCAGGCTGACTCCCAATGTTATGCTACAACCAGGTACCTTGTCTCCCTGCCTGTGTGGCTTGTGGCTGTCCTCAGGCCTGGTTGTTGGAAGGGATTCTGAGCCAGCTGGGGCCGTTGGGATGAAAACACCACTAGACCTGGGGCACCCAAGTGGCCCCTTCTGACCTCACCAACGGGAGGAATGAATAGCTTCCCCACAGCCCACCCCTCCTCTCTTATCTCCTTCCCATCCCCCTCACACCTTCCCCCACCCACATGTCCCAATGGTCTGCCCTGCCTGACCCTCTCCCAACCACCCCCAGCCCGTGTCACTGCATTTGGGAACCCTCTGCCAACTCTGGGATCCCAGCTGGGCAGCGGCCCTGGCAGGGCTGGGTGTGGGCCAAGTTAGGGGGTGGGGGGCTCCCATGAGGGGTCTGCCCTTGTCCTGTGAATAAACTCCTCCCCAAGGGAGCGCAATGTTATGCAGCAGATGAAAATCACCGCGATGGGGGAAGAGAGGGATGCTGTCGAAGAGGATAAAAAAAACTGTGTTCTACTTTTGGAAGAAGGGGCCCCCCATTTTCTTTTTGCAGGGTGCCTGGCAAATTACATAGCTGGCTCTGCTCCCCCAATTCGGAAGGCCCTGAGACAGTGGAGCCCAGGGAGGCAGGCAGGGAGTTAAGCTGTTAGCATGTGATTTATGCTCCGCAGAGCGGCAGGCGAGCTCAGATATCTGGACCAGATGTGGGTGGGGCATCCACAGGGGCTGCGGCTGGGGGCCTCCCCCTTCTCGAAGCAGCTGCCTTAAACACCTTTACGCTGCCTTCCCGTGGCCTGATGGGTGTTAGTTTCCACCAGTGTGATTCTGAGTCCCACCGCCCATCTGAGCAGGACTTGGGATTCTCTGTGAGGCCTGAGAGTCAGAGAAGAACAGAGAGGGAAAATGCCATATAGGCCTGAGTTCATCTCCCATGACTTGGTTCTTATTAACCTCAGCCTTCAGGCTCACCCCCTCTCCACTGCACAAAACCATCGCTTATGCCTCTGTTTGATGGCGCTTCAGAAGCAGGTCACTTCATGGGCCACTGGCCAGTCTGTGACTTGGTCATCCTTGGGCAACTGTCCATTCACCCCCTCAGTCCAGTCGGTACATGCAAGGGTGACAGTATTCCGTGGCACTGGCCTGGAGACATGTCACAAGAGATCTTCTGGGACCTGGGATGCCGGATTCTCTCGGGAGAATGCCGTGGATGGGGCAGGGATTCTGAGCCTTGGTCTTGCTAGTGGTATCAACAGCTGATGTCAAAAGGATCAGAAAATGAAACATACTCTTCAAATATTGAGACATTTTGATGACTTGGAAGGTGTTAGGAGGTAGGGCAGTAAAGTAAAGCAATTCTACAGGTACTCAGGTTTCTAACCAACCCACTGATTTAAGAAAGGATTTGCTCAGACTCTCCAGGATTAACTAAGACTTTAGCTGGCTAAAAACTAACTAGCGGTCCTAACCCAGATCTATTGCAAAGAAATTTCAGACCCGCCCAATGTGGGCTCATCCAGGTTCAAGCATTCTGCTTTACTGGGTATAATCGTCAGCTATGTCTACAATAATGCTGCGAAACAAGTCATCCCCAAACTCAGTAGTTCACCAAACAAACCTTTATTTATCCTGCTGCTGGGTCTACAGGTCATGTGGGGAAGTTCTGCTTCAGGCTCCTGAGTGGGTTGGGGCCACAGGGGGCAGCGCTCAATATGCTCTCACTCTCCTCGGACCTGTGGCTAGTGGGGACAGACCTGTAGACAGCAGAAGTACAAAGGTTTGAGAAGAAACACAAGACTGGCCCCCTGTCACTCCTGCCTACATACCATTGAACGAAGTAGGCCACTGGCTAAGCCCTGCATGGGCTTACCAAGACGCAGGGAAGTACATGGCTCCCTGATCTTATCAGGTGTAGCAAAAAGTCACATGCCAGCCTCCTGCTTTGAAGAGTGATTGCCTCAACTCTTCTGACCCTTAGGATGGTAACTCACACAGTGAGTATCATATCGAGTGCCTACTTCTCATTAATTTCTTCCATCTTCACTATTTTGTTACTAAATGTAGAATTAAATAAGCGTTGAAGTGTCCTATGTATGTTTTGCTCTTGGAACACAGCGTTAAGGGTATGCTGCTTATTACTTACGAAGCGGATGAATTAGAGGGTCACACTGGAGCATAATTAATGATAAGAAAATTCCTCATTAGGTTGTGTTATAATAACTAATGACAACTACTGAGATTATTTTATCCATTTTAATAGGATTTTTGTATTGTTTTAGCCTAAGGTGGCTTTAGTTTAGGGGCTCAGGAATGCCCCCGATTTTTTTTCTCCTTTCATAACTATGACTTAGGCTGATGAGAAGTCACCCTATGAGGTTTTCCAGGAATAGAATTCTTATATTAGGCAGAGGAAGGCAGTACAGGTGGCTGGGGGTTGAGGGGGAGGAGTAGGGGAGGAAGTCTTCTGGTAAAGGGGCAGAAGCACAGATGCTCATCACTCCTGACATACAGACAGTCCAGTGAAAGTAAAACGAAACAGTGTTCTAAGAGGAACCTGCCCGCTCCCTGACCCGACCCTGGGCTGGATGGAAGGCATTTTGCTCCTTCTCTATCAGGAGCCCTGCCCCCCTCTTGTAAGTGTCCTACCTGCCGGGCCCACAGTTCACATGGATTAGAAAATAGAGTCCCCACCAGCTCTCCACTTGACCAGTCTTTCTTGAGTCTGAGTGGGTGCTGGGACCTGGGGTGAGCAAACATCAGGAGTTTGGAGTCCTTAGTTACTGGGACCGTTTGGACGGACTTCATGTCGGGCAGCCACTGAGAGGCACCATGGCTTTGGAGTCAGTTACAGGGGAGTTCAATTCCCAGCTCCGCCACTTACTATCTGGGACACACGGCAGGTTGTTGAACTCTTTGGGCCTCAGTTTCGTCATCCGTAGAGTGGGAATAGGATCACTATACCTGTGTGCGCGTGCGCACACACACAGAGTTGTTGATAATATCCAATACGATGCACTTTAGAAAGAGGTTGGCCCTGCTCTTAGCACTTGGCATAAACTCAAAAGATGGGAATTAACGTGAGTCCACAACCTCGTAGCCAAATCATAGGGACCAATAGGTTCAGAATTCTGAATTTGTCATTTTTTAGGAAGGTCTTATGGTGCATTCACCATATAGTACATGAAACCCCATATACCCCACGCTCTAACACACTAATGTTCCTTGCAGCAAAGTGTATGAATAGTCACATTCCCTGGAATGGAATAAGGCTCTAAACAGCCTCACGTGTGTTCGACCCAGGTTTTGCCATCAAATGAGTTTTCGCCCAACCTTTGTGTTCAGAGCTTTGGGAACGTTAGTACTGAGGATAAATGGGTATATTAGCAAGTTACAAGCATTCAGACCACAAGAGAAGAGACAGAGGCCACCGGAGTAGGGGAGGGGGGTGAGGGGGGCAGCAAGGGGTTGCCCAGAGGCCTCTTCTTTTGGGGGCTTAACGACCACCCTCCAGGGGCAAAGAGAGGATGAAGGCGAGTCGGAAACCGGCCGCCAGGCAGAGGGTGGTGGGAAAGGAAGACAGATGGTTCCTGCATTTTGAGTAGCATCATTTGGCTCCCCAGACGCCTAGAAAATATTCATTCCCAGACCCCCTCTCTCAGCCACTATATAGATGAATATAAGGATGCAAGGCAATGAATAAATAAACAAACAGAGAGGAGAGAGGACAGAGGCTGGGGTCCACACCCGAGGAGAGGTAGATGGGTCAGACACCCCTTTCTCCCAGGCATTCCAGAAGGTGCCCTTGAAGGACCACTGGTGACGTCTGGGCTGGAGGTGCCTGATCAAGTTGAGTGTTCACCTGGCTGTCAACTGCGGGCCAGAGGGGAGCAGAGCTGGGATGGGGTGACCCCTTTGCCAAGGACATCGGCATCTGGGGGGAGCAACCCAGCCCTTTCTCTCAGGACTTTCATAAGCCCCAGGAAGCAGATAATTCTATTATCCTGGGTTTTGTTCCCAGGTTCCTGATGGCAGCCTCTGGTGGATCGTTAGTAGCAACGCCGTGTGTGTGTGTGTGTGTGTGTGTGTGTGTGTGTGTGTGTGTTGCCTATGTAACAACAGAGACACACAGAGAAAACAATGGTTTTCTCTAAGCCCCAAAGGGAGCAGCCCCGGTGCTCGGGAGCTGAGCTGAGGGAGAGAGAGTTGCATGTTCTCCTCCCCGTGTCTTTTCTTATTTTGCATTTCTCATTACATCCGCATGTCACGGGGCTGCTGGCTGATTTATAATTTATTGGTTTAGTGTCTCGCGGCAGGGAAAGGATGCTACGCTATATTTTTCAGGGACACTCAATTCAACTTTGGTGAAGCAGCCAGGGCCACAGCTGTGAGGGGCACAGAAGGAAGATGGGTGAGAGGAGGCAGCCAGCAAGCCCCGCACGGCTGGGCCAGTCCTGGCCAAATGCCACCTGCCACCCAGAGATGCTGGCCTGCTCTGGCTTTTGATTGAAGTGGGGGCTTTCTAATCCAATTTCGGAAATTCCATCTCAAGCAGGCATGTAAAATGCATCGACAAGTCGGGGCACTGGGTTCCAAGGACCTGGTGTGTTCCTGCCTTCCAGGGCCTTCCATGGCCGACCCTAATGACGATTCATGGGAGAGGGATTTCAAGAACAAATTCCACCAGCAGAAAGGGGTAAGGGAGTCGATTCGTTCGTTAGGACTGCTGTCACAAAGAACCACCCGCTGAGGGGCTTAAACAACAGAAAGGTGCTGTCTCATGGTTCTGGAGGCCAGAAGTCCAAGATCAAGGTGTTGGAGGGTTGCTTCCTTCTGAGGGCCGTGAGGGGGGCAGCTGTTCCAGGCCTCTCCCCGAGCTTCTTGTGGCTTGCTGGCGGTCTTGGATGTACTTCAGCTTGTGGAATCATCACCCCCATGTCTGCAGTGTTCTCCCTGCATCCACGCCTGTGTCCGAATTTCATCTCTTTGTAAGGACTCTGGCCATATTGGGCCAGGATCCCTGAAACCTGCTTACCTCTTTAAAGATCCTATCTTTCTATACTTTTCCATTCTCAGGCACTGGGATTAAGTCTTCAATGTAGGAATTAGGGGGGGGGCAGGGGTGGTCACAGTGCATCCCCTAACGGGAGGTGGGAAAGTGAAGAAGAAAGGAAGAAAACCAAGGCAGGGTGAAGTGCCACAGGGGGTCCCCCAGCAGGGAACTTGGGCTCAACTCTGCAAGGCATTCCTGGGGACTGGAGAGGGAGGTCACTTTCAGACATGCCCGACCAACCAGTAGACAAAGGAGTCAGAGTATCTGTGAAAGGAACCCCCCAGAAGACTGTTGGTTCCTAGGCACTCCCAGCCCTCCCTGAGCCCAGATCCCAAGGATGCTGGCTGTCGGGAAGCAAGGCCCCTGGAAAGTGGGGTGCCCGGGAGCAGAAGAAGGATTTCGCGGAGGCATGGGAGCACTGGGAGCACCTGTCGTGAGCCTTCAAGTTCCATCTCTGCCAGAGGTCACTCATCGCCTCTTTGTTGTGCTGCCTCTCACAGATGGCGGACACGTGCCCATCCACCCCAGGGCCTGAAGGGGAGACAAATCCGGAGAGATGAGAGCATTCGCTCCCAGAAAAGCCTAGATTGATGTTGAAAAGCCAGTTGTTTCTGCTAGCTTTCCGCCAGCGGTGGCTTGGAGCGCCAGGGGGCGGGGGTGGGGTGAGGGAAGCAGGGGTTAGTGTACAGACAGGCCAGGGAACTAGTTGTTCTGGTGTCAAACAGGAAAAAGGAAATACACTTCGGGAAAAGTGGTAATGATCGACTCTTGGGGTTAGAATCACGGTCTTTGATTGAATAACATGGCAGGGTTCTGATTCAATAGTAATCTGATTTGGTGGCACACCAATAATAAATTCTCCAGCAAACTGAAAAATTCTGTAGGGTAATGGAAAGCATTCAAACCCCATGGTTTTCATTGAATTAAATATGAAAATGTATCATACAATCGATATTGCAATATTTGATTCAATCAGCATTTGGGGATGGGAACCGTTTTCTCCCATTTGTTCTTATGCTGTCGCAAAATATTTCAATTTGCTTCAGAATTTATTATTGACAAATCACCCTAACGGCCATTGGGGGTTGGGGTGGGGAGCTTGTCACAGAGGATTGGCAGCTGAGAAATGTCGGGGCCAACCCTGGGCCTAGAGAAACAGCCAGGGACTGTGGAAAGCTCAGGTGAAATTCCAGAAGGGAGCTGATTATGCATGGCAAGGGGAGAAAGGAGGACATTAGTCATTGGGAGATGGAGTCAGCACAGGTTGCCCCGCCTTTCCTCCAGATGAGGGCTACTGTCCCTGCAGCATCAGCCCGCCCTGGGCCAAATTAAAAAGTAGGCAGAGGGGGGCACCCCACCTCCTCTGCTCTCTGGGACTCTGGCCCCTTCATCAGGAAAGGGCATTCATCCGCAAACCAGCAGTGAGTGCCTTAAAGCAGCGATGGTCCTGGTGGCCATTTCTTCGGGGCTGGACCAGAATCTGCGGATTTTGGCTAGGTTCATGAGGCCTTGTGGGGTCAAGGGTCTGGCTAGTCCAGAGCGGCCCTGCTGACATGTCCGAAGGCTGGCTGGCCTTGGCAATGGCCGTGACAGGACTATGTGTCTCTCAGCTCCCAGCAGACTCTCCCAAGACTCTCCCAAGCCCAGAACACAGTAGCATCCAGGTGTAGCGGGAGGACAAGCCTCAGTGTGCAAATGTCATTCGAGTTCCTGCTTGCGAAACATTTGCTGAGCCCCCATCGGCCGGAGCGAGATACAAGGACAGCTCAGGTTCCAGGGGTGGAGGAAAGCTTCACCTCCTGATCTGTGAATTCACAGTGCAAGGACGTAGACTCAAGGAGGGGAGGTATCTGTGGCCACTTTTGCAAATGGCCATCATTAGCATCATTTCTTTTCAAGTGCTTATCATAGCCCACCTTCTGTAAAACTAGGGACAGGAAACCGCTCTCACTAGCCCAGAGCTCCCGGAGGGCAGGCTATCTTTGCATTTTTCTTTGGTACCCAGCAAGCTCGAAAAAATACTTTCTGGATGAATTATGTAAGTATAATTATATAATTTTACAAGAAGGAATACTTCTAGAAATACATTCATACTAATGAGTTAAATAATCAAAATGACATGCCTTACAAGAGTATTCGCATTTTTAAGCTAATGGTAGGCAAAGGGCACAGCTTAGCATAAACAGAAGTTCTGGGTAGAATTTTAGGAATCCCTGATGGGTGGCTATTTTAGAAAAGAGGATCTATCCCATATTCCTCAAATTGTACCGTTAGACAAATTTCCACTCCACTTCTAAGTATGGCCGCCTATCTGAGGCTCCTGGTGTGGGTGGGTGGGTTGATGGGCATTGCCCCGTTTCCCAGGTCTTTAAATTAGCCACCCATGGAGTTCTGGACTGCCCCCAACCCCCCGGCTTCAAGCATGCTTAGGAAAAGATAGAAAGAGCTAGCAAGAGTTCACTGGAATTGGGCGAGACCAGCTGAGACCAACAAACTGGACCCAAGAAGCCTGTAATCAGTCAACCAATTGGACACATCCCAAACTTATTATGCGTCCGTAACTGCCTCAGACACTAGGGATAGATCAGTGAGCAAGACAGACCAAGTCTGTTCTTGTGGTGCTCCCATTCTAACATCTGAGCCAAAGACACTGAAGCCAGAGAAAGCAGGAGCCAAGAGCTATCCCAGAGGAGAGGTTGGAAAGCATTCAAATCCTGAGCACTGAGGTGGGTGGCGTGAAGTCTTCCAGCTCAGCTCCGCGCAGTCCCCAGCGCTCTCTCCACACACACAGCGCCTCGCGGCAACGTGGAAGGCAGAACAGCACAGGCATCAGGCTCCTGGGAAAGGAACCCAAGACAGGCAAGGCGGATGTGCATGCCATGCCCAGGACTTCTGAAGCATACATCCTCGTCACTGTTCTGAGCATTTCACATGTATGAACTCATTTAATCTTCACAACAACACCGTGACTGTATCAGCCAGCTTTGGCGGCGTAACAATCACAAAACTGTAGTAACATACAACAATTAACACTCTTTCTGTATTTACAGGATTCAGCTGATGCGGGCGGGGCTAGGCAACTTGGCTGATCTTGCCTGCACTCGCCTGTGCGCCTGGGGCAGGGACACAGCAGGGGTGAACCGATCTAGGCTGACCTCCGCTCTGAGGGGGCAACTCAGCCCTGCTCCACCTGTCCCATTGTCCGGTAGGTGTGTCTTTATGGCAGTGACAGAGGCATAAGAAAGCAAGCCCCCAGCCCAAACTTCCAGCATCAGCTGCTTCACATCTGCTAACTTCCTGCTGGCCAAAGATGTCACATAGCTGAGCCCAGAATCAAGGAGGTGAGGGTGGCGTTGGGGGAGCGGGGTACATGGAGGCATTAGCAGAGCAAGCTGCTACAGCAGGAAGGCAGTGGAAATTACAAGACAAAGGGCATAGATTTAAGGAGGACAGAAGAATCAAGACCAATAAGGTAATCTACCGCAAAGAAGCAGGTGCGACCATTAAGCCCATTTTACAGATAAGCAAACTGAGCCCGGAAAGTGCAAGATACTTGCCCAAGGCAGCCCAGGTAGTAATTGGTGTATCCAGAACTTGACCTCAGAACATCTGCTCTTACCAGCTCCCCTTCACCATTTCACTTCTTAGCTCTAGCTTAATCCAAAGATAAATCTAAGAGGATGGGATATATGGACTGTGTCTCCTGCAGGAAATCCTCCATAAATACTTTTTTCTCCCAGCCTTTGGCAGGCATTAAGCCACAGTGCATTCAAGGTTAGACTCCCAGTCAAATACCCAGAGTTTGGGAATTAAGTGTTATTTGGATGTGGAGCCACATGTTTTAACAATTAGCTGCGCTGGGTTTTGACATGTGGGGAAGCTGAAGAACCTTGTGAGGACACAGCCTGATGGGAAGGTTTCTCTCCCTTCTGTGGGGGTTGGGGATTGCTGAGGAGGGGTACAAAGCAGCACCCCAGGCGGGGCTGAGTTTCACGCAGAAAATTGGTTTGGTCCTTTAAGTGCAGAGGAGAAGGAGCAATCCAGAGGCACTACCATGGAGTAGTGCCTCTTAAACTTTTTGGGGTCACAGACCCTTGGAGAACTGATGAAAATGAAGGACGCTCCTACCAGTCCCATCTGCAGTAAGGTTGGGTTGTAACAATTTTAAGCTGGACAGTTTCCAAAGCAGATGTCCATCTCAGGTCTGCAAATTTCAGTAAGGAGCTCATAGGCTGTTTAACTTTGAACCACGCAAATTCCTGGCATCCCTTTCCAGAACAACTTGAGGCAAAATACACCCCTGGCTGGATTCCAAGTCAAGGGTGGCGGGGGGTCTTCTTTAAAAACGAAGCCTCTGCCCCTCTATTCCAGCCTTGTCCTAGCGACTCCAGCGATGTGACCGGAAGCCCACACTTCTATCACTCCACTCCCACAGCCGGCTAGAGGGGACCAGCCACGGTAATGTCAGTTGCCCCAGGAAGCCACAGATTTCGGAAGATTCATTTCTGGCCTGAGTCCAATTGGGAAAGTCTTAGGACACTTCTATGGCGAGAAGCGGTCAAGTATAATCGTTAAGATTGTAGATTCTGGAGCCAGGAGCCGAAAAATGATCAAATCAATCTCTTCTCCCTTGCATTTCTCTCTCTCAATCTCCCTATCCCTCCTGCCTCTCAGCTTGCTAGAAGAAAAGAAGAAAACCCCTCTCCATTCTCCACTGGCTTTCATTTCTCAAATCTTACGAAGGGCTTCTGATTGGCCCCGGTTGGGTCATATGATCCCCTCGGTTGGATCAGTTGGGCCCGATGATTGGCCAGGCCACGGTCACGTGACTGCTCTGTGGCCCAAGCACTGGTGGGGCCTTGGGACCGATCATCTCCTCCCAAATGGCCCGGGGAGGGCAGAACAGGTGTTGTGCAACTTAGAGAGTGGAGCACGACAGGCAAACACAGCAGGGTCCAATTATTGGGCACTGTGACCAGACAGAGCGCCCTGTGAAGCTCGCTGCTGTGCTGGCTGCTGGGACGGGATGTCGTGGGAACATGGCTTATTGTGCTGGAGTGTTTCTCAAACTCCCAAATCACCTGGAGGGCTTATTTAAACATGAGTTGCTGGGCCCCACCCCCAGAGTACAAATGGCAGAATGTGCATTTCTAACAAGTTCGCCTAGCAAGGAGCTGCTGCTGGTGGTCCAGACTTTGAGGCATACAGGCAAATTGCCTAGCGCGCCCTCTAAAAAGACCCCAGAGAAATCTCTGTCTGGTCTCCGTATTAATCTACGATGAGTGTTGCTTCTGACCAATTGCTTTCTTTTGATTTGTACAGACACTGAATCTTATCCATCATGTTTCCTGCTTTGGGCTGGCCTCTGGAAAGCTCAGGGCTAACCATGTGGCCCCGTTCTGTCATATGTCTACAGAGCCACAGAGCCTCAAGTTCATCCACTAACCTTAACCTTAGCTTCATTTTTTACTCTCATTTCTGTTTTCCCTTCAGTCTAAAAAATGATTTGGTTGAAAGTGACGGAAACCAACTTGACCTATGTTGAGCAAAAAAAGGAAGATTGATGACAAGAATACCGGAGTGTCCCGTGAAAGAGGAATGTGGTAAGATCCAGAAACAGCTGGAGTGAGGGACCACGCGCCATCCCCCCACTTGTCACCTTGGCTTCCCACTTCCTCTTCATTGCCCTCTCCCGCTACAGCCTGGCTTTCTCCCCTGGGTGGAAACATGGTTATCAGTGACTCCTGGCCTTTACCTCTTCTTCTCAGTCTGCTGCTCTGATGCTTTTCCTCCTCCAGGTTAAAAACAGCTCTGCTTGACCCCATCAAGGCAGGTGCCTACCCCCCAGCCAATTGGCTGTGGCAGTGGTAGGATCATCTTATGCAGAATGCCTGTCCTGCTATAGGATGAGCTTGAATTTGGAGGACTGTAACTCTCATACAAAGAATTGGCTGGTGTGATTATAAGACTGGCTAGTCGAATCTGTAAGGTAAAGCCGCAGGGAGACCTGGGGAGAGACAATGTTCCAGTCTGAAGGCCATCAGGCAGGAAAAGCCAGTGCTGCAGATGAAGTTCAAGACCACCTTCTATAAAATCCTCTCTTGCTTGAGGAAGTGAATCTTCTTCTATCCAGCACTTCAACTATTTTGGTATGGCCCACCCACAGTGGGAGGAATAATCTGCTTTGGCCAAAATTTACTGATTTAAATGTCACTCTCATCCAGAAACAACCCCACAGAGACACCCAGAGTAATGTTTGGCCACATTTGGGGGCATCCTGTGGTCATTCAAGTTGACACCTACAGTTAACCATTAGAGATATCTTTTTTAAATGGTGTAAATTACATTTTCTTTCATTTCTGAATCCTCAGCACCTAGCCCAGTGCCTGTCATATGATAAGAGCTTAGTCAATGTCGCATGAATAAATGCACAATTGTATTTTTAATGGAGGGTGGGAAGAGGGGGAGTGGTAAGCTTCGTCATTTAAAGAAATTCTGAGATTAGACCGGCTACACTGGAATGTGAGGAATTACACCCTAATTCACTCAACTGATAGGTTCTGACTTTAATTTATTGGGTCTCCTTAAAGCCCTCCGTAAAGAGGTTTGGTGGTTTTAAGTTTCTTCCTTCCTCAAATGACCAGGGTGGTGATGGAGACACATACTTTTGTGACAGAGACGAGAATTTAGCACTCTGTTCAGCCATCGGCCCCTGAACTTCCGGCTCAGTGCAATTCTGCCCAGGTGGTCTGAGGAGACGGAACCCAGTCTCCCACATCTGAACTCAAGAGGCGGGCAGCACCTTTTCATGGCTGAAGTAGCCATGTGACAGGAAACGCATCCTGCAGTATGTTCCAGCAAAGTCATCAAGTTGAAGGTGGCCACTTCCCATTCCCAGAGCTGCACCTCCCCCTATGTCCGGCCAGCGTGCAAGGGTGAGGAGCCCCTGTGTCCACAAATGCATTGCCAAGTTGCATTTTTTTTCTCCAGTTGAGGGCCTCTCGTAGCAAAATTTGCTGCCTGCTAGCTACATTGGAAGGTGGTTCCAATGCGACATTGGAGTGGAAAGCAGTTGCTGGGATCCTTTGTTCACATCTTACACCGAAGTTTTCGAAACATGTAGAGAGTCTATGCTGGAGGTTGAAGAGGGGCCCAGGAAGTCAGCAGGCTTCTGGTTTACTCACTGGGCCTCAGTTGCCCCATCTACAAAATGGGCATGATAATAATGCATAATGTTGCTGTGATCGTTCAATAATATAGGTTATTAAGTCTCTCTTGGACATGGTTTATTGAATACCCATTATACGTCCACTACATAGACAGGGTCCCCCCCCCCCTTATGAACATTTAAGGAAAATGAGCTGGGCAGCACTGAGCTGTGCCTGAAGTTGTAGGTCAGGGCAGCGGCTGCCATCATGGCACAAGAGGTAGCAAGTGTCCCCATGAGATCTGAGACACATGGGTACAGGCAGGGGGTTACCTTTAAGGGGGCACAGGGGTGAAGAACTCCACCCAACACGCACAGCAGGCATAACCACATTAAAATCCATTAGAAAAAAGAAATTCAACATTAAAATATTTTAGGAAAAATGATTTAAGTTCTAGAGGAACATAAAGAACATTATCATGGGTGCTCGCAAACACATCAACAACAGAGACAGACGCACAGTCGAGGCTCAATAAATGTACATGTCTAGGTATCAGTTTGGGGGTAAGCAGAGTGATGACAATATGGAAGACTTAAAACTTGCCTTCTGAGTCTCAGATTCCAATCCCACATTTGCAGTTCACTGACTCTACCTGTACCTTCATCGGAACATCCAGTAATGATTTCGTGAGCACCTACTATGTGCCAGGCATCCTTCTAGCCCCAGGGATACAGCTGTGGGGAAAACATAGACCAAAAAAATTGCTTATCCTGGAGTTGCATTCTAGTGGGTAATAGACAGATGATAAACCAATAAAAGATACAGTGTCAGTTAGAGGTAAGTGTCATGAAAGAAAAATTTTAAATAGAGAAAAGCCATAGGGACTGGAGGAGGGAGTTGCTGTTGGAAAAATCACTTCACCTTTCTAAGCCTCGACTTTCTCATCTGTGAAGTGGGGAATAATCTCCCTCTCATCGGATTCCCTTGATAAATTACTCTAGATAGTGTAGCTAAAGTGAGTAATAACACCTGGGAGGACCTCAGTGGATGCGCCCTCCACAGTCCCTGCCTGTACCAACAAAAACCACCCAGTCAGTGAATGCTCAGAAGAAGCATCTTCCTTGTGGCTCCTCAGTAATGCCCCTGGTCTTCTTGGTCTGTATCTATCTCAAGAACATCATCTTACCATAGAAGATTCCAGGCCTTTGTTGTAATCTAGGCGGAGGCACCCCGTATATGTGGGAAATGCAGACTTAGTTACCAGACAGACGTGAATTTCAATCCCGACTCTGGTTCTACCAGTTGTGAGACCTGGATTGTTATTAAACCAAAAATTACAAGGGTGCCTGTGTGGCTCAGTGCAGAAGCGTCCGACTCTTGGTTTGCACTCAGGTCGTGATCTCAGGGTCATGCGCTCAGCGGGGAGACTGTTAGAGACCCTCTCCTCTGCTCCTCCCCTTGCATTCATGCTCTCTCTCGCTCTCTCTGGCTCTCGATTAAATAAATAAAATCTTTGCACAGTACCTACAATGGTGGAGTGAGGAAAGGGCTGAAGGACACCAGCACTGATAACATTCCCCATAGGTAGTGGGTGCTGTGCCTATCCCAGCTCCTCCTCTTCTCCTTCGAGCAGTGGAGGAATGGATTGTCATCTCCAGAAGGCCAGCTCTTTATGTCCTTCCTGGTATCTGTCAGGTGCCAGGAGACACCCTTCACCCCTGGAGAGGCTGATGAACAGAATTCGATGCAGACGACACGTGCAGAGATGCTGACAGGTGGCGGGAACCACACAGGGATACCGAGGCACTCAGAAACTAGGAGCAGCTGGAAGCCATTAGCACCCTTAGGGACAAGGAGAGGGAACGGCGTGATGGGAGAGTCCGGGGGGGAGGTGAAACCTTGAAGTGGGGGGGGGCCTCGAGCAGGAGCTGCAGCTCCAGGGATGGGAGGATGGGATGGTGGACCCAGGCTTCTTTGTAGCAGGGAGGGGCCGAAGGAGAAACACCCTGACCTCTTCCTCTTCCCACCTGCCATCTGTGGCTTGGGACAGGCCAAGACCAAAGGAAAGTCAGCGGTCAAGAAGCCCGATGATGTCAGTCCACAGAGCTGGGTCTCTGGAATGCAGAACATCGTGGAAAGTGGTGAAGAGTGGATCTCGGAAGGCAAAGAGCATACACCTGTACCGTGATGTTGGCTCTTGAGATCCTGCTAAGCACCAGCTGTTTCTGGACAAATGCAGTTCTCCCGTCAGAGCGGACCTGCAGATCCACCCTGAAGAGTGGCCAGGGTGGGGCCAGAGAATCAGCATTTCTGACCAGTTCCCGAGTGGGGTTGATGCTGCCCATTTGAGGACCACACTTGGAGGTCCGCTGCTTGACAGCACGGCCTCTCTGGCGAGCAGCTGCCCCTTCTCCCTGTACTTAGCATTGAACTGGCTCTTACTGGGCCCTGGGACAGCACAAAGGGGCCGCAGGACCCTGGACAGCCATCCACAGCTGCCGTCAGCCGACAGCCCGAGGGCCTGGACCCTGTCAGGCAGTTCTCACACACGCGGGCGTGCACAGACACACGCGCGTGCGCACACACACACACACACACACACACACTGATTAGCTGCACCTGGATGCCCCGTTTCCTAGGGGAAGATGAGTCAACCACTCTTCGGGGCCATGCGACATCCTGTGCTCGGGCCAGGAGGTCACAACTCCTGGTCACGCGACATTGCCTCTCTGCAGGCAGCCCTGCCAGCCTGCAGCTTCCCCTGACATCTTTGTTTTAGGGGAAATGAACACAGAAGGCGGCCAGGTCCCTGCCAAACTGGGTCAACCATGCCCCCTTCATGGGTCTCCCGATGGGCTGGGACCCATCAGAGAGCTGCTCCCCCACTTCTCGTTCTCACCCGGCTCCTTTTCTGACCCGTCCCTTATCTCAGCTTCCTTCTTGGAGAGTGTCACCCTGGCAGCAGCTCCTGTCTTCCATCGTCACTAAGCAGCTGCTAGAGTCACATACGAGGCACCCCACAGAGTGTCAGCGGTGGGAAAGGCCTCCTGGGAACACATGCTGTTGCCGGGTGTTGGGGGGGAGCTTCTTCTGGTGGTCCTCACCCCCACTCCCTACCGTTACAGTTTGGCTCTTGAGCTCACCTTCCTGTGCCCCCTCCCTCCAACCCCAGCCTCAGAACCACAAGAGACCAAGTCCCGGCCAATCAGCACAGCCATTCCCCCTGGACACGGAGCTCAGTCCTGGGCTGGGTCTGAACTCCAGACAGGGGCAATCATACTGATCTCCTGGAACGGGTGTGCAGAGCCTGGAGCAGCAGCTTAGGAGAGCCAGACATGCAACTCTCAGGTGACTTGAAATTGCCCACCCGTGGGAATACTGGTACCATGGAGAAATTGGCAAATGCTACAAATCCAAGCTTTTTTATTCCAAGAGCCAGTTGTGAGACATTTACCAACATACAACTGCAGGGGAAGGAGCTCTGTTTCCATGAGATGGCTAAATGTGGAGGCTGTGAAGGCAAGAACTTTCTGTTCTACCCAGAGAGAGCTGTGAGCTACAGCAGAGAATGACCACAATGTAGGGAGAAGCAGAGACAAGAATAATGGGAGAGAGAGAATGAGACAGAGAAAGAGAGAGCTGACATTACAGTGTGTGCCCCTGGATGCAGCCATGCCTAAACCCCAAACTACCCCGGGTATATAAAACTAAAATTGCATTAGCTCGTTTGAATTGGGTTTTTCCCTCAAGCTACCCAAGGAGCCGTGCCTGAAATGTGGCTTGGGAGAAATTATCTTCCACTTGGGAATTCCTAAGATGGTCACGAATAAAAGGGCAAGCTTTCTCCATCCAAAAAGGGGTCAGTCTTCTCATGGTTCCCGGGTGGAAGGGCACGGAGCCCGATCATCCCCTGCCAAGCAGAATGTGTGGCATCTAGGGTATGTCTCCCCAGGGTTAAGTGTCACGACTCCAGCCGGTGGGGGCAGGGGCACCCCAAGGGTTGGGCGACAAGCTCAGAGAATTCCCCATCCCCACTGTCATTATCATGAAGCTGCGGCTGGACCCCTCTGGCTTCCATTATTGTGAATTTTAGGATGCAAGTGTTTACAATTGGCCCTTTGGGGGAGCAGAAACTGCCACCCCAAATTACGCCACTTTGGCATCAGGATTAATTTTAGGCTGATGATTTTTAAGGAGCAATAGACACAGGAGAAGCTCTAAAAACCAGGTAGAGGCTACCCTTTCGTAGAGACATTTCCTTGTACAAGGGAACTTTGCATTCGTTAAGAGTATCTCCCTTTCTGTACCAGGAAGAGGATGATGACGGGGAAATCTCTAGAAACTCTTATCGATGATGAAGGCAACAACTTAAATCTGTGTAACACCTTTACTCTTGATTACTGTGCTTTGCCCAAAAACCTCCCAGAACCTGCCTCCCCTCCCCCAACATCTTCTCTGGTCTTTAGCTGGAGATGGTATTTAAGGGGGTGGCTTGGGCCAGTTTGGACTTCCTCAGTTTTCCGGGGTGTCTCCCATGTACCTTGGAGGTATGCATATTATCAAATGTCTGTTTTTCTCCTGTTAGTCTTCTTTTTTTTTTTTTAAGATTTTTATTTATTTATTTGACAGATGGAGATCACAAGTGGATAGAGAAGCAGGCGGAGAGAGAGGAGGAAGCCCGATGCGGGGCTTGATCCCAGAACCCTGGGATCATGACCTGAGCCGAAGGCAGAGGCCTCAACCCACTGAGCCACCCAGGCGCCCCTCTCCTGTTAGTCTTCTATTGCGGGTGGAGGGTGGGAGGATCTCAGCTGAGAGAAGGATTAGAGGGAAAATAATGTTTCCTCCCCTATAGCTCCCTTCCAGCCTGGGGGTCTCCAAATGAACACATCCTGCCAGTGCTGCTGGCCCAGGCCACCTGGGCACACCAGCCCTCTGAGGAGGAGTGGGGCCAACGAGTCACAGAAGACCCCCCATATTGTCTGTAGTTGAGAGAGGGCATGACAGTGCCTGCGCCCCCAGAGACATTACGGTGCGCTTCTAGCTACTGGCAGCCTCCGCACTACACTATAGAGCCCACCTGTTAAGCCCCTCTCTCCAGGGCATCCTGTGTAGTCCCAGCCCCAAAGGTGGGTAGCATTAGACTCTTGAGAATCTCTGACCCTTTCTGAAGTGTCTACTTGTGTTCGGGGTCACTCCCCCAATCTTTTTCCTGATCGTAACTGTCCCCCTCGTTTGCTGCACAGTAGTTACCACCCCTCCCCTCCCATCTTTTCTCCCATTTCTGATGGCCGTGAAACCCTGACAGCAGACATTCTAGGAGGGAGGAGGAAGAGGAGAGACTATGGTTTCATCCTGAACCCTGGGCTGGGCGGGGTAAGGAGGGTGACCCATCACAGGGACAGGGCAGTGGGCTGAGCCCCAGGAGGATGGGAGAGAGAGAGAGACAGACACATGGCATGACAAATGGCCCTCTGGTAGACAGAAAGAGGTCCTGAGGCAAGAGGGTGGCCGGCCGAGGAGGGCCCAGGGGTTCAACCCCTCATCAGAGCCTGCCTAACCTCTGCTTGCCCAGATCCAGCCTGAGCGCACGCACATGCACACTCACCACACACTTGCACACTCCACAGAAACACATACTGCAAAGACACCGTGCACAAACACATACCTGGCACACTACACAGGCAGACACGCAAACACCTGCACCAGCACACACACATATAAAGGCAACACTCGCAATTACATATGCACACACAGCCTGCCTGTGTGCGCACGCTCACACACCTGCTTACCGCTCCTGCAAAACCCCAGCTCCTAAAGCAACCGAAGGGACACTTCCTGGACCAAACCCCTTCCCTGCGCCCGGACTCAATGCCATCTTCCGTGTCCCCACGACCACCCCAGCACCCCCACCCCAAGGAGTTGGACCACTTTTCCCACTTATCCCCCCACCCCAGGCTTGTTTTCCTTTCCTGTCCGATTTTTAGTTTCCATCTGTCATCCTAGGTCATTAATCCCAAAACAGAAGGCCAAAGAAGCATACCCCTCATAGCCAAGCCATTAACTAATTGCAAAAGGTACGGATCCCATCGCCATAATCCCATGGCGGCCACCCGCCCCGCCCCGTGCCTGGCTTCAGTTGTGCTGATAAAAAAGGACGAGGCGAGGCGCCTGCTGCTCGCCTGGATGGCCCTGCCGTGATGGATGGCCTGCGTCCAGAAGAGGGGGTGGGTCAGGCTGAAGACGGGGGCTGGCAGGTGCACAGGAGCAGGAGCGAGTGGCTAGGTGCTAGGACAACTGTTTCTCCAGCTGAGAAAGGGCCAAGACTCCCTGTGGCCCCAGGGAGAGCGGGCCTCTGAGGACGGACACAGGTGAGAGAGCCTGCATGAATCCCAGCCCCCTCCTTTGAACGAAATGTTTTCTCACTTGTCAGCAAGTTCAAGGAGACTGGCTCTCGATGGGCCACCCATGGTCTGCAGGCACAAACCTTCTGTCTGACAGTGGTCCTTGAGGGCAGGAGGTGTCCCCGAGCTTCCCCTCACCGCCACGGGAGGCTCAGAAGGCCACGCTGGCCGCGTGCGGGGACTCTGTGATGGCCTACTTCCCTGCAGGGGTAGTCGGCGAGTCTGTGTGCGTGCGTGCGCGCGTGTACATTCTGCTTCTCCACTTCCAGGAGCAGAATAAATTGCCGGATTGACAAACCTCCTCCGTCGTTGTTGCGCACAGGGCCCGTGGGGCGGCTGTGGCTACGGTTGCAGTCAGCTGACCTAATCCATTTATCTTATTTATACCGTGTTCCATTTTCCATATGCGGAGCAGGGGGCCTCCTGGATCTGGTATGCAAATTAGACACAATGATTTGCAAATGAGCAGAGGCCTGACACTTTTAAAAATTATCATTAAGAACACCGCCACCCTGCCACTGGGTGGGAGGAGGGAGGCTGAAACGGAAAGCCTGGGATACGCAGCCTCCTTCCCTCCTTCTCCCCGCCTTCCTGAAGCCTTGCTGACCCCTGGCCCCTTACATATCCACTCCATTGCTCGGGGGGTGATGGGCACAGGCATCACCAGGGAGGAAGAGGCTGTCAGAAGATTCACAGGGAATAACAAGACCAGAGAGGGAATTCCAAAGGAGGCCTAGTGCGTGCATGCTTCGGAGTCCCACAGCCCACTTCCCAGTGAACAGAAGACAAGGGTTCTCTAACCCAGTTTTTATTTGTGGGAGGAGGTTGAGGAAGTGAGGTTCATGAATGACGACTCCTTAGGGCCTTTCTTTAGGGCAAGCAGGGACCTGTAGACCTCCCAAGAAGATAATCACTGCTCAAATTGTTCCCGAACAAGCCTCCTAGGACCAGCTCTGAGCTCAAATTGGAACAGTGGGTACTACATTATAACCCATGCGATATATATATATATATATATATATATATAAAATCTCATGATGCAACATTCTAGAATCTTCTTTCTCCTTCATTCTCCTTTCCAAACCCCCTTCAGGCAGATGTGTCTGTTCAAAATGACAGCCAACTGGACCTTGCTTAGTCTTTCCCAGTGGCCCATACCTAAGAAAGTGACAAGTGACTGAGGCAAAAGAAGACAGAGTATCCAATTCTGAATCTTCCTCAGGAACTCCAAGAGGTACATTGACTGCGAGGCACTGGGTATGGTCTCCCAAAACATCCTGGAGAGTGAGTCACCTCTGGTGGGCTGACAGACCCGCGCCTGGAAACCCGGGTTTGAGAAATGGGACGGTATGGCAGTGCAAAACTTCTCCTTGCAGGAAATACGGCCTTTCTGATTTCCCCTACTCCAGCTTCCAGCAGCCTGCTGTGTTGTTTTCTAGTGTTTCCATTCGAGAAAGGAACCTCATTTTAGTTCAAAGTTCTGTGGATTAATTTGAAGCCGGCGTCTTACTTTTTTTTTTAATACGCTGGAGAAAAGAACATGTTGCCCTTTTTTTTCCAAGTGTCCTTGTTTATTGTTCTGTTTCTAAGAATATACAGAGGAGACATCTCCAAGGCAGCCAGAATGCTTCCATCAGGAATTTCCAAGATGGCGATGAAACCATGTTGCCAATAGTCAGACACATGTGAGCCGATCCCCAACATGCAAATTATGATACCTGATATACGGAATGCATGGCAAGTTGTCTCTGAGAAATAAGACAACACACGTGGAGGTTTTAGGGAAATTAAGTACAAGATCCTGAAGACGATAATGCCGCATTTAACCCCACAGCGCCTGGTTTGCATTAAGAACCCACTCAATCCCCTTGCTAGCTCTCAACACAAACTTAAATCTCCTTTGAATCTTGTCTTGATGTGATTCATTAAGGGCAAGCCACCATTGGTGACCAGGCGATGTTTTTAATTACCGTGTTCCCGTTCCCTTTCTGTACGGTCTTGTTGTTATCATTCCAGCAGATACTTACAAATATGACTTCTATGGGGGTTCCCTGTGATCTCTACAAGGACTGGAGCTGCTAATGAGAGCCAGGCAGGCCCCTAGCCAAGGGGGCTGCTGATTATCAAGCCAAGAAACATCCAGACTCAGAAACTAATGAGCTGGCAGAGAGACCGACACAGACTAAGAATGTGGAGTGCAGCTCTGGGGAGAGAGGCCACCAAGACGAACTCAGGAGTGTTATCAAGAAGAGGAGGGATCGACTTTAATACTATCCGAAGATTTGCAGTTGCTTACAGGTGAGGGAGCTGCTCATTTGGAGGTCTTGGAGGTTATAGCCGCTGCCCTTTGGGGAGAGAACAGGCAGGCCGTAGAGGGTTAGATCTGTGCCCTGCAGGCTCTGCTTACTCAGGGAGCCCATCTTTGAAAATCAGCTGCCCCAGCTGTCCGTGATGATGCCTCCCAGCCACCCACACACCGCTCCGCCACACCCAGGCCCTCGCTGACTCCTGGCCCCCTGTGGGACTGCCCTGACCCACAGCAGTCTCACTCACCCAGCATTTATTTCGTTCTTTATTATGTCCCGTGCACGGCCCTGGCAAGGAGCTGGGGAGACAAGTCTCTGCCGGTCACTGCCCTGAAAGGGGAGCCAGGGACAGCGGTATGGACAGAAATGCCACGAAGAAGTGGAGGCTTCCGTGGCTCCTCCCCTCGCGGAGAACGTAGCCGTGTTCTGCCATGTGACCTGGCCCACAGCGTCGTCTTGATCTGAGATTTCACTCTGCAATCGTTTCAGGCAGATGTCTTGGGGCAGAGACGTGCCAGATGGCCCCCAAACCTGGTTCCTCTTCCTGGGCACACGGTTAAACTAATTTCGAAGCCATCTTTCATCTGGACGAGAGACTAGCTTTCACCCATCCCGTGTGAGCAGAGGGGCTGAACTATTTCACTACTTCTCTCTCGCTCGCTCACTCATTCTCTCTCTTGCTCTTGCTCTCTCTCCCATCTGTTAACCGGTGATGCTGGACTAACCTTGAAGGCAGACTTTGCAAATGGCACAGCTACACGTTAGGAGTAGGTCAGTTTCCCTAAAAGCAGAGGTCCATATGACAGCTCCCGTGCACGGGATTTAGTGACAGAAAGCTCCTGGGTGAAACCCGCAGAGGAGTGAGAGGAGCAGGAAAAGGCAAGGAAGGATCTAAGCAAATGGGTCCTTTGAGATAAACTTAAGTCTCCAATCCCCTGAGAAGCTCTGGAGCACTCACGGCCTCTTGAAAAGCTGTGTCCACTGGAGGCCAAGGAGCCAGGCATCTGTGCCCTGGGCTGGTTGGTCATTGGCTGGGGGCTCCCCCTGGGGCTGCCTATCCTTTCCAGGTAGAGTGGCTGCCTGTCCGCCCAGGGCAAACAGCTGGATCGTGGCTTGAGGGTAAGCAATTAGCAGCCAACCATTTACAACACGTGCGAGACAGGACCACTGACCTGATCAAGGGGGACGGAGAAAGGACCTACTACTGTAGCATCCACTACAATGGGTCTCTGCTTGATTGCGTGGGGCACAGCCCCTCCCCCCCCAGACACATTGGCTGTGACCTAAACAAGAAGTCATCCTTTATTGTTCCAACCGGGAAGCCCCTAAGGCTTTGGATTTGTTTGTTACAGGGGCTACTATCTGATTAGCTGCATGCCTAGCCTCCTGAGCCAGAAGCCCTTGACCTTGCTCTGCGGAGGACTGGACTGTAAAAATTGTCACCTTCTTGGGCTGCATGATCTCTGTCCCTACCATCGGCCAGACTGGCCTCGTGCGCCATGGTTTGCCAACTGCTGTCGCAAACTACAGCCCCCAAGAGTTGGAAAGTAAGCTGGAGAGTGCTTTCTTTTCCACCGAAGGCCGGGACAACTTTGCTGGTACTAGGCAACCCTTTAAAGCCCAGGTGATCGACCTGAAATTTTAAAAATCAAAGTAAGGTTTGGGTCATCGTCGTTGCTTAGTTTTATTTCACTTTTCACAGGAGCACTGACTTTCCAGGTCAGGTGGAAAATGTTCTGGATTCTGTGCCGGCTCCTTATGAGTTCCTACTGCAGATGGCTGGACCTCCTGCCTCCCGCCTCTGTCAGCAGCGAGAGCAGAGACCCAAAGTGGAAATAACCCAAATGCCTAGCAACAGATGCATAAAATACCCTGTGGTACATCCACAGAATGGGATATTATCCAGCCATAAAAAGGGAAAAAACCCTGATATGTGTTACAGCGCGGAAGAAGCTTGAAAACATTATACTTCGTAAAAGAAACCAGACACAAAGACCATGTACTGTATAATTTCACTTACGTGAAACATCCAGAAAAGGAAAACTCTATAGAGACAGGTAGCAGATTAATGATTGTCTGGGGCCAGGGGCGGGAATGGGCAGTAACTGCTGATGGACGCAAGGTGTTTCTTGGGGTGATGGAAATGTTTCAGAGTTGGATCGTGGTGACGGTTGCACAACTGTGCGAATTTATGAGAAATCTTTGAACTGTATGCTTCAAGCAGGTGAACTTTACAGAATGTAAATGGTAGTTCAATAAAGCTTATTGAATAAAAAAAAAAAAACCCTTCTGCTACGTATCTCCATCTCAAGCTGTGTTTCCCTGAAACCAAATCAAAGACAACACATGCTGCATTTGAACAGAAATGCCTATTACTTTTTGTCCCTAGCCAAATTTGGGAAAATTGCAGTTTCAAGATGAAAAGCCCCAAAGCGTGCCCAAGTGTGCGTGCACACACACGCGCACGCGCACACACGCACAAACATAGCCCTTTCAAGTTCTTCACCTTTATTGCCCAGCCGTCACCACCACCACCTTTGCCGACATGGGTTCTAGGACCCAGCACTAACTAGAACTCCTTCCCATAAGGAAAAATGCCTGAATTCCTACCCACATGGAGCAGACTTGTGGAGGCACATCTTTCCATTTCTCATCCTTTTTAATGATAAATTCTCTTTTAATCAATGTTCCTGTTCCATGCCATTTTGCATAATTCTTTTGCCTGAAAAGCCCAGATACCTTGAGGTATAAACACTGGTTGTATAAATTGCCCGCTTTGGGTGGGGAGCGAGGGTCAGCAGGTTGGCAGGAATGAGCCCGTGAGACAGACCAGGAAACAGAGAAGGGAAGGGGAAAAAAAGACGAGTTGATAAATAAGGACTCCGAGTTCATCCCCACAAGGATGGCTGCTCATTGCTCAATGTTGCGAGACACTGACTTCTTAGAGGTTTGCGGTAACAGCTCGCTCGACCTGGAAATTGCTGTGAATGTGCATTCCACCCGAGGCTGAGCTTGTAAAAAGAGTTCTCTGGCATCCTTGCCTCACTGACAGGTCTGGGACAGCAGGTACTCCGCTGAGGGTGGCTGACCCTGAGCCCCAGCGACCCTGCCCTCAAGCTCTTGACCACTAGGCTGATCATTAAAGAACTGTCCCGTCTGGCTCCCAAGCTTCCCTAGCTCTTGCTTCTTCCGTCGAGGTCCCAGTCCCACCCTTCCCACTGCCTGGAATGCCAGGCCCTCATTCATTCTCCATTTGCTGAGCATCTACCATGTGCCAATGGAACTACATCTGGTCTAAGCTCTGGCTGAAACAAACCATGAATAACATTGTCCCCACCGAAAGGAGCTTGCAGATGTCAAAACCAAGTGTGCTCTGTGCCGTGACGGGTTCATAAGGGAGAAACGATGGGGACAGAAAGATGGCTTTGGACCAGTCCACCTAGAAGGAAATGTCTGGGGAGGCTTCCAAAGGAGGACAGATGCTTGCATGGTCTCTGAAAAGAAGAGTGGCTGCTTGCAGGCAAGGTGTGAAATTTCATCCACGGAAAGAAAGAGCGTCAGTTTCAGCAAAACCCCAAAGCAGTGCCATCCACTTGAACTTTCTGTGATGATGATAATTTTCTATATCTGCACTGTCCCAAACTGTAGTCAATCACTAATGAGCACTTATGCAACTGAGAAACAGAATTTTAAGGTTTATTTCATGTTGAGTCATTTTAACTTAAACTTAAATATGCACGCACAGCCAGCGGCCAGTGGAGTAGAACAGAACAGCTCCCGAGGCACAAAGCACCCCAGAAGTGCCAGTGGTCATGGGAAGCAGAAGTGTGGGGTGCCTGAAGCAGCTACTGGAAAGAGTCAAGAAAAAAAGAGACCCCCTCACAGAGGAGCTCGTGAGCATGGCTGGGTCACTCACCCCCCACAACGACACAGACACCCCCATCCCCGCAGCGAAGTCACTCATCTCACCTCTGCCCCTCCATTGTTCTTGATTCCAAGAGTGGCAAACCTAAATGCTGCTGGCTGCTGGGAGAATTGGGGTGAGAAAGGACATGGACACAGGTCACGGCCGCCGGGAGCACTGTGTCTAGCCAGACAACACGAGTCCCATCGAAACGGGGCAGCCACAACCCAGCATCGGTCGCGATACTGTTGTCTCCAAATTGCCTAATCTTCAAATGATTCCAGAGAAGCCAAGAAGCATGACTTATTTTGTGAAATCCTTCAGTGTCTAAATGTTGGATACATTTTTTTACATGTCCTGCAGGTCAAAGAAAGCCAGTCTTCAGGCTGGGATTTGGTCCTTGAACTATTGTTTTTGTTGCTTGCAAAACCAATATTCCTTTGTCCACGTCTTCTGTAGCTCCTGTCATGTTACGTAGCATGTTTCTACCACCCACCTCTCCCCACTGGGCTCACCATTCCTCAAGGACCTCGAGGGACCAAAGTGGCATTCATCTATTGTTCCAGGAACCTAGTACCACCCTTGTACTTTGTTTTGCAAATGTTGGGTCAATGAACGAATGAATGAGCGCTCTCGCTCATTCGTGAAATGATTTTGCCAGCCAAGGCAGTGGCTCCAAGAGACAGCAGCAAAGGAGTTAAAAGGCAGGAAATGAACTAGGCTTTGGGATAAAGCCCCATTAATTGCCATCTTACCAGAAATCCTCTTCCCTGCAAATCCGCAGGCTGTAAATTAAGATCTGAATTGTTGTTTTGAGCGCAGCTTTCTCCAAACCACAGATTTGCAAACATTTCTCTTCCCGGTAGCTTGAGGCCCCACAACAGTCTTGTGCTATTAAATCTTGCTGAAAGGTGGGCTGAGACCACTAGGTTGTGGACGGCTGGTGTGGGATTTAGCAAGATGCCTCTGTCCCGTCCCCCCCCCCCCCCCCCCCCCCCCCCCCCCCGTCACCAGGGAGAGCCAGCCACCAAGAGGCACCTCAGGGAGGAGAATCTCTGACCTCGGGTGACCGCCCCCCCACCCCCAGAGCTGCAGGGAGCATGGAGGGGAGGCGGGGGAAAAGGTAGAGGAGGGGTCAAGGACTGGAGGCAGCAGGTGGCCTCTCAGAGCGGAGAATCCAGGTCCACGGTCCTCTTGCTTGTTCCGCTCCACATTCCTGCAGCAGCTTAGGGGAAGTCATTTAAACTCCGCGCTCCACTTGCTCCAAGCAATGACTGGGAATAAATGTGCTCTGCTTCCTAAGGCCAGGTGGATCGTTGTCGCACAGTGATTTCAAACTCCCGGCAGGAAGCCCAAGTCCTGAGCCAAGAAAATGCACGGCGAACCTCCCAAAAGGCGTGCCAGAGTGGACACAGAAGTGTCGGCTCCCGACATACCCACACCCACCCTCCCCATAGAAACACAAGACCTCGTTCCTGTGATTTTTCCTCTGGGGCCATTTTGAAGATATTTTGAGCACCTGAAATCCATCCTTGTAGAATCAAGAGTGAAAAGCAGCAAGAGGACTTTGAGCAGACCCCCCCTCCCAGGCTTGTTGTACAGACGAGAAAACCGAGGTTCACATTTCTTCCCTGCTGAGTTCAAGGGCACACCGCTAGACTCCCTGTGCACAGCCCAGCACTCTCTTCTTCTATCACAACACGGTGCTCTTCGCTAATCCATATATCTGTGCACACCACGGTGTCCTCTCTGAGTCCCTGATGACAAATCCATTTTTCATGGGAGGATATAATCTGCTAAAATCTTCTCCTGCATTCCAGGGTAAGAGCTCCCATATTTCACAGAGTGGGCTAATCACAAATATCAATTGATGAGGTGGGAAGAAGGGCAGAGATGAGAAGGAAGCCTCGGTCCGGGGAAACTTTTGAAATGGAACCTGTTTGGCCTCCCCTGCTCGTGCAAAAATAAAAACATCCCAAAGGTTTGTAACATTTGGCAAAATTCTTTTTGATACCTGGATACAAAATAATATTCTCTTTAAAGGACAGATGATTTCTTTAGAAAAGTTAATTGATGGGTTATATATATGAGTCTCCAGTGTCCAGTGCTGCCATCATTGAGATGAAGTGCTCAGGACAGAGTGAAATCCCTTAATTACTCTCGCATGTGTTGTACGTTGTGGGGAAAGAAAACATAATGCAAAGTGCTTACGTATTTCAGCAACATAATAGCTTGATGAAGATTTCTAAATTTTTCAAAATGTCATTTCTTTCCGAAAGATGGATTATTTCTGTTGGGATTTAGTCTACCTAATTATCCCTGCCTTGATTACTTAACTACTCCAGATATTTCATTCCTCCACGCTCTTATCATATTGGGCCTTTTAGAACTGAGGCAGCTTATTAGCACAAAGTAGATGGTCCTGTTTCCAGCCAGTGAGTGTGGGAGGATGGGTTACCAAATAGAGCACTAGGAACCTGCAGGGGAGGAAAAATTTTTTCTCTACCCTTCTCAGTTCTTTGGTTGGTGAACTGATACAAAACGGATTAACAGGAGGAAAACAAATTTGATGATGTACATATGGGAATCTCTTAAGACTATGAGACCCAAGGACAGATGATGTTTCTATTCCATTCTGAGTCAAGGAATGGGGTAGGAGTCTGGGGGCTTCAAAGGGGAGGAGGGTAATTCACAAGATGATAAGAAAAGCAGATGTTTGGTAATTTAGATGTTTACCCTGCTGTACCGATGGGTCATTCAGATAAAATTTGTCTCTGGTAATAGCCCTCTCTTTCTCTGTGAGCCAGGGCCCCTAAATTATTTTACGTAGTTAGGGGAGAGGTAAAAGCTTTTCTTTTTTTTTTTTTTTTAAGATTTTTTATTTATTTGACAGACAGAGATCACAAGTAGGCAGAGAGGCAGGCAGAGAGAGAGGAGGAAGCAGGCTCCCCGCTGAGCAGAGAACCCGACGCGGGGCTCGATCCCAGGACCCTGAGATCATGACCTGAGCCGAAGGCAGAGGCCCCAACCCACTGAGCCACCCAGGCGCCCCGGTAAAAGCTTTTCTTGAGTCTGCTGGGTCTCGATTGCCTTTGGCTCAAAACAATCCACATACCAAAGTAGCATATTTGGGGGGATCATGTGTTTTGCTCCCCCTCAGTTCCAACTTTGAAATTTCCCTAAGAAGTTTCATAGCCCAGAAATGGGAGTTGGTAGATTTCTCCATCTCATTGAACCAGTCGCTTAGTGCTGAGAATAGATCGGTTCAGTTAAATAGTTGTGTCTTGCTTCAGGAAGTGGTGATGCAGGTGAGGCTCTCAAAGTTAGGCCTATGATGCAAGCAATGAGGTATTTAATCGAAAGCATTTTATGGACAAAGAAAGACAATGGTTAATGATTGGAGCAGACTATAATCCCCATATCTGAGCTACGAACGCAGACAGTCGAGAAGACATGTAGATGTCCAGTTTGAAGCATCTTCAGATGGACTGAGGGCGGGCCATGGCCGTCTGACAGTGTGATTCCTGCTCTGCAGTGTGAGCATCTCTGGAGATCTTTCTGCGTGGCCCAAACAGCAACCGACACAAAGACTGTCCATACATGAACATTTGTGGTGATTTCACTTAAGTTTATCTCAAGTTGTCTAATGTTAGCTTTTGTGGCTTCAAAAGAAGGGAAGTTTTAGTTCTCAGTGATTCCAAATCAGAGGGGTGGGAGGAAATTGTAAATGTTAGCTTGAAGAGTTAAAGCCAAATATTGGAGGAAACTAGAAGAATTCAGGATCTAGCCCAGTTTACCAGTAAAAAACAAAACCTCAAAGACACAGAACACTGGGATTTGATAGCCACAAAGGTATATTTCTGAGACATTATTTTTCTGTCTGTAATTACCCCCCCCTTTTTTTTCCCAAAGAGAACCACAACGAGATTAATTTGCCTGAAAACCAAGTCTAGCTTCGATAAAGTTGGCCCAATTATATGCCCAAGTGCAGCAAGAACAGTGATGGACCATAGAGTTTCTTTAAGTCTGTGCTGTTGGACTTTTTCATAGGGAATCTCAGATTGAACTTTCAAAACCTCTCGAGGCCAAGAAACCACACCAAGGACTTGCCAATAGCCTTTCCCTGCAATATCTATAGATTTGGGTAAATGCCTCTCTTCTCAAGATCCCCAAAATATCCTGAAGTTCATGAGACTGCCAGGAAGGGACCTTTCTTGCTCACCGGGTAAGGCTGCCAAGAACCCTGCAGACCAAGGTACCAGGCTGCGATTTCCAAGGGGCTTTAATGGCTCCATTAAGTCAACCTTAGTTTCTAAAAGCTGTCTGGTCATATCTGAGTCTGTGCACATTCTCAAATATGACATTCCAGTCAAAGCCTTGGCACTATAAGCAATGTGTCCAATTGTGTCCTGGTACAAGGAGGAGAACAGATTCTTATTGTACTTATGCAAATAACTATATTGCCAGGAAAGTAAGAATGCTCACTGAGTTTCCCAATTCTGGAGGGATCAGGTAGGGAGAAAAAGTAATTGTTTCATCCTTGTTCACAAAGGTATATCTTACCAAATTTTTGACAGCTTAAGAGAAAAGACGAAAAGGCTTGCTTATAGACCCAGGAATATTCTAAACCAAAAGTCATAAAAATTGCAATCAGCCTCATCAGTTTGTTCTGTTCCATGTTTAATTCTTGCTCTGCTTAAAGCCAGTTTTTTTCATTAGTTCTGGAAATTCCTACCCAGTTCAGGTAGTTTTTCCTTTTTTATCTTAAAGTTATCAGAAATCTATATTCAAGAGCACTTTCCACGAATCTCCTTGAAGAGTAAAGACTACTATAAACACTTTTGCAAAAGCATTCAGTGAAACAATAACTGTAAATGACGAAAGACTTAAAAATGGCCACGGTTAAAGATGTGCCAGGAGGGGCGCCTGGGTGGCTCAGTGGGTTGGGGCCTCTGCCTTTGGCTCGGGTCATGATCCCAGGATCCTGGGATGGAGGCCCGAGTCGGGCTCTCTGCTCTGCTCCCCGCCCCCCGCCTGCCTCTCTGCCTACTTGTGATCTCTGTTTGTCAGATAAATAAATAAAATCTTAAAAAAAAAAAAAAAAAAAGATGCACCGGGAACTCATTACAATGCAATTGACAAGGAAATTTGGTTAACTTTGCACTGATGTTATCTAGCACAGATGACTAGAGGACACTTTTTTTGTTTGTTTAACATAGGTTCCATGCCCAGCGTGGAGCCAATGTGGGGCTTGAACTCATGACACTGAAATCAAGACCTGAGCTGAGATCAAGAGTCAGACGCTTAACCTGAGCCATCCAGGTGCCCCTTTGTGACATACATTTTAAGATGGTAACTAGAATTATGATTGATAATATTAAACCAAGACACACTAGATTTTTAGGAATTTCATACAATTTGTAGAACAGTTACATCGTGTACCTAGACAATACAACATGAAGAAGACTTGGTATTATTTCTTATTTGACAAAGCTTCCCACGTAATTTAGCCTATCAAATAAGCCTAATTAGTTTAAAATCTCCCGTATTTTATATATAAAGAGAGAGAACAAATCTTTGGCAATTTTCCAGGGACCTCTGGAAAATTCCAGAATTAGTTTGAGGTGAAAAGACTTTGCTTAGAATTTGATTTGGGGGAAACTTGTCAAAAATGTCAAGAGGTTTTAAAACACTTGGTCAAATAGGATCTTGGGTCGTTGTGAAACTATTGTTATTCATGTAACCATAGTAACAATTAAAGACTTCCCAGGCTAATACAGAAAGTTACATAGTTGTAAAAAAAAAAAAAGACAAAAAAAAATGTTAGTTCTTTTGATAGGGAAGACCCAGCATTCTTAAGTAATCAAAGACTTGGTATGAAACACGGGAAATTATTTTGACAAGACACAAAATCTTTCTTTTCTAGGCACATTACTTAAAAGATAAACTAAAATTTTTGTTTATAATTTCTTACTAAGAGCAGACCAACAATTAAAGAAAACTTGTCCTTTCAGCAGATGAAAGCAAATTAAATTCACTTTACATCATAAACAATTCAGTTTTAGCTAGCTTGATTATACAAGGGAAAATTCTCTCTCTCTACCCGCACTTCTATACCAGTTTTAGTTTAAGGCAAATTCACTTTTTTTCCCTTAACAAAAATGCATCTTCATATCTCATACCCCTTTTTACGAAAACAAGTCTTACCTTCCTTGCCTACAGAATTGTTATACTTATTATTTCTAATACTTTAAATTTCACCGATTAGAATGCTTAATTCTTAGAAACCTTAATTTCCAGTGAAAACTAAAAAGTAAAGAGGGACATCTAGCTGACTCAGTTGGAAGAAAGTGCTACTCTTGATCTGGCCAGTCGTGAGTTCGAGCCCCACGTTGTGGGTACAGATTACTGAAAAACAAAGAAAATTAAAAAAAAAAAATGAACACTTACAACCTGTCTGTTACATCCACATCTTTTAGATTGGCAAATTAATAAGTACATTTCACACAATTTTCTAGAAGCATATGCCTTTATCAATTTTCCAATCAATGCAGCACTGATGCATCCAAGTGTCTTATAGGTTCTCTTCAATAAGAAGCCAAAAGTAGATAAACCTGTGTTCAGTAATTGATGCTTCAATATTGTCTCTTATTTGGAAACGATCTAGGTATCTAATGACTACCCAACACCTAATTCAACTTAGCAAAACTCTAAGGTTTGAATTTAGCAAAAGGATTTGGAGACACTTTAATTTAGGTGGACATACCATAAAACATAAATATTGTTGAAAAGTTTATTTATAAACTTTTATCTTACTTGCATCTGTTTAATTCGCTTGGTCTCAAGAGTTATGTTTAGATTAGTCATGAAAATTTCACAAGGCATTAAATATCTAACCATCATCTGAAGTTCTCTTTCTTGCTGACAAACCCTGTAACAGATTAACATGAGTTTAGTTGACATTTAGTGCTGGTGACTCCAAAGACATGTTTATTTTGCTTAAATGAACCTTAAATTCGCTTTTATTTGCCCAAGATTATCCCATGTCTTGTGAACTGAAAAAAGAGTTGGGTTAGTTTTTATTCTATTTCTGAATATTCGGTATATAGAAGCACTTAATTTTTAAGCCAATGAAATAGAGCTCTCTTATGCATGAATTCATTCCGGCGATTCCGTCCGGTGGCGGGAAACACCGTGCATGCACAATATACATATACAGACACACACAAACATCCAGATGGACACAGAGACCTTATGGTTTCATTTACAATGTTTGTCATGAGAGAGGTATAACAATGGGAAATTCTCTAGTTTTAAAACAACAGTTGGAGTAAGTTCAGTTTATCTGCTCAGACAGCTAAAGCTTTTGGCACAATTATTTGTGCAGAAAATAAATGATTTTTCATTAACCTAAATTTCAAATGCTTTCTCTCCCTTTTTGTTTTTCTTCTGATAAGAACTGCTTTCCTGAAAATCGTACTTGAATATTTACATGTCGAAAGCACAGGGAAGAATGGAAGTTACAAGCCTTTTGGGACTGAACTAAAAAACAAAAACAAAAACAAAAACAAAAAAACAAGAATAGGTGAACTCTGAACAGCCTCTCCAGCTGCGTGTTTAGTTTGGCAAAGATTTGTAAGATAAGGACAGTTGCTCTGGATTCCCGAAAGAACTGAATCACAGCCAAAATGACATTATAGCTTGATCTACTCATCTCACACACAGACACAAATGTGCGTGTGTGTGTGTGTGTGTGTGTGTATGTACGTGTGTTTATGAATACTTTTACAAAAATTTAGATTTTTTTTTTCTTTCCCTCTAGGTACATAGTTTTATTTTTTAGGGGAGGAGCCCCAAAAATAATTCCTACAGGCTGTGAGTATCAACTTCCAATCCAACCAATCTCTCTGACCGCAGAGCTATTGCAAATTCTTGTAAATATCCTGTCAGTTTTCAGTTGGGACACACAGCAAACCTTTTCAGGGTTTAATGCAGTATGTCTTTGTAAAGTATCAAGCTTTCTGATAAAAAGCCTTCTTTCTGAGTATGCAGTTCAACTTTGGACCAATTTACCTTAGGGGGGAAAAGCCACTGTGTCAGCCCCTGAACAGCAGCCCTCAGATGATCATTTGTAGAAGAGCCTAGGAAAAATTCTGGTCGTTTCCTCTGTGAAGGGAGGTTTTCAGGGAATTGTTCTGCTTGTCTGATAACTGCGATGTAATCATGGGTGAGAAGAATACCCCTTAGCAGCCAAATGAGGTCCCCATGAATGGGGTTGTAAGTGACAATTGATCTTTTAAAATTCCTCTCTAAATTTGATAGGATACTCTGAAAGGTAAAGAGGACTTTATAATTTTAAAAATCTGCTGCTGTCCAGGGGACATGAATTCTCTGGGTGGGGGGTGTCGGATATGGCTGCAAAGGATGTTGCGTAGGAAGGCCTGAAGCTGGCAGTGCCTGATTATGGAGCCCAGCGAAATGAACCTTATTGTCCATCCTGGGTGCTTCTGTTAAATTTACTTCCCGGCTTTTAGCACTTCCGTGAGTAACCTGTATACCCTGGGCCTAGAGATTAGGCTGGAGGGCTCTCTATAAATCTTGTACGGACAGGGAAGTTAAAACAAGCAGCTGAGTGTGTAAGGCATTTTCTGGGGAAAGTGCAGGAGTTTGGGGAGCTAAGGGAATTTGCTAAGGAGGGGCTGGATTTCAAGAGGGGGAATTTACATTGGATATGAACTTTCATTTTGTTCTAAGTTTAATTTCTGTTCTTTCATCTTGCTGTGGGAGTCCCTGAGGTTAGCTGTTACACTTCTATGTATCCACTTTTCAATTAGGTCTTTCTATAAGTACCAGTAAGACAATTGTTTAGAATAGAAACTCTCTAAAAAAAAAAAAAAAAAAAAGAGTGCTCAAATATAGCAACTTTTCCAATGCAAAATATCTATCATCTGGAAATTAACAAGCAGGATCTATCCATCTCAATAGTAACTCAAACTGATACACTTTTTTATGGCTTAGCCGCCGACATAAGAGGTGTCCCACAAAAGAGCACAAAATATGGGGCCCTCACATGATCCAGTCTCTCGTGGAACAGGAGGCACTACTAGTCATAGACCCGCTAACCTGTGACACCGGGCAGGCACGACGTGAATGGGACTTTTCCAGCACTAATGAGACAATGAAGCTTGACACAACAAAGGTTCCTTATGGACTGGGACCCCTTCTGAAAAACTCCTCTGAGAGCTGACACAGCTGGATACAGAGGATGCTGATTCCTGTCCTTGAATCCTGAGTCCAGGCTATCGGACTAGCTATCAGATGTACCTTCCGAATGGTGGAGACCAAGGTATTCTCACTGACTACAAAGCCAAACTCTCAGGGCACAGAACAAGATGAAAGGAAAACCTCACCCAGTTTTTACACAGGGAAACTTAAAGTGTGTCTAAACAGATGCTGGACGAGTGAGAACCAAGAGTTCACCAGGCTGTGAGGTGGGTTCAAACAACAGGCCTACTGGGCCTATGCCTGCGTTCTACCCTATGGTTTCCTTCTCATGGTAAAGACTCAAAAGACACAGAGGCAAAACAAAATAATGGCTATTTCTGGGAGGAACAGGATCAGTAGAAATTAAAAGTATTCATAATAAATCTTTAGCAAAGTTGCTATACCCGAGGAACTAATTCACCCAAATATTTTCTCCTGCTAATTTAAATTTAAAATTAAAAAAGAAAAAAGGACTCTCACTTTCACCAAACCCTGCAGATAGAGATCCAGGGTACTGACATGGTAAGAATTCTTGCCTTCTGCTGGCTTTTGTCAAAGACCCCAGGATTTCTCAGCTGCAACTGCCCCAGAGCCAGCAGCATCCAGACCGTGAAGTCTCCTGGCTGGTTTTCCAACCCTGTAGGGGAGGAAACAGTTTTTCTCTACCCTTCTAGATTCGTTGGCAGGTAAGCCAATATAAAACAGACTGACAGGATAAAAATGAATTTAATTATGTAAGTACAGGAGCCACATAAGAATATTAGTGCAAAGGACAAGTCGGTCAGTTGGGTCTCAAACGCCATCCTCAGGAATGGAATAGGAGCCTGGGGGCTTCAGAGGGGAGGAAGGTAATTCACACGATGATAAGAAGAGCAGGTGTTTGCTAATTAGATGTTTGCCCTGCCATAAAGATAGGTCTTTCTGATAAAAAGTTACCTTTGGTAATAGCATTCTTTTCTGGGCCAAGACCCCTATCTAAATTCTTTTAGGTAGTTAAGAAAAAGATAAAAGTTTTTATAAAAGTCTGCCGGGTGTTGATTGCCTTCGGCTGGAAATAATCTACATGCCAAAGTGGCGTACTTGAGGTTATGCCTCAAACCACTCCAATGAAGCAATGACCTCACTGCAGCTTCTGCTCACGGGCAGTGGCCTGGGATGGTCTGCACAGGCAGCCAGACCTTATGCCGCCTTCTAGACTGTTGTCCCTCCTTCCCTCCAACCCAGGAGACAGCATGTTTGCTCTCCCGCTCTGCTTTGTACATTCTATAGATCTTGGGTCTGGGCTCTGCGTTTCTTTCTCTAGAGGGATGCTTCTCAAACCGCAGCCTGGAGGGCTTAATAAAACAGAGCTTGCCAAGCCCCACCCTCAGAAAGTCTGATTGGGCAGCTCTAGGCTGAGGTCCCACAATCTGCATTTCTAAGGAGGTCCCAGACCCTGCGGATCCTGCTTATCCCAGGACCACACTTTGAAAACACTGCTCTAAGACCATTTTTTTTCTTTAAAAAAAAAAATTCACAAATTAGATGCTGGGGTTAGTGTCTGTACCAGGTTGGAAAGTGGAACCTAATGGCATTTGTTTACTTGATTTAAAAGCTTCTGTCCAGTGTCCAGCTCTGGAGTCAATGAGCATGATAACGATTCCAGTTAAGGGTAAAGGGCCTCAAAGTGGGAGGGAAAGGAGGGAAGAAAGGGAGGAAGGAACGTGGCTAGAACCGGGCAGCTTCCAGAACTTCTCTGGAAGGTGTGATTGTAAATCTATGCTCTGAAAAGTCTGGGAGTGGGCACAGCTCCGCTGGACTAAAAAGGAACATGGCTTTTCTCTGTGTTTTCCTATTACATGGGGTTGGTTACCCTACCAACGGCGAGTCATTCGTCACTCACGCAGGGGGATGGGTAAAGGGCGAGCCCAGTGCCTGCCCCCGGGCGCACCTGTCACGCCAAGAGAAGGAGGCCTGCGCCCTTTGGCTGATCCCACAGCCTGGAAAAAAGCCAGACTCCGCAGCCTTTGAAAGCCTGTTCCTTGGAGCAATCTTGGCTCGCTAGGTTTAATTGTTTCGTCTCTCTCTCTCTCTCTCTTTTTTTTTTTTTTTCTTCTGGTTTATGAAGCCGCCCCGCCTAAAGTCCGCCCCTTGCGCAGCGGCCCGGAAAGGTGGGAGGAGCGCAGGCAGCGCTCCCAGCTCTGGCAGAGCGGGTTTCTATTTCCTGATTATAAAGAAGCATTTGTTGGGAGCCGATGAATTGCGGCGGGGCTGGGCCCGGGCCGGAAGCGCACCTGTGATGCTCCGCGCCTGCGGGAGACTGTTTATGCATCAAATGTGGCCACAGATATTCCCTTGGCGCTAGGGGAGGGCGGGTGAGGAGGAAGGAAGGCGAGAGCGCAGCCCCTGCCCCCCTCGCGCTCCCCTCTGCCCACCCCCGGTCCCCCTTCCCCCACCCCCCCAGTTTGAAAACCTCTGCTACTCAAAACGTGGTCCCTGGACCAACTACATCAGCCAGGAGCTTGTTAACAATGCAAATCTCACGCCCCACCCGGACCTACTGAATCAGAATCTGCTTTGTAATGAGATTCTGGGGTAATGCCCTGTTGATGTTTATAAGTTTGAGAAGTAGGACCCAGGGGTGCATGGCACAGAAAAGGTTAAGAGCTCCTGCTCTCAGTCAAGGAAAGGGAGGGCCCCCATTCGTAAGGGGGAGTGCGGGGCTAACCCTGACGTTTTCCCCTGGAGTGGAGGACACAGAAATTTCCATATGGCTTGAGTTAGTTGGGGCATAAACGCCAGTGGGGGAGTGGGGGTGGGGCGGGATAGCGCCATCTGTCTGGGGAAGAAGGGTGGAAAGAGACGGGACGAGGCGAGTGGGTGCCACCCACACTCCAAGGCAAGTTGGGTCTGTTGCAGACCTGGACCTTTTCCTCCGCGGGCTGCGTCTATTTCGAGACCCAAGCAGGACATTTTAGCACGTGCCCAGGGTCGACGAGAAATCAGCAGCAGGGGCCGGAGCTGAAGGCCGGCGTGGAGCCGAGATGGGAGCACCTGGGAGATTCTTAATAAGCAGGCTGACATGTGGAGAATAAAATTTTAATGCTGGAAGAAAGAGAAGGCACACAATCATAAAACGTGCGCCCGGCATCAATGCGTCCGGACCAAGAGGACACGCCTGGCAGGCAGCGCCCGAGGAGCTGGCAGGGGCAAGGCTTGACCACCATCCCCGTGAAGGGCTGGCGGCAACTCATGTCTGGACCCAGGAGCCAACCTGCTGTCCATTTTCTGCACTAGTGGAGGGGAGAAGAGGTACTGAGCACGTTAAAGAGTAGGCCATCCAAAAAGAAATTATTTGGATTTGATGTAAGGGCACGGACTGATACACACCAGCCCACCCCGGCCCCCATCTGACCCTCTCTCGCCCTTGCTTACTGTCAGCCTTGCTCCAGCCAGGTGGCATGGTGATGGAAGAAGGCTTGAGTTCAATCTCATAAACTCCGAAGTAGGTGATACACTTTCACACTCCCCTCCAGGCCCCTTCAACAATTTTATGCAGGGAGCAGGTGGACCAATGAAAGACACACACCTATCAAATTCCAGGCTGCCCCCAAGCTGGTGCGGTAGTTTAAAGACTGGATAATCCACTTGGATTCCAATCATGTTTCAACGGACTGTTGCAAGAGAGTGAGTCTGTCAAAATGCTCTTCACTTACTTATTTCTATGTCCCCTCAACCTCTTCCATGAAGGGTTTCTGGTGATTTGCAGAACTCAAAGTCGGGTCCATTCAAATATGAAAACGAAATGGTAAGAATCGGGTTCCGTTCTAGTATAAACTAGGACTAGAAGTCAACGCATGGGCAAATGGTGACATTTCATAGGAAAAAAAAAAAAAGAAGAAACAAAGTTCTGTCTGGATCTAGAAAGCAGGAGCCCTGGTGCGCTGTGTGAGAAACGTGGCTTTAGCAAAAGTAAATGTAGTGGGCAGTAAGCTCACTTTGAATAAACAAATTTAAAAGCATCCTGACCGGGGCATCTGGATGGCTCAGTGGGTTAAGCCTCTGCCTTCGGCTCAGGTCATGATCTCAGGGTCCTGGAATCGAGCCCCACATCAGGCTCTCTGCTCGGCGGGGAGCCTGCTTCTCCCTCTCACTCTGCCTGCCTCTCTGCCTACTTGTGATCTCTATCAAATAAATAAATACATAATCTTAAAAAAAAAAAAGCGGGCGCCTGGGTGGCTCAGTGGATTAAGCGTCTGCCTTCAGCTCAGGTCATGATCTCAGGGTCCTGGGATCGAGTCCCACATCAGGCTCTCTGCTCAGTGGGGAGCCTGCTTCTCCCCACCCCGCCCTCTGCTTGCCTCTCTGCCTACTTGTGATCTCTCTCTGTCAAATAAATAAATAAAATCTTAAAAAAAAAAAAAGCATCCTGACCTCACTTCTGTCAAGACCACTCCTGGTACATTCAGCTTAGTTCTGAAAATCAGACTTTGAGAGATCATTGGCAAATGGGACGTTCAGAAGAGAACAATCTGGATAGTCAAAGATCATGAAGCCTGAAACATACATAGTAGGCTATGGGCCAGCCCCTCGATCAGGTACCGAAAGCATAAAGTCACGGAAGGCATGGTCCTACAGAAACTTCAGAAACTTACAGCACAGTGAGCACATCGGATAAACACACAAACCAGAGAAAGAGAGGTGGCTAAATCAGGATGTGAAATCTTGGAAGAAGTTATGGAAATTATGAACTGTTTTGGACTGGGTGACATCCAGCATTCAACACTGTCTGCAGCTGGGGAAATGAGTGCCTCCATCTTAAAGGAAGAATCGAGCAGTGCATTCTTTTCATGCTACATGTATCAAAAAACTTCATTATGGTGGCTTAAACAAGTAAGATGTGTTTTGCTCACAGGACAGGAAGAGAGGAGGTAGGCAAAGATGGGTCTGAAAATGTCAGCCCCTTAGTCTTCAATTCCCTTGGCCCTACCCTCATGGTTACAAGATGGCTGCTACTGCTCTTGCCTTCATGTCTACATTCCTCATCCCCTTTACCCAGTCTGGTAGGGGCTGGGAGGGGAACAGGAGCCATTGGATAAGTGCCCCAGCCTTCTCTTTCCTGAGCTGGATCCCACGCAGGTTCTCAGAGGACCCCCTGAGGGGACTGAGCTCCAGTTGCCCACTATAGTGACCCAGTGTACTGGCTTTGCCCCCTTCCCACCTCACTCCCCCCTCCTCCCCTGTACTTCCTGGCACCGGCTCCCACATTAGCTACCTGCTCCAAGTTCCCATCTCCCAGTCTGCTTCGGGGAAACCTAGAGCCAGAAATAACACCAAATGGAGCAGGAAGGCCAGGGAAGGTCGTGGCCAGGTGGGTCCACAGAAAACCCTCCGGTAGACATCATAAAACCTCCCGGAGCCTGCAGTGTAAGTGCCCACAAAGGGAGAATGGTCTGGAGCGGGCACAGCAAGAACTGTAAGATCTAGGGTCCAGAGGGAACACTCTGGCTTTCCGGGGAGCAGAGTCACCTTATGGGATAGTTAAAGCTGTTTTGGGTTGTTGGCATGACCATGGATACAGAAGGCAGTGAGCTCACCATTCATCATCCGGAAGATTCTCTCAGTTCCCATGGAGTGCTTGGCCCGTTGAATTGTGGGCATGCCTCAGTTGATCCCGCAGTGTCATGGGGAGCCACCCACAACTGGTATCAACGTCTTGTTCCAATCCTTTGCATGGTTTAGGCATTGCTTTAGAAGGCAACCAAACTGGGGTGCCTGGGTGGCTCAGTGGGTTAAAGCCTCTGCCTTCGGCTCAGGTCATGATCTCAGGGTCCTGGGATCGAGCCCCGCATCGGGCTCTTTGCTCAGCAGGGAGCCTTCTTCCCTGCCCCCAACCTCTGCCTGCCTCTCTGCCTACTCCTGATCTCTGTCAAATAAATAAATAAAATCTTTAAAAAAAAAAAAAAAAAAAAGGAAGTCAACCAAACTAAAAGCAACCTTGACCTGGGTCCCAGTCATCACTTTCACCCATCCCCAAACTGGGACCGAAATGTGTGGGCTGACCCAGCACAGAGATCTAAATACATGAGGCAAGTACAGACACGTGAAGCTCAGCTTTGGCAAAGGGAGTTAACAATGACCTTGGACTGAGCAGTTTCTGAGAGGGGATGGTGGCTGAGGCTGCGTGTCCGGGACATAAAAAGTGAAGAGCAGAGAAGGAAGTAGAGTCAGCGTGTGCAGACTACACTTTGAAGACTCTTGATATTGAGGGGCAAGAGAGATACAGGTTCTTAGCTAGAGTGCAATGTAGAGTCAAGGGAAGCTATTTCGTTTGTATGATCTTGTCCTGCTCTGTTTTTTACGTAAGAGTTGACAGGAAAGCCGTCCTAGAGAGAATGCACTGGAGGGACAGGTAAGCGGATGGTTGGGTGAGGTGGGTCTCCCCTCACCCAAGAGCCACCCCCTCACTGAGAGGGGTCGCTTGGTGGAAGAGAGCAATCTCCTCACCAGCCTGCAGGTGAGGGGGAAAGAACAGGAGACGGAAGGTCACCCTGCAGTCAGTGAGGAAAGAAAAGGCGTTCTTCCCTGCTAGCCGTAGTTTCACACTCAAGAAGGGAGTCAGGAGAGAAATAAGATCCTATTCCAACAAGAGGCACACACAAGGATGTTCCTGGAAGCTTTAGTCATAATAGCCCCAAAATGGAAACAATCCAAATGTCTGTCAGTCAGACAATGGGAGAATTCTGGTGTTGGTCACGTAATGGACTACTATCAAGCAAGGCCAAAGGTCAAGCTCTTCTCAACAATAGGGTCACAGATACGCTGTTGAGCGGAAGAAGTCAGATACACGAGTATACACTTGATGATGCCACTTGTATGAAGTTTCAGAATGGGCAAAACCTGGGCTCCTGGGTGGCTTACCTGGGTCAGTTCAATGTCTGCCTTCAGCTCAGGTCATGATCCCAGGGTCCTGGGATCGAGCCCCGCATCAGGGTCCCTGCTCAGCGGGAAGTTGACTTCTCCCCCCCACCCCCCCGCCGCCACTTATGTGTGCGCTCTCTCTCTCTCTCTCTCCCAAATAAATAACTTAAATCTTTAAAAAATGTGTTTAAAATACGAATATTGGGAAAAGAGTACGCTCTTTTAGAGATGCATACTGAAATATTTATATGTAAGTGATGGGACATTAGAGATTTGCTTCAGAACATTCTGGGGCGGGGGGCGGGGTGCAAATGGGCTAGAAATGAAACCAAACGGAACTGGCATGAATTCATAACTGCTACAGCTAGGTAATGGGTACATGGGGTTCACTTCCCTAGCCTGTCTACTTATGTGTATGTTTGAAATTCTTTTTTTTTTTAAGATTTTTTCATTTGTCAGAGGGAGAGAGAGATCGAGAGAGACAGAACAAGCAGGGAGAGCTGCAGGCAGAGGGAGAAGCAGTCTGCCCGCTGAGCATGGAGCCTGATGCAGGGCTTGATCCCAGGACCCCGGGATCATGAGCCGCAGGCAGACGCTTAACTGACTGAGCACTCCGGTGCCCTATTTGAAATTCTTAGTAAGAGATGGGTAGGAGGGAGAAAAAGAAGGATGGAGGGAGGTGGGAGGGAGGGAAGGGGGAAGGACCAGGGAATCACACAATTTTCTCCCCAATCTAAAACAATCACAATAAAAAGTAAGAAGCCATGGCACGCAATGCCCTCCTACATTCACAGCCACCACTGTGGCAAAAGGAAAGATCCAAGTTGCTCCCACCCCTCTCAGTTCCACTGATGGCACCAACCCTACCACTGGCTTACTGGTCCCCTGGCACATGGTGCCCTCCCCTTTTCAAATACCCCCTCAGTCAGCCTTATTTATGTCCCCATCGAGGGCCAGAAAGTGGCTCCTTCCCCACAGTTGAAAATAAAGGCAGTAAGCCTGCCCCTGAGGAGTAAACTAGGCCATCAACACTGTACACGGGACAGCAAAGTGACCTTGGAGGGATGGAGCGCCCCGGCCAGCGAGACTTCGCA
The DNA here is from genome assembly GCF_902655055.1 of Lutra lutra. NCBI lineage: Eukaryota > Metazoa > Chordata > Mammalia > Carnivora > Mustelidae > Lutra > Lutra lutra. The sequence continues at coordinate 64,659,809 of NC_062296.1, read as the reverse complement.
GCGGCCTGATTTAAGTTGTTAGGAAATTAGAATGTGTCCATCAGACAGTGAGCTGGGAGGTCCGAGCTGGGCACCTTGTGTTTTCCCCTCTGGAATCATTCTTTCCCTCCCACCTGTGCTGGCCCCAGGCAGGCTGAGCTCTGTGGTTTCCACTGGAGTTGGGCCAATGGAAACCCCCGAAGGTGATCCGAAGGAAGGGGAATGGGGTAAGCTTACTTTTTCACCTGGCTCCCTATTTCAGGGGCACCTCAGGCTGACCACACCCAAAGGCCACTCACGTCCCCTCTGTAAGGCTGCTTCTCCAGCCACGTTCGAAAACCCCCTCAGCCCCCTTGGTGCTTTGACCTTACGAATGTTCTGAGCCATTCCTCTGTGAACAGGGCCTTTGAAATAATCCTTCCTCAAAATATCTTACTGTGAGTATGCCCACCACTTGCTGTTTGAACCTTGAGGGAAACTGAGGCACAAACAGCAATCAGGAGTGTCCATGGGAGCACTTTTCAGGGAAAATGTCACCCTCCACCAGGCTGCCTCAAATAGCCACACCTTCGACAGGTGTGGCCCACTCCAGGGTTATGAAGGGGCCGCGGGAGCCCGTTCAGAGTCTGTGCCTCCACTCAAACCCCAGACAACTGGACAGCTCTGTGACTAATGTCCAGGGTCAGAGGCCAGCTAACGGCAGCATTCAGCCAACCAGTTTCTGCTTGTCAAAGACGGCATTAACCTTCTGGCTCCCTCTAACATCATCGTGTGAACTTGGTTCCAGAACGGACTCACGCAGACCAATGTGAGACTGGGTTTCTGAGCCTACGAAGCTCAGAGCCATGCCTTGACGTCACACAGGATCCCAGACTCACAGAGCCAGGCGGAGGCTTAGACACAAGGCAGCCTGATCGGGACTCCTCAGCTGAAGGGAGAGCGGGATAGAGCTCAGAGACACTGGATAACTCTGGGGCCCAGGGGTGTTCAGAGAGTGGATGGCTCATGGCAACTTCCCCTGGGCAAGGCCCAGTTTGTTGTTGTTGTTGTTTTTAATTTCAGCTTTATTGAGTGTAATTGAGAAACAAAATTGTTAGATCTTTAATGCACATGCTGGTGACCCCACACATGTGTATATATTATATACACATTGTAAAAGGGTCCATCCCCCATCTAGTTCATTAATATTTGCGACAACTGACATATCTAGCCCCTTCTTCCCCCCACATCCCCCCCTTTTTGGGTGAGAACATCAGAATTCCACCCTCCTGGAAAACTTCAACCATGCAACACAGAGCTACCGTGTTTGTTATACATCAGATCCTCCTCCAACCTTATTCATCTTACGGCTCAAAGTTGGGACCCTTTTACCAACCCCTCCCTAGCTCCCCCACCTCCACACAACCATTTTCATACTCTCTGTCTCTATGAGTTTGCCTTCTTTCTTTTTTTAGATTCCACTTAGAAATGATACCATGCAGTGTTTATCTTCTCCCTTCTGACTTATTTCACTCAGTGTAATGCCTTCAAGGTCCGTCCAGGTTGTCGCAAATGACAGAATTCCCTTCTTCCTATTGGCTGGATGATATCCCATTGTATATATACCGCATCCCCTTTATCTGTTCATCTGCTGATGGACATGGGTTATTCCCATATCTTGGCTGTTGTGAATAAGACTGCAATGAACAGGAACGTGTAGATATCTCTTCCAGATACTGATTTCATCCCCTTCGGGTGTATACCCAAAAGTGGGACTGCTGGCTCACATGGTAGTTCTATTTTTAATATTTTGAGGAGCTTCTCTACTGTTTCCCAGAGTGGCTGTACCGATTTACTACCCCCGGGGCAACATCCTTTGGACCACAGACAGCATCACACATCTACACAGGCACAACGCGATTTGGGGATCCTGGAACTATCAGCCAGCGGAAGTCCCAGTCCTCCCAGTTCCAAGCCATCCTCAGAGCCAGTAAGGGTGACTTTGTTGGGGGGAGCAGTGGAACACCAGACATACCAAGACAAGCCTGTGTGTGACCCTCTGGAAATTTCTTAACCTCTCTGAGCCTTTTCTTCATCTGCAAAAATTGCATGCATCTGGGACACCTAGGTGGCTCAGTTGGTTAAGCAGCTAACTCTGGGTTCTGGCTCAGGTCACCATCTCAGGATTGTGAGATTGATCTCTGAGTCGGACTCCACACTCATCACAGAGTTTGCTTGACATTCTCTCTCTGCCCCTGCTCCCCACTTGTACACTCTCTCTCTCTCTCTCTCTCTCTCTAAATTAAGACAAAGAAGAAATGGCACTCAACTCATCTCTTCTTTCACAAGGTTGCCGTGAGGATCAAGTATGATACTGTAGAGGACAACTCCTAGTTTGGTGCGTGGTATGAAGTAGGGGCCCAGTAACTACTACACAAAATTAAGAGTCTGAAATTGGGGGCGCCTGGGTGGCTCAGTGGGTTAAGCCGCTGCCTTCGGCTCAGGTCATGATCTCGGAGTCCTGGGATCGAGCCCCGCATCGGGCTCTCTGCTCGGCGGGGAGCCTGCTTCCTCCTCTCTCTCTGCCTGCCTCTCTGCCTGCTTGCGATCTCTCTGTCAAGTAAATAAATAAAATCTTAAAAAAAAAAAAAAAGAGTCTGAAATTGTTCACTCCGTCCAGGCTGAGGACTGCACCCGCCATGGTGACCTTCCCACCTTTCACCAGGTTGACGTCAGCGCCTTCCTCAACACCCTTTCATGTCAAGGAAAATGTCACAGATGCTGTCAGCGCCTTGCCTGTATCCCCTCAACCTACTCCAGGGGTCACACACCAGCTGCTTTTTCCGTCCCTCTGTCTGAGGCCAGTCTCTGGCTGCAGGGGTGTGCTCTCACCAGGTCCCGGCAGGCTGGAAGAGCCAAGGAATCAGCACCTTCCGGAACAGCCGTCCGACAGTGGGGGCCGGGAGAAATGCCCAGCTTCCTTACCTCTCCATGGGGCAGTTCTGAGCCATATTCCAGACAGTCTCTGAGAAGGTCCCCTGCGGCACTGAACTCCCCCTGAACTGGCCATGGTGGAAACGCGCTCAAGGAAGCACCCTTCGTTGGCCTTCCTTCCTGCCTTGTCTCACTTCCTCTCGATGTGCCTCTTGGGCTCACTTCCCATGTCAACCACCGGGGCTGAAATCCTTCTCTGGGGCGTCTGCTTTTAGGGGAACTCAACCTAAGACCATGAGCAACAGGCAGAGGGAAATCCCACCAGGCTCGGTGGGGTCCACACTGGGGTTCCTGGTGCCTGGGCACCCCCCGGGTGTTGGAGAACTTGCGCCCTCCCGTCCCGCCCCATGTCTCCAGTGCTTCTGGAGAGAGTCAGCCTTGGGTACTAACAAGCAACAGCCTGGCCCCGTGCCACAGTACAGAACTGCATCTGAGGACAGAGCAATCTGTCACTAAAATCCTCCTCGTCCTCCCCAGCCCAGTGGGGTTCTGTGTGCACCCATGGGCAAAAGGATTTAGAGAACGAGTGAGGAAAATCTTAAACACCGAAGCAATAAAGCACCTCACCCCCCCCCCCACAGCATTGATGGCTGTCGTGAAGGCAGAGAGGGGCCCGGCCCCCCTCCCCTGACCTGGACGCCATCAGGCTGCCATTAGGGGCAGAACATTCTCAGCCCCATCATCCCAGCAGTTGCTGTAGAGAGATATGGGGATGCTCTGCAGGCTTTGGCCTCCCCAAACACCCGCCTCTGCTTCACACCCATGGGGATGGTCATTATAAAAAAAAACAAAAAACAAAACAAAACAAAAACAAGAACTAGCAATTGTTGCGAAGATGGGGAGAGATGGGAACTCGTACGCTGGGGGTGCAGAGGTAAAGTGGCACAACCACTGGGACAAACAGTTAAAAAAACACATAAAAAATTACCAGAGGATCCAGCAAGTTCTACTTCTGAGGGCTGGCCCTAAAGAATTGCAGGGGATCAAACAGGTATCTGCACACACGTGTTCACAGCAGCCTGATTCATAATTGCCAAAAGGTGGAAACGACCCAAGGTTTTGTCCACGGGTGAATAGATAAACAAAATGGGGTCTCTCTGTACGATAGTGCTCAGCCTTCAAAAGGAAGGAAATTCCGACACAGGCTACAACACGAATGAACCTTGAGGACATTATGCTGGGTGACATAAGTCAGTCACAAAAGGACAAATGCTGTGAGTCTATCTACTTGAAGTCTCTAAAGACAGAAAGCAGAATGGTGGTTTCCAGGGGCTGGGGAAATTGGGGAGAATGGGGAGCCATTGTATAATGGGTCTAGAGTTCCACTTAGGGAGGATGAGAAAGTTCTAGAGGTGCATGGTGGTGATAAGGTTGTGCAATGATATGAACATACCTCATGCCACCGTCCTGTATATTAACAGTGGTCCATTCTAGGTGACGTACATTTTGCCAGAATTTAAATAAATGCCTCCAGCACCTGTCCCCTCTTCTTCCCCTCCCACCTCTCCCAGCGTCTGGTGTTCCTGATGGCTGGAAGGCGGCCGGCTCTACACCTGTTTTCCCGCTCCTCTCCAGGCACCTGTGGATTAACAGCTAGTTTGCTATCACGATTTTGACTTTTAATACCTGTCTTGGGTCAACTTCCCTTGAGACGGAAGCTGAGACAGGGGTTTAGGCAAGTGAATGAATGAGGACAATCTCTAAGAGAGTAAGAGAAGCGGGAGAACGGAGCTGTGGATTCAGGTGAAGTCTCGCCTGGGTTTAGCTCTACAGGGACCTCCAAGTTGTGAGGGGACCAACCAGACTTTCTCACCATAGTTGGCCATTGGCCGCTGGACACCCTAGGGTATGGGGGACCTCCCAGGCATTTTGGGTGGGTGGCCCCCATCTAGCTGGGGGCAACTGTCAGGAGAAGGGGCAGCCGGCAACCCTCACAGCAACTAGGGAGACGGGTTCACCGGCCCCAGAAAGGAAGCCTAGGCCTTGAGTAGCTTCTTCACTAACACCCTTCTAGAAAACCAGCTCTGGTCTCTGTCTTCTTTCTCCAATCCCACACACCTCTGTTTGGCAGAAGCGACAGTGTGGGGGTCGAATCCTGGCTCTGCAGCATAGCAGGTAATATCATCTGGGCGACTTCATTTATCACTTTCAGACTCAGTTTCCACATCAGTAAAATGGGAATGGAAACATGGTTGTGATTGTTTGGGATTAATCAGAACTCTGCACTCCGGGTCTCTTCTTCTGGTAACAGGCTCCACCCACTTCTGAATCAGCCTTGGGGCATATGAAACAGGGTAGCCAATGAGAATATCCTACTCAGGTGCCTGGGTGGCTCAGTGGGTTAAAGCCTCTGCTTTCGGCTCAGGTCATGGTCTCAGGGTCCTGGGATCGAGCCCCACATCGGGCTCTCTGCTCAGCAGGGAGCCTGCTTCTCTCTCTCTCTCTCTTCCTGCTTGTGATCTGTCAAATAAATAAATAAATAATAAAAATCTTAAAAAAAAAAAAAAAAAGAGAATATCCTACTCACTTGCCCACTCAGGAACAGCACTGAGATGATTAGGCCAATTAGAGGCCTTCTAGAACTAGCAGGGATGGTCCATTGCCTGATGTCGGTGGTATTAGAAGGCCATAAGGCAGACACCCAGCTGTGGCCATGTTCCCCACCATGTGTAGAATGTCTGTCTACTGGAGAAAATGGAGGCCCATGAGAAGAACAGAGAGAGAAAGAATGAGAAGGACTCTGACCCATATCATTTGTGGCCCTAGACCCCCATTTATGCCTCCCATCAGCCCCAATGCCCAGCTTCCCAGGTACAGGGATCAATCCATTCTCTTTGCGTCTAAGTTGGTGTGAGCTGGATTTCTCCCACTTGCGAAGAGCAGAAAGCCACTGGGTACAAGGAATGCCTACCCTGCAGTGTTGCTTCGAGGACTAAATGAGGGAGTGCCTGCCAGAAAGGTGTCTAGTAATGGCCACTTCCTTGTCATGTGTGAACCTCGGCTCATCAGAACCCCCCAGCACTGAGCAGAAGCTTTTCTAGTTCACCTTCTGACTCAGAATTTAACTTAAAAAAACCCTCACGCATGCCCCGAGACTGTTGAAACCCCAGTCTGCTCTGTCGCCTGCCTGCCACCATCCTTAACTGTTCTTGCAACTGTTTTTGTGTTCGTCATTGGCTCTACGCCAGCTCTTCTGTGCAATTCCTAAAAATCGTACTCACCAGGGCTCCCAGCCTAGCCCCAGCTCTTGGTCAGATGCACTGTTCCTCTCTCCTTGGACTCCTTGGTGGCGATGGACTTGGAATTTTGTTTTTTGCCTTCTTCGGACCTTCCGGATGGTCCGTATAAACATCACAAGCTGTGACTCCCTACGTCTGTTTTCTCTAAAGCACTATTCTTCAAAGGGTCCTCTGGGCAACCCCTGCCCCCAGTTTGCAGTAAGAACCCCTGAGAAGCCTGGTCTGGCTCCCAAGTGACCCAATCAGAAACCTGGAGGCAGAGCCCAGGATCGGGGGTGGGATCCGTATCAGCCCTTGGGGATATGCATGGATCAGAAGCCCCGTAACCACTGCTCCAAGTCTTCTGAAGTCGGAGCAGCCCACTCTTGATGACCCCCTTCCGAGAGAACAGACTCACCTCCCAAGTTCCCATCCGCTCCCTCACCAGCAGCTCCTCCTTCCTGGTTTGAATTAACTCCCGAGTAGCGATCCTTCCTGTCACTGTTCAACCTTACAAGAGGTGAATGGGCCAGCCAGGCAAGTCAGGATTGGTTCAGAAGTACTGTGCAGCCGTCCAGCTGGTGGCGCCCCCCATCGGTGGGTGTCTCGCCTTCAGGCCCCTTGTGTGGTCTGGGTCAGGAACCCATCATCAACGTCCTCCATCTGGTTTGGCAGCCTGTAATATGCTCCTAGAACAATATGACTTCTGTTCCCCTTGCCTTTGATCTCCACCCACATGGTTTCCAGCCCAGCCCCACCCTCCTCACTGTGGATTTCCATGTGGGTGTAAATCTTTTTATCGTGAGCCCATGTGCCACCTCTCCTTATAATGGTTTCTTTCTAACAAGGGAAACCTTCCCAGGTCGGCCCCACGGACAGTTCTGCTCCCCTTGTGCTTTAAGGGACTTTGGCCAATGGCAACAGGGAAGCAGCGACTGCCGGATGCCTTGTCAAGCAAGTTACCACTGTGGGTAACGAGCTCAGCCCCACTGGAGAATGGTCTAGAAGACAAGCCCTGGGGTTATCCCACCAAGGGGGCAAAGAAATCAGGGTTTTTCTACACTCACTCTCATCCGTCCCCGGGGAGGTTCATGGGCTTAGCCACTGCTGGCCAGCCGCCCATGCTGACGCTCAACAGAGTCCACGCCAGAGAAGCCCCCAGACAGACAGATGTGGGGGCTGCCAGTTGGAAATGCAGCCGGCAGGCACTGAAAGAGTGAAGACCATAGGCAGGGCGCTGCCAACATCTGCTTTAACCAGGCATGAGCCTTCCGGCTGAAGGAAACACACAGCTGTGTCAGAGTCACCAGAAACCTGAACCAAGAGTCACCAAACTGGATATAGTCCTTTAGCATGTCTGTTTGGATTCAGACAGGTCCCACAGAACTGGAATGGAGGAACCTTTTTCAGCTATAGGTGCGCTGATGAGTAAACTGAAAAATTTACCTACAAAGGTATAGAGAAGCTAAGTGGGAAAAAGAAGAAATTAGAGAATGTTAGGCCCCCAAGGAGAAGGAGGCTGACTAACCTGGACCCTGTCAGCTTGTTGGCAACACCAGCCCCCAAACCAGTTTGTGGTCCCATAAGATGCACGGCATATCTTTATTAATGATCTCCGTAGGGGCGCCTGGGTGGCTGTCGGCGAAACGTCCGACTCTTGATTTCAGCTCAGGTCATGATCTCAGGGGCGTGGTATCCAGCACTGGGTGATGCTCTGTGCTGGGCGGGGAGTCTGCTTGAGATTCTGCCTCTCCCTCTGCACCACCCCCCTCCATGCCCTGCTCGCACTCTCGCTCTAAGATAATAAATCTTTAAAAAAACAGATCTCTTTAATTGAGCCAACGTAATTAGGCTTATGTTCTGCCCAACCAAAAAGCTTTGACTAAGGCTACCTATGAGGTCTTCGGTCAACATCCCAAGATTATTTTGTTTGGGCTCATGCTCGGCACACCGATGTACGGATTTCCAAGACAGTAGGACTGTTCCTAAAGCCCTTCATTTTGTTTTGACCCTGATCAACAGGTTTCACTGCAAATGTACTTATTCTCTGTCCTTATGAGAAGCATTGTCTGGGTACCTGGGCAGCTTGGTTCTGGTACCAATTCAGAATGGGGGGGGCATTTTCACCCCACACCATCAAACAATGCCAGCTGGGTGTCCTACAATTTAACTCCATTCTGACACAGTCTACATGAAGAGAGTGTCAGATCCCACAAGAAAAGACCTCAGTCTTACAAGACTGCTCCCCGTTCCCCCAAAACACACACACACACACACACGAGCTTCAGAGGCCAGTTGAAAGTCCAGATTGTCACCTGTGTTCCTGACAAACTGGCTGTGAATCAGAGGTTTCCACCACCTCTTCCATAAGTTCAATTCATTTGTTAGAGTGGTTCACAGAGCTCAGAGAAACACACTTACTAGATCACTGGTTTATCCTAAAAGGACATCACTCAGAAACCTCCAGATAGAAGACAGCCACAGGGCGAGATCTGGGGAAAGGATGAGAAGCTTCCATGCCCTCTCCAGATCCGCCATCTTCATGAGCTCACCAACCCAGAAGCTCTCCCAACGCAGTTTTTTTGGGGGGTTATGGAGGTTTCATTAAAGGAATGTGATTGATGACATCATTGGCCATTGGGGATTAATTCAGCCTCCATCTCTTTCCCCTCCCCAGAAATCAGGGGGTAACACTGAAAAATTCAAACCCTCTATTCATGGTTGGTTTCCCTGGCAACAGCCCCCAACCTTAGGCATTTTCCAATAGTCATCCCTTAACATACACCCAGCAGTGGTGGAAAGGGATTTACTGTGAATAACCAGGCACCCATTCACTTTTATGGCTCTGAAGCATTTTCAGAAACTGAGGACAAAACACCAAATATGACACAAGGTGCCCCAGTTGCTCTTATCACTCAGGAAAGGCCAAGGGTTTTAGGAGCTGTAAACCAGGAACAATGGATGAAGACCAATTATCTATGAGAAATATATTTTGGGGATGCCTGGGTGGCTCAGTCTGTGAAGCGTCTGCCTTCAGCTCAGGTCATGATCTCAGGGTCCTGGGATCGAGCCCCATTTCGGGCTCCCTGCTCAGTGGGAAGTCTGCTTCTCCCTCCCCCTCTGCCTCTGTGATCTCTCGAGCTCTCTCTCTCTCTTTGGTCACTCAAATGACCAAAATCTATTGTTTATAAATCACAATAGGCAAAGCACCATAAAGCCAAGATACTCATCATACAATGCATCATCTATGAGACATCCACTACGGACTCGGATCCTGGAATGTTTTCCACAGCCTAAACCAAGGGTTAGTTTCCTACTACCTCTCTGCAGTGAGCGTGTGATAGGCAGGCTGATGGAACGATCTTCAGCTGCCATTTGGTCACATGGTTAACCAACCCACTCGAGGACTGGAGAAGGCCATCAGAGCTCGGCGGCATAGCTTCCCACAAGCTCTTTACTGCGTTGCTTCGATGGGTCCTGGGACTCAAATCCAAGGGGACCCTAAAGCCCGTGATCCAGCTTCTCAGGCCCTGGCAGCCATGGGCTTGAACAGCAGCTAATGCCAACTATCCGGGGCCTTGTTCTGTTAGAGATCTTCATCTCCCAGTTCAGACAACCTGATCCTAGTCTCAATTCAGACTGTGTTCAGTGGATCTAGAAGCCCTCAATGGAGTTGGATTTTTGTGCTGTTTTATTTTTCCAATTTGCAAATGTAACACCATGATAATACAAGGTCTTTTATTTGGCCAGAAATTCTGCCTCAGCAGCGTTTAATTAATGCATTACCTTAGAAGTTTCAAATATTTCTTGGAAGTAGGTGGGAAATTAATACAAAACTAAATAAATAAGCATTTTCTTTCTTTAAAGCCAGTATTTTTGACATGCAGCAAATGCTTACCAGATTAAAAACTCAATTCACTGGCGCCTACGCTGATGAAAATCCTGAAGTAATGGGATGTATTTTGGACACTGAGCTTTTAAGAAAAAAAAAGAATACAGATGAAATAAACAGCACAGTTCCTGGAGCCAGGCTTGGACTCTTGAACCATTTGGTGATGGGCTTCAATTTTTAGATTTTAATACTATTTTAATTATAAAATTAACAGATAATCATGATAGAAACCTGATATAAACAATAAATTAAAGTTCTTCCTACCCCTATCCCACCTCTCATCCAAAGCCCAGAGATATCCCTATTAACAGTTTCTTCAGGGTTCTTCTAGAATTTTCCATGGACATACGAGCATATATACAGCATAAGCTTAATTAATCTAATAGTCATACTTAGCATACTGCTCTAACATTTGCATTTTAAGCATAATAATATGTAGATTAGCTTTTCTAAAAAAGAAATAAGGTACTTTCTGGACACGGAATAAATTCAGCCTCTGTCTTTTAAATCTATACTACTGAACGGAAAGAATTTATATTCAGTCTATAAGCCGCAGAATTACAAAATGCCAGTTCACCAAACATTCAGTTATGTTTAGCATCCTGTAGCGGTTAGCTTTTTCTGAGTAACAAATTACCCCATAACTCAAGAGCTTGGAACAATAACAGCTCGTTTAGCTCAAGGATCAGTGGGTTGGCGGTGTGTGCTGTGCCTGGCTGGGTAGTTCTTCTGACCTTGGGCAGGCTCATTCCCACACCTGGGGTCAGCTGGCAAGAGAGCTGAGGTCTTAGGGGTGACTAGGCCACTAGTCTCCCTTTACCCAGCAGGCTAGTCTGGGGTTTACTTATGTGGTGGTGGTGGCAGGTCTCCCCCACCAACCCCGAGAGTGTAATAGGATGAGCCCCAGCACGGAAGCATTTTATAAGCTTCTATCGTATCACGTTTGCTAAGATCCTGTTGGTCAAAGCAAACCACACAATGAAGGTCAGTGTAGAGAGGCAGAGAAAGTGTCTCTACCTCCCTCCTGAAGGGAAGGGAAGAATTTGTGGTGATTTTTACAATCTACATATATATGGCAGGGAGGGGAGAATGACATTTAAAAAGAAATTCAAATTAGCAAAATCTTAACCCTGCCCCTGCCCTAAATTTTTTTGAATTGTTCAAGTGTTAGATGAAATGAAGAAACAAGGGGCACCTGAGTGGCTCAGTCGGTTAAGCATCTGCCTTTGGCTCAGGTCGTGATTCCGGGGTCCTGGGATCGAGTCCTGCATTGGGGTCCCTGCCTAGCGTAAGCCTGCTTATCCCTCTCCTACTTGCCCTGCTTATGTTCCCTCTCTCGCTGTCTCTCTCTCTTTGTCAAACAAATAAATAAATAAAAATCTTTATTTAAAAAAAAAAAGAAAAGTAGAAAAAAGAATGCTGTGTGTCATACAGAGCCAGTCCAATGTGGTACCAGAGGTGTGGCCCTGAGCTGTGCATCATGGATGCTAACAATGCTGGGTGATACGCATATTAGAAGCAGGAAAGGCAGCAAAGCACTGAAGTCTTCTAGCACATTCTTTCTGCTGATGTCCACAGAGAAAGGGAGGTACAATAAACACATGGAGCCTACCTAGAAACAGCACTCACCAGTCACTTTCTTTTAAGTTTTGGTCATTTCACTGATAATTAGAAAAGAAAGCCATGGTGATGGTATAATAGCACACTCTTAATAACAGGATTTTTTTTTCCTTACATTTTTCCTCTTGCCTCTACAAGCCTTTGGTGCATGATGGCAGTGGCATTCATGGTGTGTGTGTGTCTGTGTGTGTGTGTGTGTGTGTGTGTGTGTGGTGAGAATACAGCTGAAAACAAAGAAACCATTGGAGTTCCTGCATAGACTTTTAGAAAACTCAGAGCAGAGGCCAAAGTTGGAAAGGCAGGGCTTTCAGTGACAAGCACAGAGAGAGAGAGAGAGCAAGCAGGGGTGTCTGTGTGCCAAAAGAATAAGAGCCTGAGGGTCCTGGAACAGACACCGGAGCTCCAAGCAGCAGAGCAGGAAGGAAGGTGTGTTCCGGCCTCAAAGTAGATCAAGGTTAAGCCAGCTGGCCAGAGGAGAGAATTGGCCAGGAGGAGATTCACACTTAGATACTGGTGAGCCCAGCATCGAAAGAGCATCCCTAGCTTCTCCCCACCTAAGCCCAGCTGATGACCCCTGGCACCAGCATCAGAGGAACGCCAAGGGCAAGGGTAGATGAGTTTGGCAGAATCCCTGAGCAAAGGAGTCTTTCAGAGCAGCCCTCCATGGAGCCAAGACAGTGCCCAAGGGCTATAGCACGTGTGTGGGTCGCCCATCTTGGGGCTTGCAACGAGAATGATGTCAGAGAGGCGTGCCCAGCTCAGCTTGGCCCAGACGGCTTGAGAGGCAGTCAGAAAGGCATGCAGAGCTTCCCCTGCCTGAAAAGGAAGCCTGTACAGACAGCAGGTGCAGAAGGGATACCAGCGTTTTCCACGTACAGGTGGTGGGGTGGGTGCTGGTGATCAAATACACACAGCCTGGCCAACAACCAGGGCAAGACAAAAACCAGCCTCCTACCAGAGGCCACGCTCCCCTGCCAAGAAAAACGGTCAACCCACCAGAGCTTAGAAGCCCTGGAAGTTGGGGGCAGCAGCCTGAACTGACTGAACTTTTTAACAATCTCTAAGTGACTCCTATTATATGGAGGCCTAGGTCAAGTTTTCTGCAATTTGGTCAAACGGAGTGCCAGGTCAATTTCAGTTCAATTTCATAGAAATCAAACTGTTTACACTTAAACTTGGTGATTGTAAAATTTACACTAAAATTGGCCTCATTTCCTAATTCCCTCTTCACTGTTAAGACATGGGAGAGGGACCATTTGCTACTCGTTGGGGGATAAATAGGTATTTACTAACTATAACTGTGATTATAAGCAATGGAAATAAAAGTCATTCTGATTACCAACATGGTGGGCATATTTGGCCATTGCCTCAAGAACGCTCATGCAGACAATATCCCCGTACTCCGGGCTCAATCTTGCATCCCCTAACCTGGGGCGACGATCCTGTCAGCAGGACCCTGGAGACCAGGTGGCTGGAGCAGAGCTGTGTCTTAGGAGTGGGGCAGGGAAAGAGGAAAAGTGCCACAGAGCTCCACATGCCCATAAATTCAAGTGTAACTGCTTTGTTGGTGGAAGAGGGGTATCTGCGGTTCTCAGTCATTTATATCATGGCTGCCTTCCCAGCATGCACAGGGACAGTCAGGAGCCAACTGTTCCCACATCACCATTGGCTCTCTTTTGTACATCACAGCCAGATTTTACTTGGTCTCCTATCTCTCTGTATTAGTTAGGGGGATCAGGATTGGGTTTACTTTAAGCAAAACTCAACATAATACATAGCAAAAATTTTTTATTTCTTGCTAACGTAAAAGAAATCCTTAGTAGTCGTTTCATGAATGGTGTAGAACTCCATGTGGTCAGGGACTCGGGTTATTTCTATTTCATTACTTTGCCATGAATGACTTCCAGTGCCACTTCAGTGTCAAAGATGCACATCTGGTCAGCTAGAAGGGATGAAGTTTGCACCTCATCCCTTGAGGACATTTCCCAGAAGTTACTCACGCTGCTCTTACTGAAACCTTATTGGCTAAAACGTGGTCACATGGCCACACCTAGATTTGAGGGAAGCTGGGAAATGCAGTCTTTATTCTGGGAGAGCCGTATACCCTGCTAAAAATCATGGGTGCTATGACTGAGGAAGAAGAAGAGAACAGACACTGGGGACAAGCAGTCTTTGTCATACTCACCAAAGTAAGGTTGCCCTAAGGGGCACCTCCAAGGAGCCATTATACTCTGCAAGTTTTTGAAAACCACTGTCCGTAGGTAAAATTCCAATATCATTATCCTGGTACCCAAGGTTCCTCATCCCATGAAGCCAAATTCTTTTTCTGGTCTCATCTCCAATGGCCCCACTCATGAGCCTTCCATGCCTACCTAAAGACTTTGTACCCACCAGTATACCAGCTCACTCCCATAGAAGGATCTAGCTCATCTTGCTCCCTCAGACTGAGATGGCACCTCCTCTCTAAATCCTACCTGACCTTTATGTGATCATAACGGGCATTCTACAATGTCTCTTCGCATCCCGAGACATGATAGAGAAAGGAGGCCAGAGGATGGTGGAATCAGTTGAATTCCTACTGTTTAAAATACCAGAACAATGGACCACTGGCAACCCAGAAGGCAGTCTCTAGCAGTGAGATGTAGTGCTCTAGCTACCTTTGAGAAGTCAATTCATTGACACCAATACGAACCCTGGTGACGCCATGATGAAATGTGCAGATATGACACTTGAAAGTAAAGGAGGTATGGATTCCCTCTTACTTAAATATTTTGGGGCCCAATTCTGCCAAGATAAAAATTTTATAGGAATACACATACTGCCCTGCACTGTGGTCTAAAAGGTCAGTGGCACAGGTCCAGAGCTCAGCAAGCATATGTAAAAACATTTTCAGTTTCTACTTGACAGCGAGTTCAGTGTAAGCTATCAGTGTGGCTACCTGAAAAGGTTATTAAATCTTAACTTGAACTGATAGAAACATGGTGTCCAGGAAAAGAGAGGGAATAATCTAGCTCTGCATTGACCTGACCAGATCAAATCTACAATAGGCTGTATTAATGACCCCAATTCTTCGGCCATCTCTTTGTCCCTGCCCTTTGCCATATAACTTTAAAGTTCCTCCCACAAAGGAGCCAGAGTTCCGCTCCTCTCTTGATTTCAGGTTTGGTCATGTGACTTGTTCAGTTAACGGGCTGGACACGACAAAGTTCTGAAAAACACTTGCATGATCTGGCTTGTTGTCTTACGCATCTGCCGTCTCCGTGAGGACATTCTGGGGCTAGCCTGCTGGGCCTAGCGGGGGATGAGAGACACATGAAAGGCCCAGCCAAGGCTGACCTAGATCAGCTGGGCCCAGAAATGCAAGCAAGTCCCATCAAGATCAACAGGATTGCCCAGGTAAGCCTGGCCTAGACGATCCATGTCCCAGCCCGTCCCGAAAATTGTGAGCTCAATGTTGCACACTGCTGGGATTTTTTGTGTGGCTGGTTGTTCTGCAGCACTAGCTAACCGAAACAAGAACTGTGTGCTATTCGGAGTGACACTTGATGCTAGAGTGCACCCACAGGAGGCCGGTGGGAACCATGAAGGGTCACAAGGCCGTAGGATATAAGGAACGATCGATGACACCGATACTATTTACGGGGCAGGAGACTCACGGAGAACATAAACGTGGTCACCAAACAGCTTAAAAGCTGTCCTGTAAAAGAGAATTTGGATTAACTCTTCATAACACTTAGAGTCCAAAGACCTTTTGAGAGAAAGGGAGATCCCACCATTAAATCTGTCTAGCATGGAACAAGTTTTCAGAAGTCATAAGCTCCTCTTTGCTAGAGATACTCAAATGGAAGCAATAGGACCCCTTGGCAGGGTTATTGGGGAGGACAACGGACAACAGAGAGACCTAGAGGGTCCTTCCAACCTTTCGATGCTTTGAGAGACCATCGCCTGTCCCTGAGAACCTTTGTCTCACTACTGGTCTCACTAAAGTGTCCGTGCCCCTATCTCTCTCCTTGGCTTCCTGCCTCTGCCACCCAGCACCCCTACCCCCACCCTTGGATGGTTTTAGTGCCTCACCAGCAGCCCTCTCCACCGCCACTCCTGACATTGACATTATCAGTTTCCATGATGGCCGCAGAGGGCTACGCACCACACTGAGATGCATGTAGGGGAGAGGCCCCTGTGGTTTTACCCAGGCCTGTATTCACACCAGAGAGGGTCCCCATTTTGTGTGAGACCCTCTCCCATCGTCAATGGTGTGACGCTCTCCCCTCCCACGTCTCTCCCCATTCTTGGTCAGTTAGAACCCTCAGGTAGGCCTGCCTTCCTCAATCAAAAATGGGCTGAGAACGACTTTCTAATATTAGTGATTTACAAGTTAGCATAAATTCAAGCCCAAGTCCTTCCCCTGTCCCGGGACCACCTGGGTTTGAAATGTTAACCTCTTGCTGTAGAATGAAGCCTGGTTGACTTCGTGTCTTGTCCAAGGCATTTACGATAGCCTCATGGTTTTCCTTTGAAGCCAGCCTCACTTGGGTCCCTCCAGCTCCTGGCCTTATGCTCATAAATAAGGACTGAAATCACTGGTATCCTGCACGTGTGAGACAGTGCCTCTGACAGCAGCCTGGAGAGGCAGCT
The DNA here is from genome assembly GCF_902655055.1 of Lutra lutra. NCBI lineage: Eukaryota > Metazoa > Chordata > Mammalia > Carnivora > Mustelidae > Lutra > Lutra lutra. The sequence goes on along the minus strand of NC_062296.1, from coordinate 64,643,492 downwards.
GAAAACGGAAAGCGTTAGTCAACAGTCTGATATTTCCAAGTAATCCCACCTAGTGAGTGAGCGCTCAGTAGACATAATCTTCAGCCTGTGTCTTTTCAAAGGTCACTTTTTAAAAAATGCACTAACACTGGGATAAAGTCAAGGTAGAGAGACAGGCTTGCTGCCCCAAATTAGCAGCGCGGTTCCTGTCAAGCGCATTTCCGTGAGACGCAAAACCCAGCGGTCATGGGCAAGTCTGTGGCCCCGGCCTGTCACAGCTCTATTGATTGACTGCTCGCAATATTGCGGGTGATTTAAAGAGTTCCCCGCCACCTTGTTTGTTTAATGTCACCTCCGTATGAGAATGTCAGCCTCTGACATGTTTGACTTCTCCGCAGGACAAATGCCAAGCCCCGTGCCATTGTCCCACCGACACAGATCATTCCTTACCCTTCTTAGCCACGAGGGTGACAACAATTTCTAAGTGCTTTTTTGAAAAGAAGTACCAACTAGATTCTTGGCCCTCTCTGGATCGGTGGCATAACGTGACTCTGGCATCAAGCTGAGAAAGCCTATCCCGCGGGCTCTCCTTACTCTGCTGTCTACAAGCTGCCTGTTACCGTCGGTACCAGGGGGCTGCTGCTGTGTGAGGGAGCAGGGGCTGGAGGGGGCAGGGAGCGGGCACAGAGATGGAGCCGAGACTGTCTGGGGCCAGAGGCCAAACTTGGCCAGCACAAGACAAACACAGACTGGAGATAAAAGGAAGAAAGCGGGAAACCCAGCCAGAGCCGGCAGAGACAACAGCCATGGAAATTAAACAGCACAGAGCACCGGGAGTGCAAGTGTCTGTTGCAGGGAGAGGGGGATGCAGGGAGGGAGGCCGAGAAACCCTGGCTGTGGAGGGAAGAAGGGAAAGACATGGAAATAGGGAAGCCTCAGGAAGTCCAAAAGGGAAAAGAGGGAAGGTGACGGGGGAACACTGTGAGGGAGAAGCTTAAAGACGGGAGGGAAGAGGACAGAAAAGGTGGAGGCTGTGAGGCGCGGCAACCAGCGCAGAGGAGACGCGATTGATTTATTTTTGAAGGAAAAAAAAATCCCAACCTAGTCTGGTGTGTCGTTGGAATATAATCAGGTTTTGGTACTTTTAGAGCAGCTGTAAGAAGAAATTAAGTTCAGATTTCAATTCAGTGGACCCTTGAACAATATGGACTGGAACCATGCGAGGCCACTTGTCCGTGGATTTTTTTCATGAAAACACTACAGTGTTGTAAATATATTTTCTCTTCCTTACGGTTTTCTTAGCAACATTTTGTTTTCTCTAGCTTCCTTTATTGTAAGAATACACTATATGATACATAGAACCCACACAATATATGTTTGTTGACTGTTTATGTTCTCAGTAAGGCTTCTGGTCGACTGTAGGCTCTTAGTTAAGTTTTGGGGGAATCCAAGGTTATACATGGATTTTCCATGGCAAAGAGGAACGGCACCCCTAAGCCCCTCATTATTCAAGGGTCAGCTGTATTTTCTCAGTGTTATCTGCTCAAACTCTGATGTTTAAAAAAAAAAAATGTCTTTGAGTCTGTCTACACCAGTGATTATCACCTGGAAGAGGAGTTTGCTCCCCCCCAGACATCAGCCATATCCGGAGACATCTGTGGTTGTCGCAGCTGTGAGGGAGGGGTATTGGGATGCTTCCCATGTTAACTAGGTAGAGGCCAGGATGCTGCAAGACACTCTGTAAAACACAGGACTGTCCCCATAACAAAAATGTATCTGACGTCCAGTGACAGACGTGTTGAGGGTGAGAAGTGACCCACAACATTAGAGTCAGCTGGGACCTAATTAGAATGGCAGGTTCATGGGCCCCCCCTCTCCCCAGGCCTGCTGAATCAGACTCTCTGGGGATGAGGCCCAGCTGGGGGCTACCATTTTGGACAGGGCAGACATAGAACATTCCTATCACTACAGAAAGTTCTAGAGCTTTGTTCAGAAACTTTACTTACGGACAGAGAAAGCCAACCAACATGTAGGCTGGGGAAGAAGGTTTCTTACTATATTCACTTCTACATAGAAGCATTCTGAGACTGAGGTATGAAGACGATGGGACCATGTAGGGCGTCTTAAGGAGCCCTGGACTGAGGTCGGGAGGGAGAGACTTGAATCTCAGTGTCGTTTTGATGAATGTGTGACACTGGGCAAGCCTCCTGCCTCCTGTGAGCTATGGTTCCCCATTTATACAATTGGGTAGCATGCTGTTCCTGTCCTGGTTTATCGGTCAGAGTAAGGAATGCTAGTTGCTTTAACAAACACTCTCTAACTGCTTCTGGCGTAGCCCAATAGAAGGTCATCATTCATTCACAACTTAGTTTTATGTGACTAGCCAGGGCCATGGGGCCAGGATTTTTATCCTTTTGTGCTGTGGACTCTTTTGGTACGCTGTGATGTCTATGGGCTGCTTCTCACAAGGTTTATAAATGCATAAAATAAAATAAAATTACAAAGAAAACCAATTATACTGAAATGTAGTTACCAAAATAAAAAAAACAGTTGTGATATTATAATATATATGCTTCTTAATTAATGCAATAATTAATAAGATAGAGTGGCAGGTCTAATAACTTGCAATTTCAAAGAAGTGATAAGTGGAAATGATATTTTGAGATAGGTATAACAACGGTAATATGATATGAAATGTCTGTGATTTCTTTTGGAGACAAGGTCTCTGGAACTGCTAATATCACCGTGGTTTGTTGCCTACATTCATAATTGAAGGAAATGCTAAATCTCATTAGAAAGTTAGTGGAGATAAAGATCAATTTTTTTTTTCCCATCCAAGTTTACAGCCAGACAGGTTTGCAACTTCTGGTGGAGTGGGTGGCCCCACCGTTTCCCAAGGGCCTCTGGGCCTCCCACCCTCCTGGGGATCTTCCGACACTGCTTAGGCAGCAAGCAAACACAGAATTCGAGGGAGGGGTGCCAAAGGACCTTTTAGGGACGGGGCCTGGAAGTGGCGGTGTGTACGGCACTTCAGCCCTTGCTCCGTGGGACGGAACAACTCCCATGCCCACCTAGATGCCAGGGGGTTGAGAAGTGGCATCTGGCACAGATATCTGAGGGCCAGGAGGGAGGGCCCTCAGATATGGGGCCACACTTGAGGTCTCTGCCCCACCTAGCTACCACTCAGATGGAATAAGAACATGGATATGAAAGCACCCAGTCAGAGCAGAAGCGTATTTGGTCTTCTTAGGGCCAACTCATGAGAAAGGACATGCCTTCCTCCAGCAGGAAGCCAGAGAGACCAACGGGAGAAAGAGTTCAGGCGAATTCCAAGACATGAGGTCCCAGCCTCAATACCGAGGCCACACCGGCATCATTTCCAGCCCAGACTGTACCTTCCCGCCCCTTCCCCTGACTCCAGAAAAACCCAGAAAAGTTTCGGGACTTCAGGCCTGGTACGGCCTACCTCCCTGGGTCATTCAAATCCGGGCCTGGCAGTCCCCCAGGAGGGAGGTAACAAAATTAAAAATAGCCTCTCCTCCAAGGAAAGAAATTAAAAATAGATTCCAACCCACATGAAAATTTGGGTGGAAAGAAAGGAAAGGAAAACAAAATGAATCATCTTTATGTGTTTTGCTGAGCGAGAGCCCGTTGCCATGGCTACGGGGCCCTGTGTACAGGCCTGGTCTTTTCCAACAAGTTCAAGGCCCGCTGAGGAGCCAACGCAGGCGGCCTCATCCCCAATATGTTATAGCCATCGGATCTGCGATCCCCCAGTGCAGTCACTGCCACCGAGGAGGTCGCATTAATGGCTGTCACCGTTAATTTAGTGCTTCCTTCCATTGTGATCTGTCCATTGCTATAATTGAGCGAACGAGAGGACTCGTGTGGGTCTCCCGGGAGTTCGGGGAAATCTGGCCTGGTTTTGCAATCTAGACAGTCAAGAGAGGTTATGTGAACTCGTGGAGGGGCCAGGTTTTAAAATCACAGGGTGGGAAAGTCAACTTCCCAGCCAGCCACTGCCTGCCTTCCTGGTGGGCTCCCTGGCTCACACGTGAAAGTCCCCAAGAAGGCAAGGAAAGAGGAGACGATCGATCGGCCAGCCCTGTGGTCTCAGGGGCCCTTGCGTCACATGATGCTGGGACCTGACACCTCCGGCAAGTGAGCTGCTCAGGGGACGGTCCCCCAGATTCAGAAGGGCTGGATTCTGAGGTCCTTTCTCAGAACTGGAGTTTGAGGACTTCCCCCAATGGCAAAGGGCAGCTGAGTGTTTTAAGGGAGTCCCTTATCTCATACCCACCTAAGACGACAGAAAACCCGAAACAACTAAGAGCCCACTGTTGACCAGAAGCCCTACCAATGGCCTAAACAGTCAATGAGCACATATCTTGTATGTTACGTATACTATTTACAGTCTTCTTACAACAAACTAAACTAGAGAAAGAAAATGTTATTAAGAAAATCGTAAGATTAACATGGAGGAGATGGGGAGATGGAGAGGAGAAGGGAGTTGAGGGAAATTGGAAGGGGAGGTAAACCATGAGAGACTATGGACTCTGAAAAACAATCTGGGGGTTTTGAAGGGGCGGGGGATGGGAGGTTGGGGGAGCCAGGTGGTGGGTATTATGGAGGGCATGGATTGCATGGAGCACTGGGCGTGGTGCTAAAAACAATGAATTCTGTTACGCTGAAAAGAAATTTAAAAAAAAAAGGAAAAAAAAAGAATATTATGGAGCTCGTAAAAAAAAAAAAAAGAAAGAAAGAAAAAGAAAATCATAAGGAAGGGCGCCTGGCTGGCTCAGCGGGAAGAAGCCTGTGACACTTGGTCTCAGGGTCGTGAGTTTGAGCACCATGTTGGGTGTAGAGATTACTCAAAAAATAATAAAATCTTAAAAAAAGAAAAGAAAAGAAAATCCTAAGGAAAACACATTTACAGTGCTGTGTTGTATTTATCGAAAAAATCCACATGTATGTGGATCCACGCGGTTCAAACTTATGTTATTCAAGGCCTGGAAATGTCCCACACAGGAGAAGAAAGAGACATGTCAACTAAAGGCAGTGTCTGATGCTATCCTAGATCCTAGACAGGGGAGGGAAATGGTACTGGCATAATCGACAAAATGAGAATATGAATGGTCAATTAGATCAAAATAGCATATTGGTAAATTTACTGAAATTGGGACAATATTGTTGATAATGGCACTGTGGTCATAAGAGAAAATATTCTTAAGGAAGACTGATGTATTTTAGAGTACAGTGTGTTTGAGCATTATTTAATTCTGCAAAATACAGTCACCTTTTCAGGGACTGTTCTGATACCTGAAATTCAAGTACATCTGAGATTATATTCCTTCTATGTTTGATATATAGCAAATATACCCCAGACCTAGACTATCCAATGAAAGTTTCTGTGATGGTAGAAATGTCCTATATCTGTGCCGTCCAATACCATAGCCAGTGACCTTATGTGGCTACTGAGCATTTGAAATGAAGCTAGTCCTCACACAGATGTGCTGTAAGTGCAAAATACACATCAGATTTCAAAGACTTGGTGTACAAAAAAAGAATGGAAAATATTTGGGATCTATTAGGTTAAATATATTAATAAAATAAATTTCACCCATTTCTTTTTACTCTTTTTAATGTGGCTACTAGGAAGTTTTAAATCATTCCCCTGGCTGGAATTCGTGGCTCACTGTATATTTCTATTGGCACCACTGTTCTAGAAAGTCACTGAAGGACAATCCGTAAGAGACTCTGAACTCTAGGAGACAAACTGAGGACTGCTGTAAGGGAGTAGGGTGGGAGGTGGGGTGACAGGGTGAAGGGCATGGAGGAAACATGATGTAATGAGCACTGGGTGTTGTATGCAACTGATAGATCACTAAGTTCTACGCTTGAAACTAATAAACCACTACATATTAATGAATTGAATTTAAATACAAATTTTTTAAAAAGAAAGAAAGCCATGGAAGATGGGCGGGTTCTGACTTATTCTGTGGCAGAGGCTGCAAGCCTGTCTTGGCCCCACTCTTCTGGCATGGGGTATACTCTAGGGAAATAATGGATCCAAGTCTGAGAATTAAACATCCAGGCGAGGGAGGGAGTTGGTAGAGAAGGATTAGGGTTCATTTAGGCGCCGTTCTGTAGAAGCAATGTTTTGCTCAAAGCCCAGAGGCAAGAGATAGTGGGTTTGAAGGTTCGAAGTGGAGCTCAGGGTGGGGGGGACAGTGAGTGGGAAGAGAGAGGGTTGGAGATGTAGGCCTCATAAGCCTCCTGGAAAAGCCTGCATTTTTTAGTAAGCCCAATGAGAAAACATCAAAAGCATTGTAAGCAGGTGTTATGGACTGAATGTTTATGCCCCGCCAACTCATATGTTGAAATCCTAAACTCTTGGTGTGATAGTATTGGGAATGGGGGGTCTTAGGTGGGTGATGAGGTCATGGGGACAGAACCTCCACAGTGGGGTTGGTGCCTTGTAAAAGGGCCCTGAGAGAGCTCTCGTCCTCTCTCCACCAGGTGAGGACATAAGAAGTCAGTGTCTGCAAGCCAGAAGGTAGCCCTCTCTGGAACCCGACTGTGTTGGCACCCTGACCCTGGACTTCCAGCCCGCAGAACTGTCAGAAATAAATCCTGTGGTGTATGAGCCACGCATCTATGGTACTTCGTTATGGGAGCCCAAATGAAGACAGCAGGAAAATGCTGTCATCCGAAGTGAGTTTATAAACCAACATTCTGGTAGTTTCCTCAAGTCTGGTTGTGGAATTGAGACGCATATTTCTGCCACTATGGGGTGTAATCAGGGCGATAGCTCGAGAGTCTTTTCCTTCCAGCCAGAAGATGATGACCAGCAGGTCTCCATCCAGGGGAGAGGCCAGGACCTCCCCAAGGACAGCCCCGGTGTGGCCAACTCTATTTTCCCAAATGATGCCCATAGTACAGTCCCATGACTGCCCTCCCCAACAGCGTCCAGCAGGAGTGATGCTACGTGACTTCCAGGCTAGGTCATAAAAGGACACGGCTTCCACCTTGCTCTCTCTCAGACACTCATCCTTGGAATTCGGTCACCATGCTCTGAGGCAGCCTGACCACGTGGAGAGACCAGAGCCAGCTGACATCTCAGCCAACAGTCAGCACCGGCCACCAGATGTGTGAGTGTACTACCTTCCAGAAGATTCCAGCCCCAGCCTTTGAGTCTTCCAGATGAGACTCCAGACATTATGAAGTAGAGACAAGTCATTTCCCGGAAGCTGTGCTCTGTCCAAATTCCTGATCCACAGAATCTGTGAGCATAAATGGTTGTTTAAGGCCACTAAGTTTGAAGGTAATTTTTTGGCAGCCATGACACCTACAATACCCAGAAAGTGGCTAAGGCATTCAAGCTAGAAGGATAGGAGGCAGTAGCTGCAATGCATGCTGGGGCATGAGGGAGGCGGCGCTAAGTGTAGCCACTTGCCACCCACCCCTAGCGCACAGTGGGACACATACCAGCTGGCAACCTGCTGTGAGCCTAGCATTTAGCAACTGATAGATAGTTCTCAATTAGGTGTTCTAGAACTATCCATGGCATGAACAACTTTGTAGAGAAAGGACTCAAATGAAATGCAGAGTAGATTTAAATGCACTAAGTTTGACATTAAATAGGTGTTAAAATATGTGTCATCTCTATTGCCTTTCAGCTCTAGAGAATTCCAATCATGACAATAATTAATATAATGCCTTGACTTACTGCTACACTTCCTCGGGATTGTATTTATTTCATTATTTTAGCATGTTTGAACCACCCGGGGAGGCTGGCTAAGGTGCAGGATGGTGGGGAATGCTTTGCCAGATTAAAAAATGAGAAAAACACAGTCCATGAAATTAGTGACATGGAGTAAAAGTGACCGCCCATGGACTTTAAAAATAAACTGGCTCTAGGCAATCTTAGAGTTGAGGTCGATTTTAAAAAAAAAAAAAAAAAAAAAAAAAAGCAAGAAACCAAAGGCCAAATCATGTCGGTGGGGGCTGCATTTACTAAAATGCCTGACATCACCGGGAGGAAAGAAAGATGTTGGCCTCTCCAGCGCAGGTCACATGGGAGTGGGAGCAGGAGGCAGTAGGAAGTGGCAGGGACCCGCCCAACCGCAGTCATCCACCAGGGGCGCACTCCCTTCCCATCCTGCCCCCAAGGACACACCCCTCTTGCCTCCCCCCCGCCCCCCCCCATAACATGATTCAATGCTGCAGGCCTGGGGTGACAACAGAGGTGCACAGGGGAATGACTCCCTCCCCGAGGAGGGTAAATCTGGTAAGATAGAAGCAGTCAACTCTGGGGGAGGGCGGGGAGGATACTCTTCCTCCGTGGAATCCTCTCATCTAATCCTGAGAGCATTTGAAGGAGATCCTTGTAATATCCGTATTGCAGCCAAGAAAGAAAACGAGCGCAAGTTTTAGGTTGAATTTCCCAAGGCCACAAAAATCAATATATAATCCGAAGACAATAATAATCAATATTAGAAAACAGTAATAATCAGAGGTTAATAACTGGTCTTTCGGGAGGCCTCATAGGGTCTCAGGAAGTACTCCTGCCAAGTTCACTTGCATTGCATGGATAGTACGGCCCGCACTGTGCTGATGAGAAGCATGAGGCCGTTCTCGGCCCCAAGAAGTGTGTGGCACCCACAGTGTAAGGGAGACCGTGAAGGGCCCGGGTACCTGGGGGGTGCGGGTGGCACTAATGGGTACAGGGCAGCGAGTGCGTCCCCAAGGAGACATGAGCCCAAGCAGCAACTCTGTGGATGGTGGGGCCTGGGGATTCGCAGCCAAATGAACTAGATCATGAAATATCATTTGCCTATCTCAAGGCTTCCACAATGTGATCAGGTTCACTTAGGACAAAAAGAGAAGAGGGGCTGAGAAGGGCTCATTTTTCGCACTTTCCAAGCATCAGAAGATGGATGGGGAGGAGGGGTCCCCAGGGTGCCTGGGGAGCCAGGTGTGGCCTGGCATGGCAGAGAGAATAGGACGGCCCCAACTTCCAGCACCAGCAGCCCTATGGTTGGCCTACACCAGCTACCCCCCGAAGCCGAGCTGGGCTCTGTGCCGAGAATTCATAACTTAATTTACTGAGAAAGCTTCCAGGAGGAGGATGCTGTAGGAGGGTGACCATGGGACCCCACAGAGTAGTGCTTCTCAGACTTCCTGTGGTGAGGGACCTGTTGTTGATTTTGTTGTGTTTTTTTTTTTTCTTTTTCCCAATCTGTCACAGGCAAATCTTTGGTCAAATACAAGAAAAATGAATTCCTGAGGGAAAAAAATAAAATAAAATTTTATGAGCCCCAAGTTAGAGTACTTGGATTTGACTGAAGTAAAATTACTCTGTCATATTAAGTTTCTAAATGCTTATTCCATTTCTGTACCTAGCCTGTCACTTAGGCGACACAAATTCTGCCCCAGCTGGCAGTGTCCTCTGAGATGGTAGGGGGTAAGACTTCCCTGAAGAAGAGATCTCCAGGCGATGGGTCTGGCAGGACAGAAACACACGACAGCCTTTAGTTGAGTGTAAAATTCTACAAACATTGAAGCTTATCACGCTTTTACTTATGACACATCCCTGAGGGAAAGAGCTTAGACAGGCATTACATTTTGTTTTCCTTAAATGGTGAGACCAAAGCTCAGCCAATACAGAAGGTTTTCCAGGGTTTGTGAAGGCCAGGTCTTCTTCCCTGTCTCCAGTAACCACTTAGACCAACTTCTTCATTCTGAGGCGGGGACATCCTTGTCTACACAGGGGCACCCCAGGAAAAAAATCTCTGCAGGAGCCCCTCGTTTCTGTGGTTGCTGATGGCTTCTTCAGTGGGTGTCTCTCAGATTCTTCCTAACCCCCTTACCCAGTTTCCTCACCCCCTCTTCCATAAGGAATGGGAATCCCACCCTGCCCCCGAATAAGAGAGCGCAACAGGACACCCAAATCAGAAAACCTCTTCTCGTTGAAAACAGAACCCAGAAGCTCCATCTCGGGTATGTCCTCTATGCCATTGGTGAATTGTACCGCCCTGGAATTGAGGGAGTACCTGGGACTGTTGGCGTCTGGACCCTCCCCACCCTAACCCAGCCGTGCCTATCTTCCATATCACATTAAGAAGGGGCTGCACAAGCCCTTTTCCCCACCGCGCCGTCCACAGGCCCTCGCCAGGGACAGAGATCACTGGCTCCTGGCCCGGCAGCTGCCAGCAACAGAAAAACCTGCTTTGGCCAGTTCCACTTTTGCCAGCAGATGTCACTACAGCCTGACCCCCTCAGGTTACCAAAACCCAGGCATGATTTTTGGTTTTGTAGCTCTAGGAGGACCCTGGACAAATAGGTTCCTGGACGATACACTGGTTTTGCACTTTTTCTTTTCTTCTGGTGTGGCCAAGTTGCTATCTGACTTTCGGAAAGACGCTTTTCATACCTGTTTCACCATCTGTAAAATGGACATTTTTCTCACATTCCTTTCCTCCCCCACAGGGATGCCGTGGGACTCTGGAATGGCCGTGACATTCCGGAGCTCATCGGTTCTTGTCGTCACTTAGAAACCCAGCTATTTCCTTGAACAGAGGATAGAATCGGAGCATGCAAGGACAACAGATCTACCTTGTGTTTGCCTTAAAGGTATCCTGGAACCAACTCCACCTACTCCCGTTTCCATAGTAACAGAAGGGTCAAAAAAAAAAAAAAATCCTCTAACAAAATAAGACACCTAAGAGGCATAAACAAAATATGTGATGGTGTGGGAGGTTGTAAAGTTTTTATTGCCACCTGTTTGGGAAGACCTGCATAATTCAATCGTGCTCCTGGCATTTGCGAGAGAAGCAATCACCCCAAAGTTGTGGCAATAAAGCCTTTATAGCCCCCCCCATGCTGGCACACCCGCTTTCTAGGTACAAAGCCCCAGTTTGATAAACTTCCGTTTCTCACATTTGCATAATGGAAACGGACGAGATTTTAAACCCAGGCTGTTGGGAGGCATTACTCGCAGCTCTGCTGGAAGTGAATCATGAGCTTGTCTGGGTGGAGGTGGCCGGGAGGGGCAGCAGAATCCCAAGGACGGGACCGCAGGGCTGGGCAGGAGCGCTGGCGGAGACCCTCCCTGCTCCCTCTGACCAGGGGTCGGGCGGGGGTTCTGGTGGAAGGTCCCATCTCCCTGTGTCAGAGAATCCAGAGAATCGTGCAATCAAAGTGCCTCGGTGGTGAGCTGAGCCCACTGGCTGAGAGCCCGTCTAGTGCCAGTTTGGGGCAGAAAGGATGGTTGCCACCCAGGCATGCATCTGATGTTCTTCCCATCAGCCCCCCACCCTGCTCTCTCAGGAGCCCTCACATTTCTCCGGCACCCCCCTCTCTCAGCTCATCCATCACCCACCACTCCCACAATTTTGCGGAGTGTCCCCGTTGGGGGCGGGGGAGGGGACGAGAAGCAGCGGCTGCTCTTGGTGCCTCCCCCTCTCGGGAGATTACCGCAGCCCTGCCGGCGCTCAGTGGTAAAAGTTTGAACGTGTCTGCAGAGCTTAATCAAATGCTAATTCCGTGTGGTGAAAGAATTTGCTGGAATCTGCAAGGGAGCTCCTGGCAGCAAGAAAATGCGTTGATTCACTCCCAAATCTGCTTTGCCCAAGCCGGGTGTGATTTAGACGGTAAAGCTGCATTAAATCACAAAGTGCTGTGTGGATCACACAGCCATCCTTTGTGTCGTTAATGAAGGGAAAAACAGGGCTTTATTCTGAAGCTTTGTGTATAATCAGATGCCATGTTGTAAAGCTCTGGAAAACACACCAGAAATCATAATTGGGAGGAAATAAAAGGGTTAGTCCAAAACAGCATATGATTTAAATAAGAAGGAAAAAGAAACTGCCCCCAAGATTTGTGCGTTTCAAGAATCAACTTTTAATTCATTCGCAGGGAGATTACAGAAGGGGAGGAGCAGCCTTTAAAATAGTATGAAAAGCTAGTTTAGATGTAAATGAGAGATAATGGGCTTTCACCAGGAAATAAGCAAGGGGGCCAAGTCTGTGCCCAGGGCGGGGGAGGGAGGGACACAGCTTGGCATGCCTGGCTCCAAAGGCCTCTGGACCCTGATACGGCAGAGAACACAGGGTTAGCGGCCTGGTGGGAGAGGGGAGGTTTTGTGGTGCAGGGTCTGGTTACCAGCATTCGGAGGGGGAAAAAGTGCTGGCTGCCCCCTGTGGTCCCCCAAGGATCCTGGGGTTTGGCCGGGCAATGCGGGGTTGAGAACTTGCTCTCTGCTTTAACACAGAAAATCTCCTCGGTGTGAGCGTCTTGAGGTCGCCAAGGAAGGGGGTTGGGGCTTTTATGCTTGTCTTACAGCTGGAGTTAAGGAGCGCTGTGTCGAGCCCTCCCCAGCCCTAATTCACTAATGATTTGCTTATTAGTTCGGATCAGGGAGCCAGCTTCTGGAGAGATGTGAATTGGCATTGATTTAATCCTCTTCCCAGCACGCGCTCCCAGCCCAGGGTGAGGCTGGGAGGGGAAGGGGGGCTGCCAGCCCGTTCAAGAGCAAGTTGCCACTTCTCCTGCCTGGCTTTGTCTGCTCTCCTTACCATCTGCTCTCAGGCAGGGAGGAGTGGGGGCGATGGAGCCCGGGGGTCTCCTCTCCCTGCGTGGATGCTGAGCTCTGAGGCCTCCTGGGGAAACACGGGGTGTGGGCGGGAAGCTGTGGAAGGCATCTCTCATTGGATGCGCTGGGGCCTCTGGCAAGTTTGGGGAAGTGTGATCGCACCCAACATGTATTACGTCACTTCAACCACCAGGCAGGTGGATGTCATGATCCACGTTTGCCAAGGGAGGAAGCTGAGCCTCCGGAGAGGGCCAGATAGCTTGCCTGTGGTCACACAGGTAGACCCCTGCCATGCCAGCCTGGAACTCCAGAGCCTTTGGCTTTCTCCACCACTGCGGTGGGTGGCTTCATCGGGGCTATTTCAGCTGGTGCTCGATTTCCTTGCCTTTGCTAATCCCTTCGTAAACTGCCCCAGGAGCATTCTTCCATGTCCTTCTTCTAACCAGTGGTTTAAAGATAGGCGAGGATGCGGTGCTCTAGAGCGAATTGCCCATGGTTCATCTGGTAAGGGGTCACCCTTTCCTGAACATGGCAAAAAGCACAAGCCAACGTTTTCTCAGCTGAATTGTAGCCCCATGTCCACATGGTTGCTCAGGTGGTTCCCATGACCTACCTACCATCCTTCCCTCCTTCACCTAAGACTTTGCAACACCCCACAAGGCTTGATTGAATCTATGGGCAAGCTGATGGTCATCCTGGTCCCACTCTGACTTCTCCTATGAAGAATGTTCTTTCCTGCACGATCACAGGGCACTGTGTGTGCTCACTCCTCTTGTCTCCCCTGTCAAACTAAGCTTTTGAGACATGGGACGGAGAGTTCCACTTCTCTACATTTCAAATGCTGGTGTCAGAAACATAGTAAGCACTCAGAAAACATTCGCCAGTTGACTGATTAATAGAATGTGGGACTTCACTTGCCATCTCTTGGAAAATCTTTGGTGGATGTCGTCAATCTGCGTAAGCCCCACTACTCGTCAAAAGAGATTCATTTCAGATTTCACCTGCCAAAGACTCGATTTGAGAATGCTCTTAAGGATCCAAATAAAGTAAGAGCTTCCAAGAAATCCCTGGAGTTGGCTGTTTCTAAAGTCAGTTCCAAAAGAGTCCAACCAGTGTTGTGTGCCCAGACACCGTGCAGACCTCGAAGGTACCCAAATGAGTAAGATATAGGGTCTGCCTTTCCATCTGGAGGATTATAACCTGAACAAGACAGACGTTGGGTGGATGTCCCCCCACTCGATGGTAAACTCTGTAAGAACCGGAAGCCTGCTCTAGCTTTGTGCATCAGTGTATCTCCAACATGTAGCCCAGTGGAAGGCACGCTCAATAAATCTATGTTGAATAAATGAACATGATGACAGGTTGGCCTTGTTACCTTGTTTAATCTTAAACCCCAACACAGTGAAATTAGCACAATGATTTTTCATTCTAATGATGAGAAAACAGGCTTGGTGACTTCATATAAGTTTCTGGAGCCCCTGTGTGTCAGGGGGAGAGGGGGATCAGATCTGCGTCTGTCTGACTCCAAACTCACCTAGCACACCCTTCCCTGGGAACTCCTAGGTTGCCTTTCAGAGTTAGCAGAAGATGGGGCACAAAATATTATTATTATTAATAATTATAATTAATTAATTACTATTAATTCTGATTAATAGTGGGTTGCCATTGTGTCCTCAATAACCATTACATCCCGGCTTAGGAGTACTAGGTCTGAATGAGCCCAACTAGCTCTTGGTTTTTGAATATTACTTCCCATCAAAAGGAACCAGCCTCCTTGAAGAAGCAGATTAAAAGAGGCTAAAGAGGCATGACGACTAAATACAATATCAATCCTTGATTGGATTCTGGATCAGGAAAGGAATATGCTACAAAGTACAGTTGAGGCTCTATTGACAAAATTTGAATATGGAGATATATTAGGCAATATTTTTGTATCACTACAAATTCCTTCGATGTGAGACTGGTCTTGTGCTCATGAAGGGGAATGTCCTTGTTTTGAGGAAAAACAGTTGAAATACTTAGAGGTGAACTGTCCGGTTGCCCACAAATTACTTTTGAGTGGTTGGAGGGAAAGACAGACAGACAGACAGACAGAAAAGCAAATGTGACAAAAATAATAGGGAATTGAGATGTAGGGTGTATGCATGCTCATTGTATGATTTTTCTATTTTTCTAAAGATTTGAAAAATTTCAAGATAACAATTGGAAGGGGAGAGAAATGGCCCTGAACATTTTTTCCACGCCCACCAGGAAGGTCGGGGATGGAGGTCCAGGGCCATAAACGCAGACGCCTTGCTCACTGCAAGTAGACAGCAGTCATGGGAATGAATGCATTAGCCGAAGTCCACACACAAGAAGCTTCTATAAAAACCGATCGTTTTTACAGGCGTTTGCAAACGTGAAGCCAAATTAACTACTACATACCATTAAATACAGAGCTGTACATGTGAAAACCCTTGAGTGGTAACCCAGGAAGCAGGTTGAAGGTACCCCATCTCCACTTCAGAGAGTAAAATCTGGGCCACTTATTACCTCGGGTAACACCTAAATGTCAAAAGGCAAAGATGGGGCCAGAGAGCAAAGCTCGCCTGTGAATACAAATGGGAACAGGCTTTAAAAATAAAGCCGGGGTTCAGGTTCCAATACTCCAAATGCCAATCAAAAGACTCATTTATTTTTTAAATATGTGGGTGAGAGTTGAGAATTATGTCTGAAAGGCTGCTATCCAGGAATAAGCACAGAAATCATCCTGTAGATTTCTGAAGTTCTGTTTGTCTGCCTCAGCTTTTGGATCAGCCTTTTTCCTTTTTTCTTTTTTTCTTTTTTTTTTTTTTTTAGAATAAAAGTATGGGGGGGTGGGTCCTCTATTTGAAGTGTTTTAAACAAGCATATATTTGTGAAATTTTTCCAAAATAAACATTTGGGTGAAAGAAAAAGAAGTGCTCAGCCCTGGCCCTGAAAATTGCCTCCCCCCAGGTAGGTCTGGGACATGGAGATGGAGAGAATCTTGTAATTACAAAAAGTGGGCACAACACAGGGCCTGTGATTAGCAACACTGCATTGTATACTTAAAAATGCACAGAGAGAGTAGATCTTCCGTTAAGCACTCTTTTCACAGAAGGGAAAGAAAAGCAAGGCGGTGAAAGGACCCTTTCAGAGGCAGTGGGTTCATTTCTGGCACCTTCGGTGATGAAGGTTTCACAGGTGTGTACCTATCTCCCAAACATGTCCATTTGTATACATTAAATATATACAGTTTTGGGTACATCTTGCATACCTCAACAAAGCAGTTTAAAAAAGGGGGGGGGTGCTGGGTGGCTCAGTGGGTTAAAGCCTCTGCCTCTGGCTCAGGTCATGATCTCAGGGTCCTGGGATTGAGTCCCGCATCAGGCTCTCTGCTCAGTGGGGAGCCTGCTTCCTCCTCTCTCTCTGCCTGCCTCTCTGCCTACTTGTGACCTCTGTCTGTCAAATAAATAAATAAAATCTTTAAAAAAAATAAAAATAAAAAATAAATTTTAAAAAAAGGAAGGAAGGAAGGAAAGAAGGAGAAAGAAAGAAAGAAAAGGAACTGGGGATAGATTTTAGGTCTACAATTTTGTCCTCAGTGGGAAACTACTTGACGACAAGGATGAACTTTGATGTCAACACTTCGAGGCAGGCGCTGAACCCAAGAGGCCTTTCCGAAGACAGCCTCCCTGTTAACGAAAGTTGAGATGCATTGGTTTGGAGGCTTCGGATTTCTGTTGGTGAAGTTCTGGTGACACCTTTAGTAGCTGATGGCAGAATTGCCTCCTAAAGCCTTGCAGTTGAGAAGCAGTCTCTGACTGAGGCAGTTCACAAATCCCATGACCTTGTTCTCAAGTGGGAAGGTCTAGCTTGCTGTGAAGGAAAACCCTCACTGCCGCCAGAAACACTGCTGTCACCCCAAGCAACCACCAGGAAAGCCAGGTAGGGGTGAAAGCTCCGCTCAGGGCGCAGGGGAACAAACTCTCTTTCTTGGCCTGGCACCATTTTGTTTCTCCTGAGGAAACCCAGAACAAAGGCAAAACCAGAACTGAAGATAACTAGGGAGAGTCCCTGCCAACAGAAGTTACTCTTGTTTAGAAAAAATAGGGACGGTCCAGTTCATTGCTACAGGACATGGTTATTGCTCTTTGGGTTTTGGTTTGTTTGGGGAGACAGACTCTTGCAGGGAATAGAGTCAAAAAGTCATTCAAACATCTGCTTTGCCTTCCAAAAGTTGGTGCAGAGAAGACTCTGGGCTGAAAGGTAAAGGGAGAGAATCTTGTATGATGCTGAGGCTGTGGAATTCACTTAGGTGGCCTTTTTGGTAGGTGACATCCTGTTTTTTTGTAAATGTGCCATGCCCATTCAAATAGAATGTGTAATCTGTTTGCTGAGTCTCAAATTCTATTTGAATCCATTAGGTAAAACTTCATTAATTGTGTGGCTCCAATCTTCAATAACCTTTTTTGGTCTTCTTCAGCCATTAGTTTTCAGAGACAGAAATCTTAAAATCTCTACTTACGTTTCCTGGCTTAACTCTTTTGTTTTCTAGTTCTGCCCACTGTTGCTTTAAAGACCTGACGTTATGTTGCTAATTACAGGGAATGTATCCTTCAAACCTAGAATAATGCCTAGAATTTTGTAGGCATTTCATACATTTTGCTATGTGAATAAATAAATATGTGTTCATCATTGTTAAATACTCTGGAACTAGTATTCCTTTTCCCGGTATATATTACCCCCTTTCTAACTTCAATGTCTGTTGCCTTGACTTCTATTTTGTTAGAAAGTAAAATTACTACCCCAGCTTTAGTGGATTTCTCTTTCCTGGCATATCTGTCTTTCCACTCGTTTGCTTGCTGCTATTCTGTATTCTTTAAGAATACAAAATAGCTGAGAGCAAACACTAGCAGGCTGGGTCCTGATCTGTGAGATTGGCACACTTATATTTATTGTAATTACCTTTATGAATTCACTGTACTGCCTTATTTCCCATTTTCTAGTAGCCATAATTTCTTTTTGTGTTTGTTTTCTTTTCTGTCCTGACTTTCATGGAAAATTTCACATTTCTCTGCTAGCTTACAAGCTACATTTTAAGTTTATTCCTCTGGTGATACTTCTAGCTTATTTATCCTCACTTCTTTAATCAATTTGTTCAGCTTACCAACACCCATACTGTGGGAAATTGTATTTTCCAAAGAAGGTTCCAACAACGTCTCTCCATTCCACATACAATTCTGCATCCCACATTAGTGTTCTACCATGGGACTGTAACATTCCTCTCATCATGAAAGAGTCCTATCCACTCCCCTGGAATCTGGGTGGACTTGTGATTCAAATGTGACGTGAATGTGTTGGAAATGACACTGTGACTTCCAAGGCTAGGTCAAAAATGTGATGCCACATCTACCTCGTTTGTTAGATCACTTGTGCTAGGGCCCTGAACCACCATTTAAGTAGTCTGACTACCCCCAAGTCTGTCATGCTATAAGCCCAAATAGTCCACATGGGTGGAGAGGCCCTGAGACCATGAGAAGAGAGAAAGATGCCTGACCCAGCCCCCAGTGGCTTTGGCTCTCTGCCACTCCAGCTCCAGCCACAGGCTAACTGTAACCACATGAGCGTCTCCAAGCCAGAACCACTCAGCCAAGCCCTTCCAGAACTCCTGACCCACAGAAATAACAAGAGATAATGAAACGATTGCAGTTATTTTAAGTCACTAAGCTTTGGAGTGATTTTTATGTAAGCGCACAACTGGAATAGATACATTTCCCCTGAAACAACAGAAGTCCTGTGGCATTCTCCTTTTAGTTTCCCTACCCCGCACCCCATCTAGTGACACTATGTTGGCATCACTAGATTTTTGCTCAGAATTGATATGAATGTGCTTGGTAGAAGGGGGTGTCTTACCTTTTAACAGAGCCACATACTTCTTGAGTTATAGAATCATTTTCACTTTCCATATATCCCAAAACCAGAATATTTAGTCCATTTGTTTTGGTGAGTGATTTGGTGTATCTGTGTATGCTATCTTATTCTGTGCTATTTACTATGCTGCTTCTTTTGTCCTCCATTTCCTCTATTAGATTAACTGGGTTCGCTTTATTTTCCTTTTTCCCCTCTAGTGGTTTGGAAATTATTTATTCTATTTCTATGCCATTCATGATACTCTGAAAGTTTTAAAATACATACTTGACATAAAGTGTTCAGTTAATCAATAGCTCTGCTCTCCTGCTGAACAGGAGAGTACTTAGGGTACTTTTATTCTAAATCATCGTCCTGAATCTTTTATGGTATCATTGTCCTATTTTGCTTGGTGCTTCAAATGAGAGAGCATTGCTATTTTTTCACAAATCAACACCCCCCATCTTGTTTATTTAACATCACTTGCATCGCACACGTACTTCCTAGGACCATTTTCCTTTTTTCTGGAGTATATCCTTCAGGAGCCTTTTCAAAGACAATCTCTAGGTGGTAGACAGCTTTTGTTTGTCTGAAAATGTCTGTTTCACCTTTATCCTTGTCTGAAAATGTCTGTTTCACCTTTATCCTTAATCAATAATTTCACAGTGTATAGAATTCTAACTAAATTGTGTTCACTCAGCATTTTGAAGCTGTCATTCCATTGTCTTCTAGATTTTATTATTGCTAGTGAGAAATCTGCTGCCAGTCTTAATGTTCTTCCTTAGACTCTCTATCTCTCCTCTCTGCTTTTAAAATGCCCTTTTTCTTTAGAATGTTACCATGATGTGGCTGGGTTTTCTTTACGTAGCTTGCTGAGGACTTAACTGTGCATTCTGAATCCGTCTTTCATCAATTCTGGAAAATTCTTATTATGTCATTGACTATCTCTTCTCCCACATTCTCTCTGTTCTTTCCTTCTGGAACTCTTATTGGTTGTGTATGGGACTTTTTTAATTCTATTCTTCAAATCTTTTTACCTCCCTTTCTTATTTTTATCTCTTTGTGCAGCATCCTGGGTAATTCATTGATATCATTCTCAGGTTCAATAATTCCTATTTAATCACACACTGAGATTTTTATTTCAATAACTATATTTTTATTTCTAGTTCTACCTAATTGTTTTTCAAATATGCATGTTCTTTTTCATAGTGTCTGGGTTCTCTACCACCCTCCCGGGTTTGTCTTTTTCTACATTTTTATTAATTGTAAATTTGCTAATTTTATGGTCTCTGTATTAGGGTTTTCTAGAGAAACCAAACCAATAAGATATAGAGAAATATGTATAAAAAGAGATTTCTTATAGGAATTAGTTTGCATAATCATGGAACCAAGAAATCCCATGACCTGTCATCTGCAAGCAGGAGGATGAGGAAATCTGGTGATGTAATTCAGTCTGAATCCAAAGGCCTGAGACCCAAGAGGTCTAAGGAGGAAAAAGGATTACTGTCCCAGCTCAAACAGAGAGCCAATTTTCTCCCTTCCTCCACATTTTTGTTCTTTTCAGGCCCTCAGCAAATTGGGTGATGCCCACCCACATTGGTAAGAGCAATCTTTTGCATTCAGTCTGTGGATTCAAGTGCTAATCTCTTCCAGAAACACTCTCACAGACATACCCAGAAATAATAGTTTGCCAGCTATCTGGGTATCCCTTAGCCCAGTCAGAATGACATATAAAACTATCAGAGTCTCTATAGGTTTTTATATTATCAGATATTCTTGGGTGTCCAGTCCTGTTCTGTCTTGTTTATGGAGGATTATTTCTTCAACTGCTTTGTATTTTTGAGTTGTGAGCTCATCTTAAGCACAGCCTTATGTGTGGGAATTCTGTAAGACTTGATTGATGTGGTGTCCTGTCATATTTTGGGTTTTGTTTCTACTAAGTTCTCCAAGGGTTTCATTATCATTTTTATAACAATCTCTTCACTTGGGGGTTTCTGGACCACAGAAGTAATATATATTCATTTCCCAACCTTCATGAGATACGGTTGAAATTTCTTAGGAGATACTTTTTTCCACTCAGAGCCTAGACCGAGAAAGACAATGCCTCCCAGACAGCAGGCAGAATTTTTCCTAACTTACCTTCACACTGAGGGTTCCAGCTTTATGGGTATATCTCAGGTCCAACTCTTGCCTCGCAGGACCCAAAGCACTAGCTCCCACTCATGACAAATGGGCATTAAATTGTCTAAGACCCTTGAGTACCGAGATAGTGTCTCTCTCCACCCCAAGACATTCACACCATCATTCACAAGCTTCCTGTCCCAGTTTTCAGTATACTTTTCATTCACAGCCCCTGTCAATTCCCCACATACACATCTACTCATTCAAATAAATATTTGTTTCTTTCTAGATAACTGTGGAAAATGGGTTTTTGGGTTATCTCGATCCTAGTATTGCCAGAACTGGAAGCTGAAACTTATTTATATAAGTAAATATGAAATCCACCATTTGCTGAGATCCCTGGCTGTGATATTGATATTCTTTCCTTAAGTATCACTGACAGATAAATATAGCAGTTTATATTTTTGTACATTTTTTTAGGTTACAATCATAAAGACTAGCCACTGCCCTAAGTTTCACTCTTTAGCAGGTGAACTCTTGGCACGATATTTGGCCTGCTGTCTGGAATTGCTCCTTCTGTTGATCTTTACTGAAAAATATTCTTGCTTTTGTGCTTTAGGAATACTGTTAAGTCATTAACCAGAGAGGCAGTGGAGAGTATGAGGGAAAAAAAATAGACACAGGTTCTGGAATCAGCAAGACATGGCTGTTATTTCCAGCTGGGTGTCCTTGGGAAAACTAGCTCTATCTTCAGCTCAGTTTCCACCATCTATAAAATGGGGATGCTAGTACCTACTTTGCAGGGATGAGGTTAAAATTAGAGTTAATGTTTATAAAGCATCCAGCACCAAATAGGTTTTTGAATTATTATTTAATCCACCTTTGACATGCTTTCTTTTATCTACATAAGTATGCCTCCTGGCCTCATCCCCAGTAGCTCAGAAAGTGTTCCTTCCTCTCCCTGGGTCACCAATTATTTCCTTTTCTTCATGTTCACAAAATTCCCCTTTTATATGCTTCTGGTTGTTTAGAGAGCAGTCACTTTAACTTCAATTGCCTTAACTAAACCTCCATACCCTATAAATGGACCTTGTCTCAACCATAAAATTAATCATAGCTTGATCTGCATGTTCTTAGCTGGGATGATGTAAGTAGGCAATGTGAGGTCATTTCTAAGTTTCTCGTTGGAATCTATCTGATCCAGGGGATGTCAGGGCTGAAAAGAGCCATAGGAATCCCCAAGATGAGGAGCCTCAGGGCTGGCAAGGACAGCTGACCTGCCCCAAGTTCACCCAACCAGAGAGTGACAGGACTGAGATCAAAAGCCAGGCTTTCTGATGCCAGGAACAAGGTTTTAACTAGAGTTATTTTCACTGACCAAACTACAGAGTTGCAACTAACCTCCGAAATGATCAGTTGGTAATCTGGAAGCAAGCCAAATTGTCACTGTTAATAATTTCTCTTCCACTTTGTTTCTGTGGGCTATAAACCTATCAGTCGTAGCTTTCCAGGGAGCCTTATGACTCAGCGCATACAGTAGATGCTGAATAACTGTGTTCAATGAAATAATGAAGGACTGTCTTGCCATTATCTGAGATGATGTGCTGTGAATTCTAAGCATGAATTGAACTCTTTTACATTCTGGATTCATGTTAGAAGTGGCTCTTCTTGTTCTCCTGGCATGACTATTTTTATGTGTTTTTAATATTTTCCCTGCACGGGAACTGAAAACATGCCTTTCTTTCATTCCTGGGTGGTTAATTCCTTGTAGACATAGGAAGTTGAAAATCTTTCCATAAACTCTATGCTCCGTGCTCTGTGCAGTGACCACCTGGCTGAGTGATGGGTGCCATTTGGCCAAAAGGAGCCACGCTGGGGCAGGAGATGGAAGGGGAGGATCATTGGAGGTCCATTTCTTCCATGAGAAAATTCAAATGTTGTGTATTACCAACAATGGGTTGGATGCTTGGTGGTAGATAGAGGTAATCATCCCCCAGAGCTCCGTCAAATGTTGGAAGTAACTTGAGAAGAATCAGAGGCAGAGAGAGTGAAAACATGTGCCTCCAGACTATGGAAATGACATCACTGTTACTGAACATGGCAGCAGGAAGTAGGGAAGCCCAGCAGTCCTCGTGATCTAGGGGTAGACACCAATACTAATGCATCTTTTAGGTCTCATGGCCCATTTGGTCTGGTCATTGGTTTGGGGTTGTGTCCTGAAATTGGATGGAGCTTCCTGAAAAGTGAAAAAAATGTGTCCTTCAAAACAGGGAGTGGAAGTGTGGGATCTCATAGGACTAAGCTGGGCCTGGCAGCTCATAGTCAAACCACATCCCATAGCAATTGCTGGGCCATGGAGGTCCCTGGTACAAAATAAATTATTTAGTCTTTGAGCTTTGACAGTGTCTTCTTGAGTCTTTTGGACCATAAGACTCAATTGATTCAAAACAGTTCTAACTTGGGTGTTACTACAGGGATAGCTAGTTGTTCCACTAAATTTTGTGTCTCTACTCCCTTTGCATGGCATAGAGTTGTCATTGATACCCAGTCGTACAACCCAGTTGTACAACCCAAGACCACATTTCTTTTTTTTAAGATTTTATTTATTTATTTAGTAGGCAGAGGCAGGTGGGGGGGGGCTGGCTCCCTGCTGAGCAGAGAGCCCAATGTGGGGCTCAATCCCAGGACCCCCGGGATCATGACCTGAGCCGAAGGCAGAGGCTTTAACCCACTGAGCCACCCAGGAACCCCCCAAGACTACATTTCTGAACTATGTTTGTATTCTGGACTGGCCATGTGACTAATTCTCTCATCTACTGAATGAGAAAGGAAATTGTTTATCACTCTGGACTAAAGCATTTAAGAAAGGATGCACACCTGTGTTCTTTCTTTCCTCTTCCTTAAGCTAGAAACTGAGGACCCCGGAGTTCTAGAGCAGTTGTTCCCAGGGTATCCCCTGGACCAGCAGCATCTGTATCATTTGGGAACTCATGAGAAGGCACACTCTTAGTCCCCATGCCAGACTTACCAAATCAGACACTCTGGGTGTGGGGCCCAGCAATCTGGGGCCCTCCAGGAGATTCTGATGCCCACTAGAATTTAAGAAGCACTGTCTCCATGAGATGGCAGAGCCACAAGATAGAAGAACCCTGAGTTCCAGAATCATCACGTAAAGGAGAACCACCCACCAACCACAAACATCTGCATCAGACTCTTCTGCAAAATAGAAATAAACTTGGGTTATGATAGCCACTGAGATGTGAAAGTTTTATTTGTCACAGCAGCTAGTGTTACACTAATATGGATGGGAGGAACAGCTCCATCCTAAAGCCAATCACAGTGAGGGTGGGGCAGAGGAGAAGGACTAAATATCACTGGATTCCTGACACAGAAGAGGGAGCACAAAGGTGCGCTAATAGGACTACAGGAAGAGGTGGCAGCAGTTGGAGTAGAAGATGAAGATCTATAGGCTTCAGGTAATGGTGGATCATGCTGCTCAAACCAGCAGCCCCCAGGAATCACCAGGAAGAGGGGCACCTGGGTGGCTCAGTCAGTTAAGCATCCAACTCTCTGTTTCAGCTCAGGTCATGATCTCAGAGTTGTGAGATGGAGCTCCCAATCAGGCTCCACTCTCAGCGTGGAGTCTGCTTGAGATTCTCTCTCTCTCTCTCTCCCTCTCAAATAAATAAATTTTTAAAAGGCGGTGGCTAGTGGGGGGAGATCACCAAAAAGGGCAAGAGACAGGGGTAATGCAGAATAACCATGTCTCCCAGATATGCTCTGCTAGTCTCACCTGGATGGTTTTCTCAGGAAACAAAGAAGGTGTAAGTACTGTCTGCCAATTGTTGGCTGAATAACTGTATGACCATGGTTACTAGCAGACCAGGACAAGGCCCAGGAATTTTCCAGTACCCGTAAATCTAGTAACAACTGGTCTAAAACCATTACTATCATGCTATTGACCTTGCTAGGTTAGCTTTAAGAATATCTGCAAGGATGTAGGGGCTGATAGGCAGAATTCTAAAAAGACCCCCAGTATACCTCCCCCCACCCAGTGACTCTCACACTTGTATGATCTCCTTTTCTTTGAGTGTGGGAAGAACCTGTAAATATGATGAAATACCACTCCAATAATTATGTTACAGTAAAGGACAAAAATTGAGATCATTCTGGGTGGGCCTGACTTAATCAGGTGGTCCCTTTAGGCACTGAGAGTTTTCTCCTGCTGGTTGCAGAAGACGAAGCCAGAGTGACATGCTCCCAATGGCCTAGAAGAAAGCAAACATCCCAAGAATTGTCTGTGGGGGTCACATGGCAAGGCACTGATGGCATCTGTAGAAAATCCTTGAGCTCCCTCCAGCCCCTCCCTCGCCCTCCCCCGTCTCACCCCATCACCCCATTGTCTGCTAGGACTGCTCCTTCCTGCCTGTGCCCAGCCACAACTCAGGCCCTCATCACCTCTCTCTCGGAAACAATAACTGACCTTGTGACTTAATTGTGCCTCCTCCAAATTCATATGTTGAAACCCTAAACCCTGGTGGGAACATATCTGGAGTTGGGGTCTATAAGGAGGTTAATTAAGGTTCAGTGAAGTTGTGGGGTGGGGCCCTAATCCCACAGGACTAGTGTCCTCAGAAGAAGAGATACCAGACTGCTAGTGTTCTCGCTCTCTCCCTCTCTCTCTCCCCTGCCTCCGTCTCCCTCTCTTTCTCTTGCACAGAGGAAAGGCCATGTGAGGACACAGTGAGCAGGCAGCCATCTATAAACCTGAAAAGAGAACTCAGGAGAAAACAACCCTGCCAGCACCTTGATCTGGGACTCCCAGCTTCCAGAACTGTGAGAAAATAAATGTCTGCTGTTCAAGCCACCCAGTCTGTGATGTTTTGTTAAGGCAGCCTGAGAGCATTAAGGCACTTGCCTACTGAGCAACCCCCCACCACCACCACCTTCCCATCTCAGTCCCTCCCGTTGTGATTCCAGTGATCATTCTGAAAGACAAATCTGATCTTGTCACTTCCCAGCCCAGTTTTGAAAGCTCCCCGGTGCCTCCAGGGTCTCACAAGGAGTCTTGACATTGGCTCCCATGCCCTGCACACTCTATGTACATGTCCAGCTTCATTCCCTGACACTCCTTGGCTTGCTTTCGGTGTTCTAGCCACCCCAGACTAGTTTTAGCTCCTCAATTTTGCCATGTCCCAAAGTATCTTTCTCCCCCTTGTTCCCCTGACAAATCCTTGCTCCTCCTCCAAGGGTCCTTGCCTCTCCCCTGACTCTTCCAGGCAGGATCTTATACGCCATGAACCACCCCGGGCTTCTAATATCCCCTGGTATTGGGCTTGTCCCCGACACCCCCCATCTGTCTGCCTGTCTCCCACCCCCATCTGTCTGCCTGCCTCCCCAGCCTCAAGACCAGCATTTGGCTCACATACTGCTCACATATTTCCTCAGCCAGTGGGGAAGAAAGAATAAAGAACTGTCCTTTTATAGGTGGCTGAGTGTTACAATGGAAAGGAACTTTAAAGATGCTATGGTTTATGAGAGACTATGGACTCTGAAAAACGATCTGGGAATTTTGAAGGGGTGGGGGGTGGGAGGTTGGGGGCACCAGGTGGTGGGTATTGTGGAGGGCACAGATTGCATGGAGCACTGGGTGTGGTGCAAAAATAATGAATACTGTTATGCTGAAAAAATAAAAAAATTAAAAAAAAAAAAGATGCTATGGTTTGAGTTCCATATTTTGCAGAAAGTATGGTGTAGTGGCGGTCCATGCTGCACCTTCATGCTTGAAGACTTTTCTGTTCCCACGGAGTCCAGCCTGCGTTGCCGCTGCCGGGACCTCAGCTCAGCCTGGGAGCTTTCTCGGGCCTCTGGTACCTGCTCTTTGCAACAAGCCAGAAATGCCAGGAACGAATGCTGACTGCCGCTCCAGAAGCAGCCCTCAACCAGTGACTAGCAGGACTTGGTGGATAAACACCGCAGCTCCCTCTCCCCTTAGTCTGGGCGTCACCGCGGCATGTTCCATACCATCTCCCAGAGGTCGCAGGACGACTGTGATCCAGCTGCCCATGGTAGTGACAATTTCTCTTTATTCGCTTCCTTCTCTTCCCAGCCTTACTTCCCTCCTGCCCTGCCAGTGTTTCCTGAGATAACCTCCCTATTTGCACTTGAATCTTTGTTTCCACGTCTCTTCTGGGGGAACCCAAGCAAGACAGAGACCGAGGCCAAAAGAGGCCCAGGAACATGGCCAAGGTCACACTGCTGTTCAGTGTCATAACAGGGTCCACAGGCATGTCTCTTGGCTCTTCCTGCCCACAGTTCCTCCTATGGCTTTGTACATGGGACTTTCCCATGTACTATAGGGCTATAGGCCAGGATCTGTGAACCTCTCCTTTCGTGACCCAAGGAAAGAGACCCTCACCCTTAGTGAATGGTGGGCCCCTGCCTGGGATTCAGGTGTCAGGCCTAAGGCCCCTTTATTTTCCTTCCCCACACAGCCCTGTGTCATCACTTCTTCTTCTTCTTTTTTTTTTTTTTTTTGTAAGATTTTATTTACTTATTTGTCAGAGAGAGAGAGAGAGAGAGTATAAGCAGGGGAGTGGTAGGCTGAGGGAGAACCAGGGTCTCTGCTGAGCAAGGAGCCTGATGCAGGACTTGATCCCAGGACCCTGAGCTGAAGGCAGATGCTTAATAGACTGAGCCACCCAGGCATCCCTGTGTCGTCATTTCTAAATCATTTCTCATGTCCTTTCCCTTGGGCCCCAAATGTTCACCTCCCAACGCAAACAACTCTAGCTAGAAGAGAGTTTCTTTGGAGAACCTTGAAACAGTCAAGCTTCACATCCCGACCCCAGCCCTCACTCCCACCCTTTTCCATTTCAGGCCAAAGTGGATGGGAACACCCCACTGATTTCAAGCTGAAGATGTCCCCTTCCAAGCCAAAGACAGCGAACCTTGTATTTGAAAGCCCATTTCGTGCCCCTTGAGCTTCAGGGAATTGATACTAAAATAATGTCTCACACACACACACACCCCACAATAGACACATAGAGCACACAACACTTGCAACACAGACATGAGAGACACACAATACATGCCACATAAACACAACACACATGATACAGACTGCACATGTGACCTACATACCACACACAAACATGACACACACGGGACACACACAAAGCACATAGCAAACAGCACCCTCATACGACACACACACAACAACACACACATACCGCGGGTCCGTGCCCGCACACGCCCCCTCATTTCTTTGGGTCCCTTCCCCACCTGGGCAGGAGGAGATATCTGGAACAGGCCTGGCCCCAGCTTCTGATCTAGACGGCACCGAGGGCTATGCTGAAGACCAGGTTATTCTGGTACATTTCCAGCCATCATTTTAACCGACTTTTCTCATTTCTTTCTCATGCCTTAGTACTAATTAGCCCCGGGATTTAAATCTCACGCATTAGGCCAAAACAATTCTAAATGCTTTTGGAGAAACAAAACGTTTCTGTAGCCGAACGTGCATCCCTATGAAAAGCAGGCAGCAGGAACACTGACATTATAAAAAAAAATAGAAGTGAAAACCCTCCAAGGGACAAGGCCAAGATCGGACGTGTTTGCGGACTGCCTGGTTCATAGCCCAACCCCGGCAGAGGCTGCGGGGTGGAGGTTCTTGGGCGGCAGGAGGGCAGGAAGGAACAAAATTAGTTTTACTTCTAGGTTGCGGGTAAGAGGAGGAGGGGCGGCAGCTGGTCTCTCTCCTTCCTGTTTTCCAGTCCCTGGCCAGTTCTTGACTTTGGAACAGCCCTGCCTGGAAGTCTGGAGAGATCAATTCTCCTAAGGCTGCCGGAGGCAAAATCCATCTCAAATTCCTCCCTGCTTCTAGCAGTAATCTCCATCCCCCTGGCGTGTGCTCTTCTGAGTGGCCCATAGGGTAACAAACGGGGGGGGGGGGGGGGGGGGGCGGGGGGAGGGGCACGCGGCGGGGAAAGCCCTGCTGGGGACGGCTCCATGTGGCACTGCCAAGCCTGCCACCTCCCCCTGCTCTCCGACTGACTCTCGATGCTCTGTCTTTTCCCTTGGTGAGACTTTCCGTTCCTTCGATGCAGGTGCTTTTGTGGTTAGGGACCGCAAGCTCGCAGATGTGTTCTGTGTACAGTTGTCTAACTGGTTGTATCAGCGGAAGCTGACAGGGAAGGAGAGGCACCCTGAGTGACACCGAGAAGGAGTTTCTATGGAGATCAGGCCTGGCGAATCTACGCCAGGCTACTGTGTGGGTGCCCAGCAAGGGCTCTGAGGTCAGCGTGCCAGAGAGGAGGAAGGAAAGATGGTCAGGAAGGTGGGGGCGGGGGGAGGCCAGGGACAGACTGGATCTGTGAACACAAACTGAGACCCAAGGGGATGTCTCACCACCTCCAAACTCAAAGACATGGGGGGACCCTCCAGCACGCACACCCAGCAGCCCCGGCGCTCAGAGAAGCCCAGGGAGGAGGGCCGGCGGCACTGGAGGTGCTGCGGGCCTGGCTACCACCCACACCAACGAAGGGAGAGGGCGGATGGGTGACCCGTGTGAGCCAGGGCAGTGCCTGTCCTGCTCCAGTGATCAGACCACAGAAATGGCTCCTCCTTCACTTTCACCTTCCAAATCCCACACAGATTTCTCCCATGGTCAACCCTGACCCAGAAACAGACAGGGAAGCAAATTCTGGGACCCATAATTCCGTCCGGTTGACACAGTTGTCAACTGGATATTTCCGTCCCCATTTCTCAACGTTCTCCAGTCACTCACATTTGCGGCACAGAATAAATAAGTTGGATTATCAGTGCACTGGTCAACTGCTGCTGTGTAACCATCTTAAATTCATAGCAGCCTCCAACATTGAACTTCTTACTCCCAAGTTCGTGGGTTGGCTGGGAGACTTGGCTCCCCACAAGTCCCTCAGCCCCCTCCCTGGACCAGTACAATCTGGGGCGTGTTCTCCTCACGACGATGGCAGAGGCATGAAAGAACAAGTAGGAACTCATGAGGCCTCTTGGGGCTTAGGCTCAGACCGGAACACTGCCCCTTTCCTTCCACCCCATTGGCCCAGCAAGTCATAAGGCCAAGCCTAAAGTCAAGGACGGGTAACATATACTCCACCCATGACAAAGCCATGGCAAGCACGTGGCTGCAGGCAGGGGTGAAGAATTGGGGCCCATGATTCTGTCCACCACCCGGGGACAGCGCTCTCTGTCGGGACATCTCTCTCCCACCATTTCTGGTACCGAGTCAAGAAAAGCCCATGTCTCCTGCAACTTCCCTTCCTTCAGTTCTACTTTGTTAATGAGTCTCAGGCTGTCTCTGTCTCACTTTTAGGTCTATCCTCTCTCAAATCTTGTCCAGCTATCATGGGGGAGGGGATCTCTTTTCCTTTCTCTCCATTCCATATCTCGGCTAAAAACCATGCAATGGCCATGTGAAATTGAGCACCAGATACAACTGAATGGAGGAAAAGAAAGGCTGTTAGTTTTGAAGTGAAATTAGATAAAATAAAGAGTCAATGCCGTCAATCTCTAACAACCCTTGAAATTGTCTGGAAGTGCCATCCATAATCACTGCAAAGTCTCCATGTGCCTCCTCAGACCCAGCTAATTCATATCTGCTTTTCCTCAAGCCCCAGTACTGACTTATAAGAGACTTACTCTGCGGAAAGTTACTGTTTGTGGGGGTGCCTGGGTGGCCTAGTTGGCTTCGGTGTCC
Organism: Lutra lutra; assembly: GCF_902655055.1. Lineage (NCBI taxonomy): Eukaryota > Metazoa > Chordata > Mammalia > Carnivora > Mustelidae > Lutra > Lutra lutra. The sequence continues at coordinate 64,613,148 of NC_062296.1, read as the reverse complement.
AACTCTTGATTCTGGCTCAGGTGGTCATCTGGGAGGGTCATGACATGGAGCCCCGCATTGAGCTTCCCACTCAACGGGGAGCCTGCTTGAGATTCTCTCTCTCTCTCTGCCCCTCCCCCTGCTCTCTCGCTCTCTCTCTCAAATAAATATATTTTTTAAAAAGTTCCTGTTTGGGGCGCCTGGGTGGCTCAGCGGGTTAAGCTTCTGCCTTCAGCTCAGGTCATGATCCCAGGGTCCCAGGATCGAGTCCCGCATCGGGCTCTCTGCTCAGCGAGGAGCCTATTTCCCTCTCTCTCTCTGCCTGCCTCTCTGCCTACTTGTGATCTCTGTCTGTCAAATAAATAAACTCTTTAAAAAAAATTTTTTTTAAATCAAAAAAAATTAAAAGTTCCCGTTTGTGGTATTGGTATTTAATGACCAAGATCACTTGGTACTTGATGAGTTAATCTACAGGGTGTGCTTGGCTCGGAGCAGAGTGCACAGTAAACAGTCAATAAGAACTGTCGGTCAGTCTGTGGTGGCCATGGTCTTCCTTACAAAGGCACAGAGCTTTGAACAGCTATGGCTGTGTAACACACTGCCCCCAAAATACAGTGGCAGCCAAACAACAGCCATTCTGTTAAGCTCACAGATGTCATACTTCAGGAATTCCGCCGTGGCACAACAGGGGTGGCTTGTCCCTGCCCCATAATGACTGGGGCCTCAGCTGGGAAGACTCAAAAGGTTAGGAGTGCTTGAAAGACTGTGGGTTTGCCAGGCATCTCTCATGTCTCGCTCTCTCTCTCTCCCTCTAACATGGCGGCATGAGGGTAGCCGGGAATCTTAACTGGCAGCTCAGGCCTCCCAGAATGAACGTTCTAGAAAACAAGGCAGAAGGCTTGCAATGGCCTTTGAGGATCCAGCCTCTGAAGCCACGTGACGTCACTGTGCCCACGTGCTATGGACTGAAGCCGTCGCAACCTCATGGAACTCAGGGGAGGGGCCAGAGACACCATCTCTCAATGGAAAGAGCGTGAAAGGATTTTCTGCCATGTTTTAAAGCCACCGCTCAGCTATTTCTGGTACATTGACAGTTGAATCGGTTTTTGTGGGTTGACTGGGAACCTCAAGACTCTTCTTAGCAGTGTTTCTATGGGAACTGCGTTTTTTTGGTCCAAAAACCAAACTTATGAGTTAACTCTGGGACACAACTCATTCATAAAGTGGAACTTCCCGAATTCTCATTCCCCGCCCCCACCCCATGAAATATCTAACATTGTGAACATAGGTCCTGATATTATTAATGATCATGGCTTCTTGAGCACTTCCTAGGTACTAAACTCTGCTCAATGTTCTATGTGGATCATGTCATTTGGTCCTTCTGACCATGTTAAAGATGCTAGAATTATTTCTATTTTTTTTAAGATTTTATTTATTTATTTATTTGTCAGAGAGAGAGAGAGAGATCACAAGCAGGCAGAGTGGAGGCAGAGGCAGAGAGAGAAGCAGGCTCCCCGCTGAGGAAGGAGCCCTATGTGGGACTCGATTCCAGGACGCTGGGATCATGACCTGAGCTAAGGGCAGTGGCTTAACCCACTGAGCCACCCAGGCATCCCAAATTATTTCTGTTTTATAGAGGGAGAAGCTGAGGCTGAATGGGCAAGGGACAAGGCAAAGGTCACATAGCTGGGGCTGTGACACAGATTTTGAAACCAGGTCCATGTGATCCCCAAGGCCATGCTTAACTATTACAGTGCACTGACTTCATGAGTAATACTATTTGAGCAAAGGAAAGCTTTGAGGGAAGGCCAAGGGGGCTCTCTCCAGGGGAATAGGGCCTAAAGCAGAGTCCATCACGGACGTCGCCACCAGTAAACCCCCCCCCAACTACTGTTCTTCCTTCCTACATGGATCTGGGTTACACAGACCTTCCATGTGGTCCCCTGTGTCCACTCGTGCCCTGGAGCCATCCCTGCCTGCCCCTTGGCTCCTGGCCCTCTCGGTCCCCACCAGCGCCATCTTGCTTCAACCAGAGCAGACCAGGCCACACTCAGCTTTTTGTCCCCAGGCCTGGATGAGGAATGAAGGGCCGTTTTTGTCCCTGGCTGTACAAAGCCATTTGTGCCCAGGCAGCCTGGGGGAAGGAGGGAGCCGGGGTGTGGGGTGGGGGTGCATGGAGTTGGGCAGAAGGCGAGGCAAACACAACCCCATTCTCTGGGGCTGGTTAGCAGACAACTAGCTACATGCAGGCTGGAACCCAGAGCCGGGGGCTGCTCAAGAAGGAAAAAGCTTGCAGCCCTGGTGGGTGTCCCCAAATGTTTCATAGCCGAGTGTCTGTGTCACCAGCTCCAGCCCCCACTCTCCTCCCCTTTTCCCCAGCTCCCCTCCTCCGCCCCCATCCTGCCCTTTGGGATGAGAAAACCCCCTTGTTTGGGGTCTTTGCCATAATGATGAAAGCCTTTTTTTTTTCTTTTAAGAATTCATCTTCGCATTCCAGAGGGGGCATTGATCACCCCGTGCCCGGGCTGCAGACATGTTCCTCCTTCAGATCCTCCTGCCCAGAAAGGCGGCCTTGTCAGACACATGAAACCAGTCCCTCTGGACATGTGGACAAGGCGCAGCCCTTTGGCTGAGCACGAGGCGTCCTGAATGCCGCAGACAGCTGAAGGAGAGCCCTTGTTCCTAGTGCAAATGGCCTGGGCTGAATGGATGCAGCTGAGCACAGTGGGGGAGCGGGGGGGAGGACCGGGCCCTCCTGGCACCTCCCCCACCCACCCACCCCTGCACCTCCACAGGGCAATGTGAAAGGCAAGTTTGCTTTCCGAAGAAGCTCTTGGAGCTACCTCAGTAACAACGTCTCACCAAGAGTTAAGAAAGCTCAGTGGGTATGGGGTGCCTGAGTGGCTCAGTGGGTTAAAGCCTCTGCCTTTGGCTAAGGTCATGGTCCCAAGGTCCTGGGATGGAGCCCCGCATCGGTCTCTCGGCTCAGCAGGGAGCCTGCTTCACCCTCTTTCTCTCTGTCTGCCTCTCTGCCTACTTGTGATCTCTCTCTGTCAAATAAATAAATAAAATCTTTAAAAAAATTATTTAAAGAAAGCTCAGTGGGTAACCAGAAGCGGCTAACTATGGCTTTTCTCTGCCTCATCTTCTAGAGACAGAACCTTTCTTTCTTGCGGCCACCGCTCCCTCCCACCCCGCCCCCATCCATGAGACTCTGACCCAACCCTGGCTGGCCAGTGAGGGTACTCTGGGCCGGGGCAAGATCACTGCATGTTTGACATGAGCTTGGTCAATGAAGACCCCTCCTAGGGACTTTTCTCCCAGAGGTAAGGACTCTGTTCCCATTAGGGTAGCTGCCTTCTGGCCCACCAGGGAGCTTGAAGCCAGCTAAGAAATGCAGCAACAGCCCTTCCGTCTGAAGCTACTGTCTGGGCATTTCCATCCACGGCACCAGTGAATTCTACGTTTTGCTCCAGCTCGTTTGGTTTGGATTTCTGCCACTTGCCCCCCACCCCCGCAAAGAGACTGATTCATAGTTCTTCCTCGAACAACTGTCAAGTCTTCAGCTTGGCATTCGAGGGCCTCTGTGTCCCAGCCACACCGTAGCCATCCTAGGGCCCCATGGGCAGGTGGGCCAGCCTCGCCCCGGCTCTGGCTCCGGGAGGGTCCATCCCAGCCCTGCCCTCCGGGAACAGGCACATCCCAGACCAAAGGGCCCTGGGGGAAATTTTCTGACCAGCTGTGGCTCACAGAAGTTTGAAGAGGGCACCCGCTTCCCCCTGCCCCCCACACCGTGCCCTGAGGTCTGGGCAGAACTTCGAATTGCTGGTGGCGGGCCAGCCAGAAACGCTGGACAAGCAGGTCCCACGTGCAGCCATGCACTCCAGTGCCCCCGACAAAGGCAGCAATGTCCTGAGAAGACTCCCCAGGGCCCAGGTACTCCAAGGGGTTCCCCAGAGACATCCATCCTCAGGAACGGGGTACCAGTACTCCAGCAGGAGAGGGAGCCCTAGGCGTCCAACAACACTGGCGCACGCAGGCCTAGCCACTCGGGCCAGATGCCCGGGGCAGGCCGGAGGAGGGGCCCAGGGGGACTGGACTCTGATGATCCAGGCAGGTGGGCCTGAGCATTGAATTTTTACCCCACTAACAGGGATTGGAATTTGCTTTCCCAACAACAAAGCAAAAGATCCTGATTTCAATGCTGTGTCTCTCTACACCCACCCCCATCCTTCACAACCCCCCAGGGGGCACACATGGGATACATTTTGGCAATGCTGCTGAAATCGCAAGTAACCTTTAGGCTCAAAATTAATGTTTGGGTACACAAGTCAAGTCACATCAAGAGTTAACATATTGAAAACCTGTGTTGAATTTAGTTCATCGCCACAGTCCCAAACCCTTTGAGGGTTCCCCTTGCCACCCAGCCTTCTGACGTTCCTGTCCATCCACCACCTACAGGGCTAACTGCAGAACCCTGCCATAGCCCCGATCCAGTGCTGAGGAAGGCACCTTTTGATGGGTGGATGCCAAGGCCTCATTCGTGGTTAAATATATTCTCTCGTCTTCAGTGAAGCTGAAAGCCAGCGGCTTGGGGTGTGTGAACCGAAGCCAGAACCCTGATGCGTGGGGCCCAGGGTCCCAGTCAAGGACTGAGGTGACCACTCAGCTCCTCTAACTTTTCTCACTGAACCTCCCTCTCCAACCTCTAACTGCTTTGCCAGCTCTCCTGTCCAGTGCGCATAAAGGTGTGTGTACGCACGCGTAAATGGTGTGCTCATGCGTGCGTGTGTGCACAACCAGACACAAAATCAACCACGATAACTACTTTCCCCTTGCCCTCCTCCCCCTTCATGTTCTTCCCCAAATCATTTCCTACCTCACACCCACCGCCTCTCATGCTCTTCCCCTAAAGACTACACTTGCTGAGAACATTCCAGACAGCCTACTTTATGTCACTCTTTACTCTGGATGGTACTTCCAGGACCCTTCAATCACAGCCATTTCACAGAAGAGGAAACTGATGCTCGGAGCGTTAATTACGTTGCTCCAAACCACACCTCAGAGTTGAGATTTGAACCTGGGTCTGAGGAGACACCAACACCCACGATCTTCCACTGTAGTCAAATTGCTTTCAACATTGAAAAGACTGCCTTTCCCATGGTTAACCATTCAGAATGGTTCCACAAAAGGTTTGGCTCTCCTCCCCTACCTGGACTGCAAAGCTTACAAGCTCAGAGATTCTATTCTCTCTCTGTGCTTTAGGCCCTGTCTTCTTCCAGTGCTGGAATTATCCAGGCCCACAATCGATAGTGATTAAATTGAATATCATAAGATGCACGGAACTAAGCCATGTGGCCAGGAGGGCAGCAAATCTTCTTAAAATAGCTAGCTGTGGGACATGTTACTTATCATCTTTGGTCTATAAGAGGGGAATAATAGTAGTACCTACTTCATAGGTTTGTTGTCAGGTTCAAATGGAAAAAAAAAATGGCACAGAGCTGGCATACAGTAAATGCTCAATAAATATTAGATAATATTCTTGTTATTATTCCCACCCAACAATCCAAGCTTGAAGCAGGGTTCTTAATTCCTTTTACTCCGTTACAGCTCTGCCAATTGTTTCATCCACTGAGGGAATCACCTAAGAAGACAGAACTACAGACACCTGTGAGGGTCTCTGGGACTTGGGGAGGTGGCGGGCTCTCAGGGCAGGCTTGGAGCTGCTTTTCAGGTCTCCCATAAAGGCACTGTTCTCCTGTGACTCTCAGAGGAGAGAGGGAGGGCTAGCTGAGTGAGCCCTTTTGTGTCTTGCACGCTGGTGTAAAGGTCACTATAACGCAACCACACGACTGAGCCCATGCCCTACAGGAGCGGTGCCCGGGATCGGCCGCGCACCCCGCTCCCGCCTTCTGCAGGTCACCAAGCGCAGCCCCGCTTCGTGCCTGAATGCCAGAATCATTTAATGATTTAAAAAGATCGAGATCAATGGCTTCAGCAATTTCTGGGAAGCAGTAACTCAGCGAGCTGTGGAAGGTTCTCAATTTGCTGTCTCCAGCCTGGCCCCGTGGCAGGATTTATGCTGAATGGGCTCCTCGAGGCAAATCTATCCTGGGATGGGGCCCCGTCCAATCACCCCGCCCAGGAAACGCTGGCATACTGACATCACCCTCACTGTTGCCAAGTCTCCCTTGCTCTGAGGGGCACTCTCTCATTTCACATTAATTAGAAGGCCATTTTCCAAGCATTTCCATCCCATAATGAAGGGCTTTCTGCAGTGACTCGGTGAAATATTAAAACATCTGACTTGGAATCTTAAAAAAAATACATCTTGCCTGCTCAGACTGTATATTGTATAACCCTTCATGCACCAGGGAGAAGGGGGCATTGAGTTTAGCAGTGAGGAAGCCTTGTCCCAAGTGAGGCTGCAGGGGTGAGGGGGGGTGAGGAGGGAGGATGACCACACACCACACAACTGCCATCACCAGTGACCACTGTGCTGTCTTCTGCCCCCACTCCTTCCATCTGACTCTGACACGGAGATGGGGGAGCAGGAGGGAGGAAGGTACAAGTGGCTAGGGAAAACAGAATGGGACCTTCTAAGAGTCCAGAAATGGTAGGTCCTTGTGATAGGCAGGGATGTGGGGGCTCCCGGTGAGCTCTTTCTCTGAGTTTTCAGCCCCTGGTCTAGTCCCCTCCCACTCTGACACCGTGCCTGACCCACAGGGAGCTTAAGTAAGAGTGATGTTGGCAGAGGCTGGACAAGCACACCCACCCTGGTCTCGGAGAACACTCACTCTTGGGATCCAGCCCAAGCTAGCCATATAGAGAGGCCATGTGGAGAGAGACCCCAGCCTCCTGGCTAACCCCGATTAAAGAGCCAGACATGTGAAAGGAACCCCCACAGACGTTCCAGTCCCATCTGCCACCTGACTTCAGCCGCCTGAAATAGTCCAAGCAAGACCAGCAGAAGATCCAGCCGGCAGAGCCCTAGACAATGCGGGGAGTCATGAAAAAGAATAAAATTGGTTTTGTTCCAAGCCAACAAGTTTCGGGGTATCTTATCACTCCGCAATGAAGAACGAAAACATCCTTTTATTCTCTGGCAGTCCCAAGGTCAAGTCCCCACTTCTTGGTCCTCCCTGATGAGAGCTTCCTGTAGGTCTCTCATTTAGTTTTCCCTCACCTTCCATGGGCTCTCGCTTTTCACTAACCACCACTCTTCTCCTACTCTCTGGGATGTTCCTCTCTCCTCCTCAGCAAAAGTCAGGTTTCTGTTAAACCACGGCATCTGGATTTCTCACACAGTAAATCTTGATTATCGGACGCTATACTCAGTCATGGCCCTTTGCTGTAATAACAAACCCGAGCTCTGGGGTCATAAGAATGTAAAAGAAAATCTCCAATGTCCCGTCTTGTGTGACAGAGGATGTATTTGTGGGAGGCGGTGTGTGGGTGCTGAAGAATGAGACTCGAATTACCAAAGACTGTGAATTTCGCATATTTAGACGTGTGTGTGCGCGTGTGTGATTATATATAGTGGATATATATATAAAATGTATATATATCTAAAATATATATAGATAATTTCCTGGTTCATGCTATATCACAAAGTAAGCTAAGTATTGAAAAGCTGTTTTGCCATGTGGAAATCCTTGCTATAATGAATTAATAAGAACACTGTGCAATCAACATATTAATTGTATGTAAATGGTGTTTTTTAAATGCTTTAAAACAATTTATTCCCCTGAGCATTTTAAATAGGCCCCCTGGAAAGTTGTTTATGTAGTTATTTGCTTGGCAAACTTCTCTCTCCTAGAGGGTTCCTTCAACCCACCAAGGAACACTTGAGGAAACCTTGCTGTCCCCCTTCCTCTTCCTCTCGAGGTTGCAGGAGTTAACATCCCGAGCGCTGGGGACTGGGCTGAGCCAAAGTGATTCTGAATTTTGATTGCTGTTTTTTAAGGTTTTACTTATTTGAGAGAGAGAGACAGAGACAAAGAATGAGAAGCGGGAGGGGCCAAGGGAGAGAGAGAGAGAGCAGCGAGCAGAAGCAGACTCCCTGCTGAGCAGGGATTTTTTTTTTTTTTCCCCAAGCAGGGCTCGATCTCAGGCCCCTGAGATCATGAACTGAGCTGAAAGCAGACGCTTAACCCAAGCAAACCAAATTGCTCGTTCCTCCTCTTGAATGTCTCTGTCCGTTCTGAATGAATGCTTATCCTGCATAAGATCTGGGTAAGGACAAAAACATAGGTGACTCTCAGGGACAAAGAGACTCTGTTCCCCCATGAAGGACTGCTTACCCAACCCTGCCATGGTCCCACCTTGGTGTAGAAGGAGAAAGTTGCTCGAGCCAGATACCTGACATGGTCCCAAGACAGCCATCAATGTTAAAAACGCCACAAGTCTGGGACGCCTGGGTGGCTCAGTTGGTTAAGCAGCTGCCTTCGGCTCAGGTCATGATCCCAGCGTCCTGGGATCGAGTCCCACATCGGGCTCCTTGCTCGGCAGGGAGCCTGCTTCTCCCTCTCCCTCTGCCTGCCACTCTGTCTGCCTGTGCTCGCTCTCTCTCCCTCTCTCTCTCTGACAAATAAATAAATAAAATCTTTAAAAAAAAAATGCCACAAGTCACTCAGGGCATTCCTCAAGGAAGTTCAGGACCTTCCCATCAAGCTAAAGCAATGAATGAGGAAACATCCAGCACTAGAAGAAGATGTTCAATAAAGACAATGCATGAGTTTAAGACAAGGAAAGAGCCATTGTTTTGTTTTATTTTATTTGGGGCTCCAAACAATTTAAACCAATTTCCAAATCTCCAATTTCCAAATGAACCCAACTTCCCAAGGACCTTGCCATTAAGTAAAGTTTCCAGTAAGTAAGGCCTGATATGAGGCAAGCCTTCTGTCCACCACGAATTTTCCTACAAGCCCCCTGGAAGGATAATTCTCTTTATTCTCTTGAGATACATAAAATGCCGGTATGAAAGAACTGGGCAGAGCCATTCTGGGCAGCGTGCTTAGAATCAGCCTCTCTCACCTGGAATGTTCCAAGGGAGGCCCTCAAAACATTATGCTAAGTCCTTCTTCCCCCTCTTCCTTTTACCCCTTGGGATGACTCTACTTCTTTTCCCCAGGTTCCCAAGAAGCAGGAACATGAGGTTTAAGGGGATAGTCAATGAAACCTCTGCACATGGTGACCTGGGGCCACCACTGCAGCCACGGTGACCAAGGTGGCATTAGTAGAGGAACAAAGTAGGGGAGTAGATATGAGAATACAGCACTCCTACAAGCTAAAGGTCTTGCTGGGGGGCATCTGGGATAAATAGAAACCTGTCCTCTGGTGCTGGGGCCTATCACAGCTTGATGAGTTTCAAAACCCCATCTGGTCTCACCATGGCCAGGCCAGTCCATGCACCCATCAAATACCAGCTTGCTCCATGCCCACACGTCCCCCAGCCTCCCGGTATGGCAGGGCATCACAGTTCTGGGGCTCCAGGGCTCCCTCAGGAGGGAGGAAGGGAGGGAGGAGGGAGAGAAAAGGAGTGAGGAAGGAAGGAAGGAAGGAAGGAAGGAGAAAGGAAGGAGAGAGGGAGGGAAGGATGGAGGAGGGAGAAAGGGAGAAAGGAGAGTAAAAGGATCAACCAATATTAAATGAGCAATTACCTTGTTACACACATACACATAAGCTCATTTAATACTCTCAACAACATTATGAGGTTGATACTTTTATTTCATGCATTTTCAGGATACAGATGAGAAAATTGAGGCTCTCAAACTCCAGCGACTGGCCCAAGGGCACACGGCTAGGGAGTGAGGGTTCTGGAGCTCAAATCTACAAAAGGATCCGGGGCAGCCTCTAGGAAGTGAATCCTGTAAGGCACCAGCTGGCCCATCTCCTTTAAGAACCAAGGCGGGTGGGGGGCAGGGAGACATTTTGAGCTGGCTTCTAAAATGGGTGCTCTCAGGACTGGAACTGACCTTGGGGCTCTGCCTAGCTCCAAGGAGAAATTCATCAAATGGGGATGGGGCCAGCTTCCTACTCTCCATTTCCAGAAACCTTAAGCAGTGATGAGCTGAGAGTCACTGTTTTCCTTCCAGAGTTTGTATATTTGGGGAAGGCACAAGAGCCATCTTGGCTCCCATTCCTCCCAGCTGCCCCATGCCCAGGGCACAAAATTTTTGCAAAGACAAAGATGTGAAGAACACTTGGAAACGGGGACCAGAGGGGAGGCCAAAGCTGAACGCAAAACAATGAAATCATGGGAGAGATATTCAGAATCTCCACAGAAGGGCTATTTGAGGGTAAAGTCTCTCAAGTTCACCAACAGGTCACCAACTGGCCACCTAAATACTTTTGGTCCAAGCCAGTCTGGGGGCAACCTGTCTCCCCACTGACCAATCAGAAAGGAAGCAGCCTGGGGCGGGGTCCTGAACCCCTCTGCGGCACCACCACTGTTACTTTCCGTACTGGATTGGCAGGGGAGGGCATCCCTGAGAGCCATGAACTTGGGGTGTAAGGGCTGTTTACCGAGAAGTACAGAGGCATTTCCCTATTTTAACAACTGCGGGGGTCTTGCTGGAGCAGGCTTGTGGGGAGGACCCCCTCCCAGAGGACCTCCTGGAGGGAATGCAGGCACAGAGGGCTGCTTTGTGAGGCAGCTTCTCCCAGGCGTCCCTCGGAATGAGCCCACATGAACAAGAGTCCTTTCCTGAACTAGACCCCCATCTGCCCCCACCACCGCAGAAACACCATGGCCTGTAGGACTGGCACGCCGAGGTGCCCCCCCCACCCCCACCCCTGCGGAGACAAGGGGCACAGTGATTTGCTTCCACCGGGTTAAGCTTGCTCTGTCTCTGTCTCTGTCTCTGTCTCTGTCTCTCTCTCTCTGGCCCAGCGCCTGTTCTGTGAGGCCAGCGTTAGTGATCAGGAGGAGGCCAAGGTCCCCACTGGCTATTCTCTGTGAAAAGCTAAGTGGCCTGGGGGGCTGGGAGGAAGACCTTGACGTCAGGAGCCCTAAGCCACCAGGCTGACAGCAGACAGCAAGGAAGGCCCTTGGGAAACGCGCTTTATTGAGGGACATTTGTCTTCATTTGAGGCAGCCTACATCTCATCCCAAAGGCGTGCTCTGAGGCGAGAGCTCCCTGACCCCTCCCCAGACTGTCCCTGCACTGGCCGAGCGTGGGCAGCAGGGAAAGAGGCTTTTTAAAGACCCTCAGCAGCCCGCGGACAGACACCAAGGAAGAGTAGCATGAAGCTCCCCGTATCACCCCAGAAGGGCTCCCAGCCCTTGCCTAGGGCAGGGTGGCCTCCTCAGACTCAGCCCCCAAAACCTGGCTCCTCTTGAGCAGCGATTCTGGAAGTTCAAACCTCCTATTTGGCATAGTGATCAGAGATTCGGATGATCAATTTTTTTAACCTATTGTTTTCCAGATGCAAACTAAAGAAACCAACCCTCAGAATCATATAGCTGGTAAGGAGGTCCACGGACCCTCTGCCTTCTCTCCCATGGAAAGAGGCTGGTGGAAAGGACTCTGCGAGTGGGCTTTTGAATCCGAAAATACCAGAGTGCAGGATTTCGGTGGGGTTTTTTGTTTGTTTGTTTGTTTGTTTTCTTTGCAAAAGTCGGGATATTTAAAATGTTGAAAGACCATGAACTGTGCCCTAGCCGCTGCCACGAATCTGTGGCGTTGTGAATAAATCATTTCGTCTCCGAGGGCCTCGTGTTTCCAATTATTAAAAAAAAACCGCCTGATCATCAAAGGAGATGACCTGAAGCTCGGCCACCTAGGCGCGATGCCGACTCTAACAGCACCCCCCACCCACCCACCCAGGTTCGCAGGTTCCCTGCTCGGCGTAGCCTGGGGACGGCTCGGGACCCTGCGGGACTGGGGGGACGGGGGCGGCGACGGCGAGCCGGGGGGGGGGGGGCCGCGGTGGGCCGCTCGGCGCTGGGCAGCACCCCACAGAGAGATTTAGGGAACCGCGGAGAGGGAGGCACGCAGCACCCCAGCTCCGGCACTTTGCAAAAGCACAGCGTTGCGGGGCGAGGGCGGCTGGCGCCCGGGACCACCGGGGACCTGATGCCCTGGCCCAGTAGCGGGGGTCGAGCGGCGTGGGACCCGGGTGCCCGGCCCGGCTCCAGAACGCGGCGCGGCCCTGCGCCCTGATCTCGCCGCCGCCGTGGCCGCGGCTCTGCAGGCGCGGGCGCCCGGGGCTCCCTCCCCTACCCCCACGCCCTCCCCCGCCCGCCAGCCCGCTCGCCGCCCGCGCCTTTGTCTGGCCCCGCGGCGCGCTCCGAGCCAGCAGGGCGGGTAATTGGCGGCCGGAGGAGGCGAACCGGCCGGCCCGGGCTCCGCTAATGAGCGGGCGGAGCCGCGGGCAGGGCGCGGCGCGGGGCGGGGGAGGGGGCTTCCGTGACCCGGCCGTGGCGGGGACCGGCGCCCCGAGGGACATTCCCCCTTCCCCCGCCCCCACGCGGTCCCCCGCGCGCGCCAATTACCCTGCGGCCGTGCCCGGGCCTCCGGCTGCCCCCGGGCCGCCCCCGCGTCCCCCGGAGCCGCGCCCGCACGGAAGGCGCGGGCGGGAGGGCGGCGACGGGCGGCTTCCTGGGGGCCTCGCCGCGCCGCGGGGGACCCTGGTGGCCCGGGCGACCCTGGGGCTGGGGCTGAGGCTGGGGCCAGGGGTGGGGGGAAGGGGATGCCCTTGGGGCCCGTGGCCGGGGTGCTGTCCCGGAGAAACCCGCGGGCGGCGGGGAAACCTGCTCCCGCAGAGATGGTGATAAAATCCGCCCTGGTTTCTAAATTAATTATACTGAAGCCGCCGCGCTCGGCCGCACGGGCTGCGGCTGGCTTAGATGGTCGACTCCGAGGGGCGCCTTGGTCCCCGGCGGCGGGTGGGAGGGGGAAATCACGTGTCGCAGACTCAGAGAAACACCCCCTCTCCAAGCCGGAGTGTGCTAGGAGTGGCAGAGACCAGCTGGGCTTTAGGCAGCGGGGAGAGGAGGTCAGGAACAGGGGACTTTGGGGGAACCAGCCTTCTACCCGCCCTGGAAAGCCAGCCATGCTGCCAGCACCTGATCCAAGGCCCCCCCACACGCCCTCAGGGAGCCGGCCGCTTCCCGCAGGCCCGGTCCGGCTGTCAGGAATGGGATTTCCAGCACACTGGCCCTGGGGCCGACACTCAACGAGCTCTCTCGTCTCTGCTGGTCCACCCTGCGTCTCCACTCCGCCGGGTGGGTGCCATCGTGGGGCTCTTGAAATCACTTGACACTTCAAGTTAACTGGAGGTTTCATGAAAGCCTTTCAGATGTGGCTTCTCAGACTTGGAGGCCAAGGCACTGCCTATGGAAGGGCTCGGGCCTTGGGAACTTGGGAATTCGAGGGGAACCCCACACCGGCCCCAGCACAGCCTTAAGAAACCACAAACAGCCCAGGACAGCCCCAGGGGGCAAGTCCCCCACCCCCTCCAAAGTCACTTCGCTTAAGGGGCCTGCCACCTCCCCCTGGCTTAAGGGGCCTGCCACCTCCCCCAGAAGAGAAGACATTGTTTCCCAAACACTCCCCACCTAGAAACTCCACCCTTTATACTCTTGGGTGCCAAGTTCCCTGACAGGGGCCACGCCCACAATGAGATTCCCCCCCTTTGGATTTACACTTTTATTGAGATATAACTTACATACCATGAATAATACCCACCTGACATGCACACCAGTATTATTTTAACATGTGTATATGTTTTCATGATAACCTCAAGGGTTAAGATACAGAATATTTCCAGCAGCCTGGGAGGTTCCCCCATGCCCATTCTGAGTCAGCATTTCCCAACTATTCTCACCTTCATCCCCACCGATTAGTTTTGCTGCCTGTTTTTTTGAAGGATTTCTGCAACAGGTGCTCCTTTGTGCATGGCTCCTTCCCTGTCAGCCAGATCATCCAGACTGTTGCATGAAACAGAGGTTCACCCTTTGGAACTACTGAGTGGTGTTCTGTCCAATGAACTTTCCACAATTTATTCATCAGTTCGTTGATGGACACTTGGACTGTCTCCAGCTTGGGGCTGTTGCTGTGAACATCCTTGTGCATGACTTTGGGTGGGTAGGAGGACCCATTCCTCCTAAGTGAAATTGCTGGGTCATGGGTAGGCACAGGATTAAGTTTTTTGCCAGACAGTTTTCCAAAGTAGTTGTACCCGGTTAGCTTTTTGAAGCTGCAATCTGGGCACAGATGCTGTTCAGAGAATCGAATTAAATTCCAGAAATTCCATAATAGTGACAGCAGACATAAATCGGGCGCTTAGGATATGCTAGGTACTGCTCTAAGGGATTTGCATGTAATTAACATGTACTTACAGGCATTTATATACAAACGTTCAAACAGTGCCTGATTTCATCCTTGAATGAGCACAGGATCTCAAGGGCTATGGTATGTTGATCTTTGCTTTGCCATCCCAGTGGAGATCCAGACACAATACTCTGTGTTTGGGGAATGAATCATCTCCATTTTACGGATGAGGAAACTGAGTCCTTGCAAGGTGGTGACTTGCCAAAGGGGCTAGTGAATGGCAGAGCCAAGCCCACAACTTCTTTCCAGGCTCCTGGTCTTCCCCGCGTTCTTATGAATCCAAGTTGTACTCCACTCAAAGACTCCTTTGATTTTCTCCTTCTGACATCTCAGGTGGACCCTGGCAGGCCTTCAGTGCCCCAGTCCTTTGGGACTTGTTTCTTTTTCTTTTTCAGTTCTATTCTTGTATGATGGACAGCCCTAAGACTTGGTAACTTAAAACAACACTTATTATTGTCTCTTGGGTTCTGGGAACTGGCTAAACTCAGCTAGAAGGTTCCCACTGGGGTCTCTCATGCGGTTGCAACCACAGTCATCTGTGGCATGGACTGAGCTAGAAATCCAAGATGGCGCACACCCATGGCTGGTTGTCGATGCTGGCTGTCAGCCAGCAGCTCAACTGGGGCTGTCATCTGGAGCATCTCCATGTGGCTTGGACTTCCCATAACATGGCGGCTGGGCTCTGGGAGGAGTGTCCCAAAAGCAAGTGTCTCAAGAGGTGGCAAGAGGAAGCCACCAGGCCAATGAAGGGCTACACCCGGAATGGACACAAATTCACTTCCAGCATGTTGAATTGATCAAAGAAATGTATCACAGGGTCTCTTCAGAGTCAAAGGACTGGAGACAAATTTGGTGGATGAGTGGCAGGTCACATGGCAGAAGACCATGTGGGAATGACAGCCACACTTATAACCATCTCTGCAAAGGATACACCTTCCTTGTCTCCTTACCTTGCTTTGCAGCTATAGGCTCAGGAAGGCCGGAAACAACCCTCCACTTCTTTAGTTCTTGAAGCTTCAAGGTTCCCTGGACTCCTTCCATTTCAGGTCAAAAACCACCGGACCCTTGGCATGCCCCAGTTGTGCCCACACCGCCTCACGCCCTGGGACGGTCCTGCACTCCATAGAGCACACAGCCACTCTGGGTCCCGGCTCACACACAATCAGTTCCTCTCCAAGTCCTGAGAATGGTCACCCCTTGGAATGTCCCAACATACATCTTCCCATCGTAGCTCCCCAACCCCAGCTGCCACCTGTCCAGGCCTTCCTGTCCAGACAATCATCTCTTCTCAGACAAACACAGAGGCCACTGAGACATGGGACCAAACCAGCGTTTTCCTAGGGCCATCTAAGGTGCTGGTGGCAGGGGAGGGGCCCTCTCCTCCAATGCATTTATCATTTGAAAGAGCAAATGGTCTCTCCAGCTAGAAGACTTGGGTTGGAATCCCTGCTCTGCTGCTGAGTGGCTGCGTGGTTTTGGGCAAGTGGTCAGACATCTCTGTGACTTGGTGTCCACAGCTACAGAATGGATGCCGTTATCGGACCCAGCTCAGAGGGCTGGTATGGCGATCAAACCCGGTAACAAGATACAAGCAAGTGGTAGAGACTCCCAGAACCAAGACTTCCTTTCTCAGTCTGATTTTTTAAAATAAAATAAACTTTTTCCATGCGATTCGTTTTTCTATTGGGTGAATTCTCACCCTGCACACGCCCATGTAATCAGCACCCAGATCAAGACATTATCAGTACCCCAGAAGTCCCTGCCCCCAGACTTGTAAAACCCCAGATTAGTATCTGGCCTCATCTGTGGCAGGCACAATTGGCAAGCAAGATAGTCATCTATCTGATGTGATTTGAAAAGAGCCAGCAAATCCATCTCCCACTGTGCCTAAATTTCCCCCATTATGGAGGCATTCTTTTGTGTTAAGCATTGCTCCCACCCACGGTTCTCTTTTAAAATGTAAATCCATCTGTGTTGGGGTAACAGCAATTCCCTAAGTCCCATAGGAAAAAACATCTGGTCAACCTTTGCAAATCAAGACCCATGGAACCTCCTTAACCAGCAAAGAAATGCAGGAAAGGGGCAAGTACGGACTGAGGAAGATAGACTGTACCTGCTTCATCATTTTGTCCAAGGCTGGTTCACACTTTTAGCCTGGGTTTTTGGGTTTTTGTTTGTTTGTTTTTTAGGGTTGTTGTTTTTTATTTTTAGCATATATTAAAATCTGGTCCCCCACCACGCCCCAGTGGCCATGAACCACCACAATGCCATCAAGCCACCCAACACAGAGAAAAGGAGCGTGGTGACAAAAATGAATTCTGTGGGTCGGCTGGGGTGCGACCTCACCCTCCCAGTATACCTTCTCTAAGCCAGGCCCAGGAGAGCTCCTGGTGTTATGACGTCATCAGATGTCAGGCCTTTGACAAATGAGTCCGGCCCGCAGCTGGAGCCTTTGATAAGCCATTTGCAGGCGTCTGGGAGACATCCACGCTGGTCTTGGGAATGCATCCTAGCCCCATCTCAAATTCACATCTTTTCATGTTTTGTTTTGTTTTGTTTTGTTTTTTTCCAAAGCATGCCATGCATCTG
Organism: Lutra lutra; assembly: GCF_902655055.1. Taxonomy (NCBI): domain Eukaryota; kingdom Metazoa; phylum Chordata; class Mammalia; order Carnivora; family Mustelidae; genus Lutra; species Lutra lutra. The sequence continues at coordinate 64,596,241 of NC_062296.1, read as the reverse complement.
TGAAGATTCATGGTCTAAAATGTTATTTTTTTCTTTTTTCTGACATTTCACCTTTTCCCTTTATTTTATTTTATTTTTTTAAGGAAAAGAAAATATTCACTCCAAGGTTCATTTAGTTTCTGGGTAATAACTGTCAGATATTAACGGATAGCTCCATACATCCAGCATAAAATAATAGAATTTGTTGAGTGCATTAGACATCCAATAATGGGCACGGCGGATGGTGTTGTAGAGCTGAAGAAAGGCTCCTCTTAGTAAAAGAGAATGCATGCTATGAAAAACAAAATATAAAGGACATTTGTCAAAATGCCCTCTGCGTACCTGGAATATTTGTTTCTTGAATCTCTCTCTCCTATACAACTTCTCCTCATTCAGTGAGCCTTGAATCAGCCTCATCCCCTCCAGGAAGCTTTGCCCCCACCCCTCTTCTATACCCACTGCCTCACACCCTGTCCCAGTAGCATCATGTGCTTGTTTCTGCCCAGGCACGCATCGTCGTACCGCATTCATGACATAAACCACACCTTTGTCCTCTGCAAACCCTGAGCTCCTTGACCGTGGGGCTGTGTCCTCTCCCCATGTGCTCCCAGCGCCTGAGACTCAGTCTAGCAAATGGTGCCCATGTCCACCCATGCCCCTGGCCCTGACCACTTCAGGGCAGATCTCTCCCCTTCCAACGAGCGGCATCGCAGCTCTGCCCTAATATTTCCTCCGGCCCCTGGAACCCACTTTGCTGCTCCCGAGACTGGCTGGAAGAGCTAGGGAGTTACTGCCTTGCCCGACAGCCTTCGGAGGATACCTGAAGGGAGTTGGCATACTCTCGTCCCTCCGCAGATGGGAAAACTGAGACTTGTGTTTAACATTGACCTCAAAAGATCCCCAGTGATATTAAATCCCAGTCGCCCACAGTGGTAATAAGCTTGATAACACGCTGTTCACGGCCCACCCGCCTTTCCTTTTCTCTGCCTCACTTGCCCGCTCCCCTACCGAAGCTTCCTGGAATCACCCCCCAAATAAATTACTTGCGTTCAAACCCCTGTTCCGGGGTCAGCTTCTGAAGCACATACTAGATGTGCAATAAGTCATCTCTGAACGAACGAAAAAATGAATGATGGAATTTTTATAGCCCAAATATCAAAAGGTGCTCTCTAGGGCTGGATCTTCTATAGGGTCTATACTATCCATTTTAAGTGACCGTGTTGAGTCAAAATCAAAGTCTCCTGGAAAAGTTCACCTTCGCTTTGGGCCAGATAAGCAGCTAAGGCCAAGTGCCAAGGAACTAGGAAAGTTCGTAGTGTGTGGTAGAAGCCACGCGTATCTGGTTTTGATTTGGGTCCACTGGCCACCAAGGTTCCTCCTTTTCCTTCTTCCATCATCTGTCACATGGCAGCTGCCACTAAGCTGTGGGGTCCTATTTAAGTGAGAAGCTGCCAGCCTGTGTGCATTATCCCTTTCCCCGGGGGGTGGCGGGGGGCAGTCTGTCCTCACTGTTGTCCCTCTGTCCCTTTGGCTAACACCAGGGGCCAGGAAATAAGGAGACAAGTGTAGGTGGTGTTGAGATCCCACCATTTGATTTCACTGATTGCCCTTTTCCTCAATGGTTATCTGTCTATTAGACTCGAGCCTGGTTCTAAAAGACGATTTCCTGCCCAGCCTGATGTTTCTGCCACTGACACGGTTCAAAGGGCTTTTTCTGGAGGTACTCAAGCTTATGGGAGACAAAGCTGAGCACTGACATTCTTTCTACTTCAAAAATTCTTTGAGAATTGTAGAACATCCGGGTTTTTGATAAACTAAACTCTATTTGCCATTCTCATCTCCCTGTGTTTCCTGACGGGATTTCGGAATTGAGATTTTTTTCTTTTTTTAGGCCTTTTTGTAAGCAAAAGAAGCTGGATACCCAGTTGACCCACAGGTGGGAAAGGGATCCCACAAGATTAGCTCACACATATTGAGAATTAGGGTGTGCTAAGAGCTCTGTGTACATTACCTCTTTAACCTTTACCTGACCCACAGGACATCGGGCCCTAGATCTGGGTTGTTGGGGGACTGCCGGCTTCCCCTGGGATGCCCCAAGGAAGACAGAGGCAGTAGACAGCTCCAACAAAAGAAATAGAAATCACAAAATTGAGAAAAAGAGAAGTGTGATATGCTGTGATAGGGCAGAACCTCAGAGAGAAGAAAATTCCATAGACCATGAGGGCAATGTTTTAAAATCTTGTGGATTACTCAAAAGCAACAGCAGCAACAAAGGCCCCATGCTCAAAAGGCTGTCTCCAGGTTTGAAAAAGAAACAGACATTCAATAAATGACCTTCCATCAGGGAAGTCCCTGCTTTCAAACCTTGTGTTCGGGTGCTTTTGCCCAACCACAGGAAAGGGGAATTGCCTTAAAGGAGAAACCCTCCCTGGAACTGGTGTGACCCCCCAAAGCAATGGTGCCCTCAGCAGAACATTCCAGGAAAACTCTTGTATCCCAAGGGAGGAAGGCCAATTTTCTGAGAGAATGGCTCTTGAACTCATAAAAGTTCAAGTCACTTCTTTTACGACTGTTCACAGTGCCATATTGCCAAGTGTGGCGGTGGAATAATGGCCCCCAAGATGTCCTCGTCCTGATCCCCAGAACCTGTGAATATGTTACCTCATATGGCCGGTGGGATTAAGTAAATCATTTTGAGATGGAGAGATTATTCTGGATCACGTGGTGGGCCCCATGTAATCATAAGAGTCCTTAAAAGGAAAAGAGGGAGGCAGGTGGGGAGATCAGGAGCCTGCCACTGTTGGCTTTGAGGATTGAGAAAAGGAACCATGAGATAAGGAATGTGGGAAACTTCTAGAAAGTGGAAAAAGCAAGGAAATGGATTCTTCCCTTAGCCCCCAGAAGGGAACAAAGCCCTGCCAATACCTGGGTGGTAGCCCAGTGAGACTCATCTCGGACTTCTAACCTTCAGAATTGTAAGAGAACAACATTGTGTTGTTTTAAGTCTCTACATTAAGGGTAACCTGTTACTGCAGCAACACAATGCCAACACACCAAGTCCCCCGGGGGCTCCCACACTGTGAGGCTGCTTGGGTACCCCATGAGTGCCGTGAGGACAGGGTAACCTCACAGTACCCCTTTGAGAGGTTCCAGGAACTGCAGAGGGTCCCCACTTCTTGGGAGACAGAGAACAGTGGGTCTCCCGAAAATGTCAGGAATCTAAGAAGATTCCTATCCCCCACATCCCCCTGGGAACCAAATGCCACAGGAATTAACAGTGTCCTTGCAGGGATTTTCTGTGTTAACTAAAAACTCTTCCTCAGCTGTTTCTTATCATCTTCACATGGCTTTAATCGCACCTAGAATCATAAACCAGTGGTTCCCAAACCTGGCTGGGCCTCAAAATTACTTGTGAGCCTCGATAAAGAAGCCTGAGGTTGTCCCATCTCTGACCTCAGCTACTTTATCCCAGGTCCCTTACATCAGAATCTCTGAGTGTGAGGGCTGGGAGTCTGTGACTTTTGTTTTGTTTTGTTTTGTTTTTTAAGTAAGTTCCATGCCCCACATGTGGCTCGAACTCCCGACCCCAAGATCAAGAGTCACGTACTCTACCAACTGAGTCAGCCAGGTCCCCGAAGGACTCTGCGTTTTTAACAAGCATCTCCAGGAGATTCTGGCACCTCTCTGTGCACTGGGATAAAGGAAACCTGTCCTAAATTGCTTGGCTTCAGAGCCTCACGAGATGTCTCAACTAGCAAGATACTTGGGTTTCAAAACCCTCACAGGAGCTGTGTTAATGAAAGAGCTTTGCCATGAGAATGGAAACTCACAACCCGAGTGGCTTTCACCTAGATGGTCTCTAGTTGAAGGTTGGACCCAGAGAAGAAAGTCAACCACATCAGCAAAGGCCCCTGCTTCCAGGCTCTCATTCTACCACATTTCCTGGAGCCCTGGCCTCAGCCCTGGTATCCCACTGCTCCAAGACCTCCATTAACAGAATAGTATGCCCAACATGGCGGACACTACAGGTTGACTGCTCAACACCCTGCCCTCCCCGAGTCTGGCCTAACAGAAGTTCATGTTGGCTGGCAGGCAGCAAGGGAACAGGAAAGTTGGCTCTCTGCCCCAGGCTCAGAGGACAGTTGTCCTACTCCATACATGGAATCCCAATCCTCTTGGCTAGTGATTGGGGAAGAAATGATCCCATGACCCAATTCTGAATAAGAGGACCTAACTGGAACTCTGCTGGGCACTTCCTGATATAAGAGGAAGTGTTTCAGGAAGGTTTCTTTTCTGCTCACTCTGTTCCGTCAGGACACTATTATGTGGGGACATAAAGCTTGGTGCTGTAACTGCCATCTTGTGACCATGAGGTGACAGATTTAAGGGTTGAAAGAAACATGTTAAAGATTGCAGAGCAGAAAAAAGAAGAAGTATAGCCCTTGATAAAATTATTGGACAGCTTGACCAACCTTGTAAACATCCAGCTCCAGACTTCTTGGCACGAGGGATTAAAGAAAAGTCTGCGTTGCCTTGGCCATCACTAGATAGCATTCTATATGGCAGTTTTTAAATGTGCCCCCCACCCCCATTTTTTGACATCCCCTCCGTCGAGAGGTGAGTCTGTGTCTCCTCCTCTTGAGTCTAGGCTCTGGGACTACTTGATCCATGGGATATGGTAGAAATCTGCACCCATTTCTAGGCCCAGATTTTAAGAAACAGGCCATAGTCTCCTTCCTGTCTCTGATATCTGCCCTTAGAAGCCGGCCTGGAAGCTGTGGAGAATTCTGAGCAACCTGTAGAGAGGCCCACATGGACGGGAAATGAGGACCCGGGTCCCCAGCTTGGCTATGCTCCCCACTGGCAGCCAGCACCAACTTGCCAGCCATTTGAGGGAGCCATCTTGAAAGTGGCCTTACCGTTCCCCAACTGAGCAGCGCCAGCTGTTGCCACATGGAACAGAGATGAATCTTCCCCACCAAGCTCACCTTGAGTTACGGATTTCTGAGATAAATACATGATTATTACTATTTTAGGCCACCAAGGTTTGGGGTGTTTTATTGTACACATCAGTAGGTATGGGGAACACTCTTTCACTTGCAGCCGAACTAGCAGAGCCATCCTGTGGGCCAGAGGTCTGCAAACTTTTATCTGTAAAGGATCATATAGTAATTATTTGGGGCTTTGCAGGCCATATGGCTTTTGTTCGAGCTGCTTAACTCCACCATCTTAGTTGGCATAACAGCAGCCTTGGACAGTCAGTAAAGGAATGGGTGTGGCCGGGTTCCAATAACCCTTAATTGGTAAAAACAGGTTACAAACAGGATTTGGCCATTGTGCCACAGTTTGCTGACTTCTGCTGTAGATGGCTACACATTCTGCCTGCCCCCAAGCCTGACTCCTTGCGTCAGTCTTTGTCCTGGTCCTCATGTCATCCAAGAAGAGATCACTGCACCTATTTTCCTCATCCATCATGATGTTTTCACCAGCCAGCGGGGAAGTTGAAACACTCAACTCTCTACTGTGCATTGAACCTGGGGCCTGACCAAAAAGCCTTCCAAAAGCCTGTGGTTTCTCCCTGGGAGCCCAGACATCAAAACCATAAAGAGTCTTCCCCAGGCAAATCGTTACCCCCACTTGACACTCTATTTAATGGAAAGCCTTTCCCAGAAATAAGTATATTAAAATAAGCTTTGCATTTTTTACATTAACTGAAATTTGATGCAAATTGATAATAAATTACCTTCCCCCTACTCATTCATTTGGGAATCACATAAACTAGTTTACAGTTGTGTATTATTACATTTCACATTAATATAGCCATAGGAAGCTAGGCTTTGGATAAATTCACTTCCCCAGCAAATCATCAGAAATCGAGGAGGTAAAAGTGGGATTTGGCGGGATAGCTGACTGTCCTAATGTGCTAGGCACTCAGAGTTGTGAAAAGTAAGGCATCAGTGCACTGCTCGAGGCCCAACTAATTCATCAAGTGATCACCGTTTCTCCTATTTATCTGACATAATTTTTCCCGCTTTGGGATCTTACAGCCTTCCTTCCTTCCTTCCTTCCATCTTTCCTTCCTTTCTTCCTTCTATTAACTTCTACATGAGTATGTTGGAGATCATCAGCAATGTACTACTTCAGGATAGCAATAACTACATTAGAGAATGAAATGGGTTTACTATCCAATGGTGGTAAGACAGCTAGACAAAGGTCCAAACTGACCAAAGACATTCATGGTAGAATTTCTTATAGACCTTTGCATCTAAAATCTAAGTTCAGTGCAGACTTCCATTTAAAGAGGGTGGACTGAACACACATGTTTGCCTTCTTCCTTTGAAGCGTCACTAAACAACAAAAAAAAATGTATTTTTAGAAGACAGACCCACAGGGGCAGAGAAAATAGGAGAGGTGTCAAAGCGCCACATTTTAGAAACAGTTGAATGCATAGTAACTAACTTAGCAGACTCAAGAAAGTAACCACCAAGCAGGCAGTGGGGTGAGGGAGAGCCTAGAAACTCAAGTGCAATAAATTTGCCCAAATATCCAGAAATGGGTGACAGTAGATGGCTCTAGAAGTAGAAGTAAGAATGAAGCTGAAGACAGAGTGGGTTGGAAAGTCTGTTTAGAAGACCACTCCAGGTTCCCCCCTCAACTTTCTACAGATAGGATCCCTATGTTCCCATGGGATGGGAACATAAAAATGAAGATCTCTTGGCAGGGGGTTATCAGGTAGAGTTGAGCTGAAGGTCTGATACCATCTGAAAAAGGGGTTAAGTCAACTCAATGTTCTAAATATCAGGGATAACCATTCTCTTCCTCACTAGCTTTCAGAATGATGGCAGGCAGACTTATCCACCCACCTATGTTAGGAAACTGGAATGTCTTACTCTGAGGATTGTGGCTAGCCCAAGAAAGAAAGGTCTGAGACCTACTCTTAAACATAAACCAATAGCCAAGGGTCAGAAGACACTTGCAGGAAGTTTCTAACTTGAAAGAGCCAATCAATAAAAACCTTGGCAGAAAAAAAACACAATGCATTGGGGGGTAGGGGGTAGGGGGGTGGTCTTGAAAAACAAAAAAAGCATTGCAAATATTGCCAGAGAAATAATATGGTGCTAACAGCTAAAATTGATTGTTTCCTGTGTACAGATACCATTCTAACTTCTTCACATTAATGGATTCATTTAATCCTTGCAATAGCCCTGCAGCATATGTATAATTATTATTCCCATTTTAAAGATGAGAAAAATGAGGCCCAAAGAGATTAAGGACATTGCCTAAGTTTATACAATGGGTAGATTGGATCTAAACCCCAGCAATCTGGTTCAGTCTGCACTCTAGCTGCCTTATAATTTTGTATCCCTGAAGCAAAACCAGAATGGTATTAAACAGGAATATTTGGAAAACCCCAAAACCAAACAAAAAGCTCTTGAGCATTAAAAATTCTATAGAAGAAATTAAAAAGTCAATAGGACTGTTGGAAGATGAATGAGAAGTTTCCCAAAGGCAGCACGGGATGGAAATTAGGAGAAAAGCCATAAGAAAGCTAAAGGACTCACCCAGGAGGTCCAGCATCTGAATAATAGCCTTCCTAGAAAAAAAGGAGCAAAAAGGAAGGGGATGATATCTTCAAAGAAAAAGAAATCAGGAAATTTTCTTAGAACCGAGAAATATAAATTTCCAGATGGAAAGGGGCTCCTAAGTTTCCAACCCAATGGAAATGAATCTACACAAAGGCACACACCATTGTTAACCTTTAGAACTTAGAACAAAGAGAAGACCCAAAGGCTTCCAAAGAGAAAAAGCCTGGACTGCATTAAAAATTGAGGAATCACAATTATACAGGACTTCTCAACAGTGACCGAAAGCTAAAAGATGATGGAGAAATGCCTTCCAAATGGTAAGAGTAAATGATTTCCTACTCAGATCCTATACTCAGAAAAATAATATGAAAACTAAACATAAGAAAAGTACAAAGACATTTACAACCACGAAGATCCTGAAAAACATGTATTCTGTGCACCCTTTCTCAGGAAGCTAATGGAGAATGTGCTCCACCAAACAAAGGAGTAAATCAAGAAAAAGACATGGGGTCTAGGAAATAGGAAATCTACTATAGAGGGGGAAAGAAAGGATCCCGGGACTATGGTAAAGAGAAATTCAGGAAGACAGTTGTAAAACAAGAGTTCAGGGAAAAAACAGTCCGGGCTAGAGGAAAACAGAAGATTCTAAAACTGCTTTCTCTGAGAAGATAGAATTGATGGAATATTTTATGTGCTTGATTATGCTAAGAGGAGATTTAGATAGCAAGCAGAGATTTGTGGGTTAAATGTCACAGTTATCTATTGCCGTTTAACAAACCATTCAAAAAGTTTGTGGCTTAAAACAACCACGTTGGTCACAACTCTGTGGATCAATAACTTGGGCTGGGCACATCTGGGTGATTCCATTGGTCTTGCCTATGGTCACTTACCCAGGGGCAGTCATCGGGTAGCCTAGTTGAGGCTGGGATGGTCCAAGATGGCGCCACTCATGAGTCTGGCAGTTGCCAGGCTATTGGCTAGGAAGTCTCTGTTTTCTTCCATGTGGCCTTATCAGCAAGATCGCTCACACTCACTCATATCCTGGCGTCAAGTTTCAAACTGCATCATATTTGCTAATGTCTGCACCCCCCCACCCCCCCACCCCACCCAATGTCCCAGGAGTGATCCACAAACTTGTGAATGTCACCTTATCTGGCAGAAAGGACTTTACAGATATGATTAAATTAAGGATCTTGTACAGGCATTTCACCATTTAAAATACATGCATGTTGGGGCGCCTGGGTGGCTCAGTGGATTAAAGCCTCTGCCTTTGGCTCAGGTCATGATCCCAGGGTCCTGGGATCAAGCCCCGAGTCGGGCTTTCTGCTCAGCAGGGAACCTGCTTCCCTTCCTCTCTCTCTGCCTGCTTGGGATTTCTGTCTGTCAAATAAATAAATTGATTAAATCTTTTAAAAAAAAAAAGACTGTAAAATACATGCATGTATAGTATGACGAAAACAAACCAGTATTTTCAAGGGAAGGGGCACGACTTTTCCAGTATAACAACACAACCTCTCATGGACTATCCGAAGCCAGTACTAAAAGCTGTTTTCCCCTCACTAATAAACAAGTAAAAATCAACTTAAAAGGCAACGTTTTATGCAAAACATGTAGATAAAACAAAAGGGTCTCAAATGAAAACTCTTGGGGTGCCTGGGTGGCTCAGTGGGTTAAGCGTCTGCCTTCTGCTCAGGTCATGATCCCAGGGTCCTGGGATCGAGCCCTGCATTTGGCTCCCTGCTCCGCAGGGTGCCTGCTTCTCCCTCTGCTTGCCTCTCGCTCTGCCTGCTGCTCCCCCTGCTTGTACTCTCTCTCTCTCTCTCTCTCTCTGACAAATAAATAAATAAAATCTTTAAAAAAAAATAAAAAAAGAAAGAAAAGAAATGAAGATTCCAAGCTACATAGCCTGCAGGCTGATGAAAGGCCACTGTAATGTTAACAGGCATTTGCCGCCTGATAGTTATAAAGGTAATTTATACCCAGAACATTCCCACCCATGTGAGAGAATGACCCTCCATTTTACTACATGTTGTATTAATGTCAATCAATATATGTTTGAGGGCTTTATACATTATGGATAATAATGTTGGAGCTTTGCAAACCATTCCTCTTGGGGGAGCTACACGAAATTCTATAGGAGAGAAGAAAGGAAAACAACGAGCTCTGAATGGCCAAGCTCGCTTTGGGTTCAGCGGACGTTAATCAGCTCAAATGTGCAAATGAGACCAGAAGCCAGTCTGCTCCCAGGCTGAAAATCGGAAATACCCATGGGGGTGAAGTCATCTGAAATGGGAAAACATTCCAGAATGTTCTGGAATGAGACTTCATGGATAAGGGTCTTACTCCTAGATCATGATGCTGTGTGGAGGAAAGACAGCCACGCAGCCATGCAGACGGGCTGGGGGACTTTGGCCAAGTCACTTTGAGTCACTTTCCACCTCAGTGGTTGCCTTTAAAGTTGGACATACTCGTTAATTAACTCAATGGAGAGAACCCTTTCACAACATTTCTATCAAATCATCACACTGTGCCCTTGAAATATCTTAGAGTCTTGTATGCCCATTATACCTCTATAAAGAGGAACAATAAAATAATAATAATAATAAAGTAAAACAGGACACGCTAAATCACCTGTCCTTGGAGTTGTTGTGAGGATTAGAAAAATCTATACTATATATTCACTTTGAAAAATGTCTTTCTTTTTTTATTTAAATTCAAGTTAGTTAACACACAGTGCTTTATTAGTTTCGGGGAACACTTTGGAAGCTTTCCATTTCCCCTTGTGGTAAACTAGATTATTGAAACCAGTTCATCCCCTTCCCCTAAATCTACAGCCTTTGTCTTATAAATTCTCAGTTCATTCTACCTCCCCTAACTTGACCTTGGGCTCGGCCACATGACTTGCTTTGGTCAAAGGACTCTAGCTGGAAATAATGCTGTGTCCATTCTGAGCTTAGACCTTCAGATGCCTTGCTTGTTTCTGCTTGCTTTCTTGCCTCTGCTCTTGCCACTGGAAGAACATACTCCCAGATTTTCCAAGGTCCAAGAAGCATGTAAAGTAAATCTGGATCCAATTTGTAGCTTAGAGGTCAGCCCATCTGATCCAGTCTAGATGAACAGAGCGACCCCAGCCAACTCACATACAGAAGAGAAATAAACGCTTATGATCGTGTCACTGAGATTGCGTGCCTGCTCCTTACACAGCAAGAGCTCACTGATGCATGCGACTAAGTCAAGAGACTATAAGGACAAGCAAACCAGGAGCTGGAAGGGAAGGAAGGAGGGCAGCTCACCTGTATAGGCAGCAACCATCCAGAAACCATGTAGAGTGATATGACCTTAGAATAAAGAGATGCTGTGTGTTGAAAAGCTCAGAGAATCTTACTAGAATTCTTGAGATAGGGAATTCTTACTTCAGAAGCAGAGAGTTGGGGCGCCTGGGTGGCTCAGTGGGTTAAGCCGCTGCCTTCGGCTCAGGTCATGATCTCAGGGTCCTGGGATCGAGCCCCGCATATGGCTCTCTGCTCAGCGGGGAGCCTGCTTCCTCCTCTCTCTGCCTGCCTCTCTGCCTGCTTGTGATCTCTCTGTCAAATAAATAAAAATAAAATCTTTTAAAAAAAAAAGAAGCAGAGAGTTTTGTGCCTTTTAAAATATTTATATTTTAGGATGTCTTTTTTACTTCCTTAGCCTTTGTGGCAGTCTGCCCACTTGGCCAATGGAGAAAGAGAAAGATCTGTGTCCACAGTTGGGCTGCAGAAAAAGAGGGATGGTGAACTCTTGGGGTCCAGGCACCATCATGGAAACACATATAAACATCACTGGGGAAAAGGCAGAAATTAGGGGAAAGAAAATCGGGCAACCCAGGTGGGTCTGCTTGCCTACAGTTGTCTCTCCTCTGAGGTCTTCTTTCCTGCTTGGGAAGGAGTGTGGAACACTAAGCCCTGTGTTAAGTTTAAGCACGTAATTCCTGTACGCAACCACAGTTTATCTGGGTTTTAACTGAAGGCATAATTCAAAGTTGTTCCACTAGACCCTGAACACTCTGAGTACAAGAACATCTTATTCTTTTGTGCATCTCCTGTGGTTTCCTCGGAACATGGCCCATGTTACATGGATGGATGGATGGATGGATGGATGAAAGGAAGGAAGTTTGGTTAAATGCATGGATGGATGGATGGATGGATGGATGGACAGATGCATGGAGGACAGAAGGATAAATCTTCACTTCTTGGAATTTGTGCAAGTATAAACCTATAGAGAATACAGGCATTTTTGCTTGGAGATAATCCTATTGAATAAGGACTTCACATAAAATTCTTTAAATCACTTCATATATTGTAAGCACTCAAATAAGTTTATCGTCATTGCTATCATTTAATAGTATTTCCAAGCATCCTTCCCTATCTGGAAACTAACAGAAGTCATTTAAAACAAGTTCTCTTTCATCTGGGAACTTAACTGTGCTCATGCAGTCTGTAAATTACAACAGCGTTCATGTGTACATTTGGTTATATATCGGTTTCAGTCTCGTTCATTTCTGGTTTTTGTAGCCTAATGCTAAGATGTCCATTGGCCCAGGCATGTTACAACTGAGGACCAGGTGAACCACATGATTTTAGAAAACAGCTTCTCTGCCCCACGATGACAGAGGACACTGGAGCCCGCAGCCCGTTCACGTGCTCTCAGATCGGAGCTCCCAGTCACCTGGGGGATGAAGCTGCTGGAAAACTCCCTTGCTGAGCACATCCTCAAAGACCAGGAGCAGAGTGTGTTTTCCCAAACGCCAGTTGCCTCTGAATATCAACTCCTTCTGGCGCACCCCTCACCTGTCTGATGCCCATGACTTGCCTCACCACCCAGATCCCACTTCCAGGTTCCGGACACCCTTGCCAGGCCAGTGAGCCTCCTGTCTGTCACCTGCCCTCCTCCACCCCACTCTCCCACCTCAGTCCTCATCCCGAGGCAGCCTCCATCTCCCTGGCCCAGGACTCCTCCAGCAAATGGAATTTTCGGGAACTACTGATGGCAGCATGGCTCATGTGGCTGCAAAGAGTACCTGCGGATGTCTGTTCATCGATTTCGATTTGCCGTGTGGTCATTTCCTGGGCTCCCACGGGCCTGCGTGCTCCAAGTCCTCTCTGCGGCGCTGCCGGAAGGAGCACTGAGGTCTGGGGCAAGGCCGGTCCTTCCTTGCAGGGTGCTACCCAGAGCTGCACGAACAGCAGCTTCCATCTGTGGGCCAGGCCTGAGCAAATGGGAAAACATTTTCAAGCCGCAGGCTTCTCCTGAATTAAATATTTACTCATTTCATGCCTCTCCCTCTGTCCACGGAGAACCCAGCTCAAACTAAATAACAAAGGAGGTCAGGCTTGTGATCCGCACAAAAATACTTACCCTGCAATTATAGGAATATCGGGCCTTACAATTAATGCCAGGTCTGTGGAACTTGGAGAAGACCCAAAGAAAAGCCGCAGAAATGATGAAGGGGAAAAAGACAAAGCTGGTGGGGAAAGCCGGAGAGGCGGGGTCCATTTAGAATGGAAAGGATCTTGAAGGTGCCTTAATCACTGCGCTCGCTGGGTTCCCCACCAGTTCGGCCACCGCTGCTGCTCAGACTTTTCGATCTTAGTCGCCTGTCAGTGGGGACATATCGCACACTCATTCGCAGCTGGGTTCAGATGGCTGTGTTTTCTTTTCTGCCATGTCCCGGCAGAAGCGGGCGCAGAAATAGAACATATTGAAGAGGGACACAAACACAAATTCCACCAGGATCACCGAACAGTCCTTGTCATATAGTGGAGGGCCCCTCACAATCACATCCATTTTGGAGTCCGCTGTCTGGACCGGAAATGTGTCCAGGCACAAGCCCGTCATGGAGGCAGGGACCTTGCACCATCTTTCTTGTCCAGAAGGGTGAGTGGTTTAGACCAAGGTCCCCCAGAAGCATGTTCTGAGTCAAGGAGTCATGAGCAAGCGACTGATTAAGGACCCACATTCCCAGGGGAGGTCAGACAGAGAGGGAGCGAGGAACACAAGACAGGGAAGGGAGAAGCCCAGAAGATGTGACTTCCGGCAAGGCTCCCGGCCGAGGATGGGTCAGCCTGCTCCTGCAGGGGTCTCAGAGCGTCCAGAGGGAAAGGGAGCCAGGCCCACTTGCTCCCTTGTTGCCAGGCTTTGGTTAAGGTAGGTCTCTTGGTTCTGGGGGAGCAGGGGCGATGGGCAGGCAGGATGGCTCGGGCAAACAAGCCCCCGGTGCTGGGTGGAGAAAGCACACTACAGGTATAGGGACAGGCAAAGCGGGGGGGGGGGGGGGTTAAAATCTATGTAAGGAACACTGACATTGCTTGTTACAGTAACTAATTCATGGCATATGTTCAACTAATGTTCGCTGACTGACAGGCTAAACGGTGCAACGTGAGCCCCCACGCCAGTCTTGAGCTCCCTGGATGAGGCAGAGAAGGACCAGGCGGCCAGACTCCCTGCCTCCCTCTCCCCAGACTGCAGACTCTTTCTGACCCGCGTGCGGCAGGGCCAGGGTGAATGGAGACCAAGCCACGCCCTTGGCCAAACCCCCAACGGAGACCAAGTAGCCCCCCAGAGGTGGTGATCCAGCAAGCAGGAGTGGAGCCTGCACCTTCAGGAAGCTTCTCTCTAAGCTGGGCTGAGCAGCGGGGGACCAGCTGGCCCTAGATGTTTGGGCCAAGGACCCAATGAACGCCCGGCTGGAGGAGGGCTGCCTTTGCTTCCTACCCAATCCGCACATACATACTCTGCTTCTGGAGAACTTTGAAGCCCTGGGGGGAAGGGAAAATCTGAGGAGCTGGAGGGAAGGCTTGATCATCTGAGGCCCGGCCGGACAGGCAGCCACCCAGCACAGAGAGATTCGTGATAGGTTGGCGGCTGTGTTGCGAAGGCCCAGACTGAGTCACGCGGCCACGTTCACAGACATGAACCCCCGCGGCTCTCTGCTCCCTGGTGACTGCCCTCTGTTCGCTGGCTGCCCCAGCCCAGACACAAGACCATGACCATTTCCCCGCTCTTACAGGCATTCTTTAATGAAGAACTCTGTTTCATCGTCTGCGGTGCTGTGGACTTCAAAGTGTGCGGCTGTGGATTCGAAGGCCACTGGATTTCTGACTCACCAGACAATGATCAAATTTATATTTTTCTGCACCATCCGCCTTTGAGACGGTGTTTATGTTTCATGTTAAATATAATTCTCTTTGGCTTCCCCGGCTGCCTGGGGCCCAGTTCTGCTCTGTCCTAGAGCGGCTCACCTGGGAGCTGTCTCTCCATGTGGCCTCTGGGGTCGATTCATTTTTCTCCCGATGCCTTCATGAGTGATGATTTCTAGAGACAATCGGATCGGCTGTGCGGGAGATTCAGCTCCATCATTACGACGGCCGGATACATCACAGGCACCATTTTTCAAGCCCATGTTTTTCATCACACAGATATGACTTGATTAAACCTTTGTGATATTACATTGGGATATTTGAAAATAGCCTTTAGTGGCCGGCACACGGGTCTTGTTTCTGAGAAATCTGTTACTGCCCCACGAGGTACCCGTACGTTCGGGATTTGCGAACAAAGATGGATGGAAGCCCGACTGCCTGGGTCCAGATCCCAACACCTCTACTTACAGCTGCATAACTTTGGACAAGTTACTGTGCCTCTCTGTGCCCCTGTTCCCTCCTTGATAAACTAGAACAAGATTCGTACCTCAGAGGACAGTTGTCTGAGTGAAAACATATAATGTGTATAAGGCGCCTGGCGCCTAGTAAGAGCTGTGGATGTTCGTTATTACTATCATTATTTGTTATTGTTGACTGTTCTTTACTCCTCGCTACACTCCTGGGAGGTAGAGCTAACTTCCAGGTAAGGAAACTGACATTTGAGAAGGGTTAAGTAACTTGCTCAAGAGGTTAAAACACGGCGTCACATTTTATGTTTAGAATTGAGTATCGGGGCTCACTGCTGTTTTGCTTCTTCCTTCAAGGTTGGCCTTTATGTGGAAGTTAATAAAGATGTTGCAGGGATGGGGGACCCCAACCCCAGCCTCATCAACAAGTGAAAGGAGCAACTGAGACACGCATTCCACTCATCAGTCTGTCTTCGATTGAGCCCAGGTAAGCATCTACAAAGTGCTGGGCACGGTGTCAGGCCCTTGGGGGTCTCTCAGGCTATCAGGGGACCTGGACAGAGACACACTGACCCCATACACCAGGATGGGTTCTAGAAGAGACACCTGTACCAAGTGTTATGGGAAAATAGACGTCCAAGGGAAGGGGAGAGGGAAGCAGGAAATCTAGTTAATATTGTTGGCTCCCCTGGCTTGTGCCTTGTATCAGTCAGGTCTCTCCCAATACTGCTGCAAGACAAACAATCCCCAAGTCTGGCTAGTTTCCAGTAATAACAACTCATTTTTCCTCAGTTGAACTTGGCTCCCAGAGGCAGGTTGGTTTCAGCACTGCTCCACCTAACTCTGCCTTTTGAGACGAGAGCTGCCAGCCATGTTCTCCCAAGAGCCAGCAGGAGAGCAAGAAGCCAATGCAAACCACAGGAGCGTATTTAAAGCCTCTGTTCACATCACTTCCGCTGAGTTCCCATTGGCCAAAACAAGTTATACAGCAAAGCGCCATGAATGGCACAGGGTGATATACTCAGCCTACTCTAACGGGAGGGCCTGCCAAGTCCCATTGGCATGGTTGTATAATCCTATTAACAGGACGGAGTAACGAATTGGGAGCCAGAATGCGATCTGCCACAAATGCCATGGGCCAGGCCAAGAAAGGAGAATAATGCAGGTTATACAAACACTAATAGCTCCCCTGGGGAAGCAGGGTGTGGCTACCATATTTATTAGGTGAGAGACCAAAACCCAACTCAAATTCCCATTTGCCTCATAACTAGGAAGTCTGGGATTTCGTCAAATTCCAGTTTGACTGTTTCCAAAGGCTCAAATGATGTTGTCAGGGTTCTGTCCCTCTCTCTTCACCTTTCTGTCCTGGTTTTGTGTGTAGTCCAAGTTGGACTCTTGTTGGCCTGAGGATTTGGTGGCCTTTACAGCTTGAGATCCCAGTGGACAAGAAAGTCTCTTCTAGCATTCACATAATTAATCTCAGGGAAGCTGCCAAAGGGCCCAGTTTACTCCATCCAGGCATCCCTGAACCAATTACTGTGACTCTAGAATAGAATGTTCCAGGTGACTGGTTAGGAGGATGTTGGCCTGGGGATACAATGACTGTCAGCCCCACGGAGACCACTTAGAGTGGAGGAGGGACTGTTGTCTGAATGAAATCAGCATGTTATTTCAGGACAAAGAGGGAACTGATGCTAGACACTCCTAAAGATTCTGATTCAGTAAGTGTTGCTGTTAGATCTGCTGTGTAACAAAACACTCCAGAACTTAGCAGCTCGAAACAACAATTTAGTACCTCCCATGGTTCATCTGCTGGTCTCACAGGGGCTCATTAGTGCCGCTGCTGCCCCAGGATGGGGCCACTGGGATTGAAGAGTCCCAAGCGACCCCATTCACATGTCTAGAACTTGGTGTTGGCTGTTGGCTAGAGGGCCCCAGTTACCCTCCACATGGCCTCTCACCCTCCAGTTGGCCAGACTGGGATTCTTCACATCATGGTGGTCTCAGGGGGCCCAGAGAGGGGGAAAGTTCATGCTACCTGGTCTAATGTCAGAAGTCACCCAGGATCATTTCTACCACCTTCTTTGGTCAAAGCAAATCACAAGGAGGAATAAACTCTATGTCTTCATGGAAAGAAAAGCAGAGTCACTTTGCACAGGGGCCTGGGAGGTGGAAAGATTGGTTGCAGCCATGTTTGCAAATAATCTACCATAGTAGGTTTGGGGGGAGGCAGGACTTGGTAGTCAAGTGATATGGACACATTGAGCCAGGCGGACTTTGAAAATGCATTCGGTTCCTCCCGACTGCGATACTTCTCTGTCTGATAGCTGCAGTCTTCGCCGACCCATTTCAACCCTTCCAGCAAACCCCTCCTGCATACCTCACAGCTCCTGTAGGAGGCCTTCCTTACCCCCTCTACCCCCATGTCAACTCCCACAGCCACAGGTCTAGATGTTCTGAAACTGATACTATAGGGTCCAGTCTTGTCTTCTGTTCCACCATGGCTCTCTGAGGCAAAGGCCTTCCCTCCTAGACTATCAGATCTCAGAGCACAGAAGGCCCATCTTAGATGACACCAAACCCTACCCCACGGTATTGGGGACAAGACAAGACCTTACTGGCAGTTAGTAATTGGTGGACAGATGGCATTTTCGCTCCCAGTGGGACCCTGCTCTTCCTTCACCCCCCTCTTAAGAAAAAACTCCGTCCCTGTAGTTGAGTATCATTTCAACTCTTTGCTGGGGAAAAAAAAAAAAAAGAAATACAGAATGGGGCTGGGGGAAGCAAACGGGAGAGGAACTAAACTATTAAACTCTCCTGATTCAGGGCATCTGAGTGGCTCAGTCGGTTAAGCATCTGCCTTTGGCTCAGGTCATGATCTGGGAGACCTGGGATCAAGCCCCACGTCGGGCTCCCTACTCAGTGGGGAGCCTGCTTCTCCCTCTGCCTCTGTCTGCTGCTTGTGCACACATGCTCTCTCTCAAATAAATAAGTGGGGGAAAAAAGGCAAAAGTCTCCTAATGCAAAATGAGGGAGTAGAGCCTAGTATAGTTTAATTACAAAGAAAAGAAAAGAGCTCTGTCCCCATCACTACAAACCACAGGCTCCCTGAGCTCTGGCTACCTCACCACCCTGACTTTGCTCCACAGAGCAGCAAGACTCAAACTCCAACTACCCTCTTGCATTACTCATTCATTCAGTTCTTGAGTAGCCAGAAAAAGTGGGGTGCCTGGGGGGCTCAGTGGTTGAGTGTCTGCTTTCATCTAGGGTCATGATCCCAGGGCCCTGGGATCGAGCCCCACATTGAGCTCCCTGCTCAGCAGGAAGCCTGCTTCTCCCTCTCCCACTCCCCCTGCTTGTACTTCCTCTCTCTGTGTCTCTCTCTGTCAAATAAATAAAACCTTAAAAAAAAAGAAGTAGCCGGATAAAGCATCCTATCAGGACTTGCCAGAAAAGGTGTTGCCTACTGTTAAGTGTCTCGGCTACCATGCAGTGCTCATTAAAGAGGCCAGACTGATATTTGTGATATGTTGTTGGACTCACATGAGAAAGCAACTTGATTTAGGAAGCGTCAGGGGCCACTGCTGTGAGCTCTGTGGAGATCCCACTCATCCCTCCCCACTCCCGCCGAGTTTCTAGAATATGCAACTGTGATGTGTGATCCCACATTTTGGGAGAAACACAAGCGCTCTCCGCCCATGCCACTCAACAAACACCAGCGAAACGTCCTGTGCTTTTCCAGGGCTTCCATCCTTGGCCAAGGTTCCACAAAGCCTCGAGACCCTCCCGGCAGGCATCCTGTGCACATCTTATCAAAAGCATAAAACTGCCTTATTTCCCTTGGCAGAGGCACCCATGACACAGCTCAGAACAAATGCTCTGCTGGAATGCGGACTGCCGTCCAAACGCACGCCACGCCCGCTCACGGGAACCACACTCTTTCCTTGCTCGGATCATTTGTGAGGTTTGAAACGTGTCCACATGAAACACGGGCTCTGCACCATTTGCCTTCCCATCAGCATTCCACAGACTCGATGTGGGTATGGTGAGACAACGGGGCCCTTCGTACTTAACAGAACGGTTGTTTCTCTGAGAAGCCAATGCAGGAGAAACATCCCGGAGAAGTTGAGAGGTTGGCTGCTGGTGGGTCCGTGCAATGTGATGTGTGCTGAGAAGATTGATGGCAGGATGCCTTGGCTCATCCGTTCAGCAAGTGTTAATAGACGTGGATGGTGGGCTGTGGCACAAGCCTTGGGGAGGGAGGGCGGCTGGCCAAGGGGTGGACTCTGCCCGTGGGAAGTTCGCAGTCTGTTTAGGGAGCATGATCTTTTCTGTCACCCACTGGAGACTAACACACAGGCCAGAACTGGGAAAGCTCTAGACGGGAGACAGAAGGAACCAGAAGCAGTGGCGTCAGAGCCTTGATCATTGTGTCGACCCAGTCAGATCCAGCCCACAACAGCTCCTGGGTGAGAAATGGGTTTTGGATTCTCACACCAGAGCACGTTAGAGAGAATATCTAGAAGGAGTCCAAGGCCAAGGAGATGGTGAGATAAGTTGGCATGGCAGATGGGTTCAGAACAGGCTCAAAACCCACTCAAAGTTTTCTCTCTCTGGATGTCCATCTTCATGCATCTCTTTTATTTTGTCTTTTTCTACATTTTTCCCTCTCTCTTCCCCCTCTACCCCTCCTCTTTATTTCTACTCCTCCCTTTCTCTGTCTCTGTCTGGCTCCTTCCCTAATCATCATTTCTTTCCCTTTCTGAATTCCTTTTCTAGACTTTTCTGTTTTTCCTTTCCGTTCTTTTAATCTAGATTTCCATCCTTCAACTTCTTTTCCTGTTCCTCCTGTCTCTGACAAAAGTAGACAAGGAACTGAAAGTCACTTTTTTTTCTCACTTGTTCTGAAACCATTGTGCTTGATTTTTTTTCTTTTCTTTTCTTTTTTTTTAGCATGAAAAGTAATAAGTGAACCAGACTTTAAAGGGGAAAACATAAACAATAATCAAGTTACAGATTGTCATAAGTCGCCTTCATGTGTGGTCTTAAGGTATCTGTCTGTGTTTGCTGTTACCAAAACAGATAAGAAACTCTTAGAGAATTATTTTAAAAAATAAAACAGGGAAAAGTGCAGGAGAGAAAGGCCCAATAATATAGGTAAGAATTCATTGATGGGGAACCCCAAATGAAGAGATAATCAACCCCCATGAGTTATTAGAGAAATGCAAAATCCAACAGCATCCTTTCACACTTAAGACATTGGCAAAAATTACAAAGGTGAATAAAACCCAGTACTGTAGAAGATGTGGGGAAATGGGGACCCTCATGCACTGCTGGTGGGACTGCAAGGTGTTACTGCCATTCTGGAGGAGAATCAGATGATGTCCAGAACAGTGAAATCTGTGCAAACGTTATGAATGACCTAGAAATCCCCCGGGTTTCCCCCGAGAAACTCTTGCATGGTTCATGACAGGACATGACTGAGGCTGTCCATCATAGCTGCCTTTGCAGTGCCAGACAGTAGGGAACAAGCCAGGCATCCTTCATGAGGGTAAAGAAGAAGGAAGATGGTAGCAGGATGGTAGGTGCCTTTGGCATGGATACATATGAAGGTGGTGCGCACACCTGACTTCTTTCTCTGGCCCCCCTTGGCAAACTTCCAGCAGAACCTCACAGATCAGAAGCCTGAAATGACCAATCAAGAGAAATGGCAGAGATGCTCAGGCCGCGCCTAATGCTCCTTCACCTGTTGATGCTGGAACCCAGGGCGGGGTTTCCAAATGGAGGGGGCCAGGGCCTCCTCTTCCTCCCTCTGACCTCAGTGGGAGCTGCGCGTCTAATGGCCAATGGCGTGGAGAGGCACGGAGCGGCGCAGAGCAGCGTGGGTCACAGCGGTTAAGTGTTGTCATAATTCTCTCCCCCGGAGCACTGAACTCCATCTCCCTCTAGCCTGTGTGGGAGGAATGTAATCCAGTTCTCCTTGGAACTCCGAGCACATAGTGACTCCTTTCTCCTTTTGTGGTCAGGAAATGAGTTTTGCTGTTTTTCACTTGGGGGCTTATTATGCAAGAGCTTAAAATATGCAATGGGATGCAGATATTTATATGAGGATGTTGAAATGATGACTTTTTAATGGAAGCAATCTAATTATGTACTATCTGGGCCCTTTTTCTTTTTTTTAATTATTTTTACGGTGTCTGAAGGAAGCAGAGATTTTTGTGTGTGCGTCTGGGTTGTGTTTTTGTTTTTGTTTGGGGTACGTGGCTCTATTTACTCTCCCAGACTGTTTAAATGGATTGCAAAGGAAGAAAAAAAAATCCAAAAAGTATATGGCTGTGATTTAACAAGATAATTAGCAGCTGCACTTTATAACAAAATCTAAGGCAATTATCACTTCAGGAGGACCCAGAGGAGTCCCAGCTGCCAACATCCTGTTTCTCTGCCAGAGAAAATGACATCATAACTGCTCCAGACAAAGGGGAGGTGGTTTCTGGTCACCGTGATGTCACTTGCTCCAGCAGACAGTCCCAGACAGCTGGAAGACAGGTGGCTGCTTCCTAGGACATGAGGGAGGAGGATGGATACCAGAAGGACATCAGTTATTTACAAGTCCAAACCCCACCCCCGGGCCCCACCCCCCCCTCCTGGGCCACTGAGACAGAAACATGTTTACTAAGGCTTCTCCTCCTCCCGAAGACCTTGCCATCCTTCCAGGGAGTTGAATTGTCCCTCTCCTCCTCTCCACAGTCTCATTTCTAAATCTTGATCCCAACTAATCAAACTTTAATGGCTTATGGGGTTCTTGCTCATGGTCAAGTTTACCGCTTAGCCAAGAGGTGTCCCTTCGAAGATGGGAACTGCCAAGTTACGATGGACAGCAAGCCAAAACAAGCTTAAGACGATTTGTGTTTTCGAGTCGGGGTTGTGATCTTTCACTCTGTGGCAAACGATTCATCATTCCAGGCTTCCGAGCACTTCGGGGATCAAACGCAGAGCGTGCCGTAGTCAAGGACCAGGTAGCAAATGGGAATTTGTCACCAACTGAGTTTTATATGTAAAACTGAGCCAGACTATCCTGTTGCGTGATGATACCAGCCAGCAACTGTTTATTTAAAAAAAAAAAAAAAGATTTTATTTATTTATCTGACACAGAGAGAGAGAGACAGGGAGAGTGGGAACACAAGCAGGGGGAGAAGGAGAGGGAGAAGCAGACCTCCTGCTGAGCAGGGGGCCCGATGTGGGGCTCTATCCCAGGACCCTGGGATCATGACCTGAGCCGAAGGCAGAGGCTTAAACCGACTGAGCCCCCCAGGCACCCCTCAATCCAGCAACTGTTTAAATGCATCGTGGGGGATGCCTGGTGGGCTCAGTCGGTTTAAGCCTCTGCCTTCGGCTCAGGTCATGATCTCAGGGTCCTGGGATCGAGTCCCGCATCAGGCTCTCTGCTCATCTGAGAGCCTGTTTCCCCCTCTCTCTCTGCCTGCCTCTCTGCCTACTTGTGATTTCTCTCTGTGTGTGTCAAATAAATAAATAAAATCTTTTAAAAAAATAAATAAATGCATCGTGGGACAGACCACGATGTACTTAAAGATTGAATGCAGGGTCACTCTTTTGAGGACTGCAAAGGGTGGAGAAAGCAGGTCTGATTTCCTTGCGAATTGGAGGAAGCAGAGCCCCGCAGGCTGATTCTAGTTACGGGCAGCCAAGTGCCGCCAACCCACCCCTTTGTGATGTTAGAGAGTGGCCACTAAGGCCTGTACATCACAGGGCCAGGTGACATTTTTGGTGCCCTGGTGGGAATTCCTCCTCTGTCCTTTGATAGATAAACCACAAAAAGATGTGTGTTTGCTCTCACTCTCACATGTTCACACGCTCTCATTTTCCCTTGTGCCCGAGAACCATCCTCCCACCAGCCAAGCTACAAACCGGAAGAGAAGAAGAGGATCAGGACATCTTCCTTTTCCCCAACAGTAGCCAGAAAGACCCAGGGCCACACAGGAAATGAAATGAGACTTCAACAGCACCAAGAAAGTCATGGACTCCTGGGTCTCACTCAAACACGGAGGCTAACCCGGAGGTAACACTGCCAGGCCTGCCCTCTGGAACCCAGCATAATTCTGCAGCCTGGGGGCTAAGTGTGCCGTCCACACAGCAGATCCTTTGGCCCAGTGCCATTCTCGGACTTCTAGAAAACCTCCTGCTTCCTTTATGGAAAACAGGTGTCCATGTCTTCGTACATTAGGCTGCATGTCAGGCAGGACCCCGGGCTGAGAAGGCTATTCCTGTTATCTCTTTCCGTTTAACAAACCATCCAACCCTCGTAGTATAAAGAACAAACATTTTAATATGCTCCTGGATTCAGTGGGTCAGAAATCCAGACAGGGGGAGGGCTGGGGCAGCTTGACTCTGTTCCGCCACGTCTAAGCTCTCATTAGGGGAGACCCGAATGGCCAAGGGGTGACCCAAGAGCCAGGGGCTAGAATCATCCCGAAGCTCTTTCACTCGGGCTAAAATGACTCGAAGGCTGCGTTCAACCCAGACTGCGGATCGTCCCATTCACGTGCAGCCTCTCTGCGTGGCCTGCGTGGCCTCCGCGTGGCCCAACTCAGGCTTCTCACATGGCAGCTTGGGGCGCCAAGCAGGGCGCTTCAGCCAAGAAGACAGAACTCGCGTGGCCTTTTTGGATCTAGTCTTAGAAGTCACACAGTATCACTCTTGTAGTGTGCTTTTTGGGCTGAAGCCGTCACAAGCCCACCCAGGTCCAAGGGAAGGGCCATGTTGGAAAAGTCTGAAAGAATTTGCTGCCAGGTTTCAAAAGCCTCACAGGGCTGACTTTCCAACGGCCCCCACCTCCACCTTCGCTTGGTGTTCAATGCCGAGGGGACACTAGGACAACCTTCTCCCGTCAGGATCAGCGGCCTCAGAGCCATGCTTGGGATGGGGAGGGGTGGGAGAGGGGAGGGGAAGGGAGGGAAGGCAAGGCACCCGACTGAGGGTCCCTGAAGATCGCTCAGACCCTCTCCCTGATATTTTTCTTCCAAAGTCAATGGAAAAGGATGAGCCATGTGACAGCCCCATTCCGGGTGCAGAGAACATGGCGGCCGTTGTGCGGAGTGTGGGGAGAGAGGGAAGCAGGAGGCCGGCCTGGAGAAAGCAGGCCTCTCCATGGACCAGGCGGTGGGGGACCCTGGTTAGTGGGAGGCACGAAGCCATTTCACTCTTTCTTCTCTTCCCACCCTCAAAGCCTGAATGCAGGTTGGGTGAGGCAATGACTCCTTCCCAAGGCTTCTGTCCTGAGGAAGGAGATGTTGAAATAGAAAGCCGTAGCATAGCTGAGCTGGTGGCCCAAGTTCTTGGCCAGACACAGGTCCAAGGTGTTTGTTTTCCACTTCCGGCCCCAGGACACACCTGGTAGCTTGCCCAGGGCCTCTGAAAAACACCCGACGTTTATACAGTGTTGACATAGGTCACAGAAGAGGGATCCCAAGTCTGGGCTGGCAGGGAGCTTCTGGCCCAGGGAATCCACTCCCCCCATGCAGCCTTGTCCTTTCTGGGGCTAAGGGAACCAAGGCTCAGAGGGCCCATAACAGGCCCAGGGTCACCAGTGTGTGACCTGTGAAGGGGGCATTTTTCACAGCCCACTGAATACCAGGGATGGCACTCAGGGGAGACCCACTCATCATGGGCATCCAGTCGGCTCCACCAGGTGCCCTGGGCCTCCAGGCAGCTCTGGGCCCACTAGGAGGGAGGGTTATGCTCACCACAGCTACCCGCAGAGCCCCCACTCCTACCCCAGGCTGCCGGGACCCCCACCTCAGCAGCCTGCAGCCAGCCCGGCTACCGGGCTACCGGCGGCAGCTGCAAGGGGAGAGAAGCCACGAGAATAGATCCCGAGGATGATATTAGGAGCATTCGACCTGACCCGGCTGCCTCCGGAGAGGTCTGGGGGAGGGGACCCTGGGGGGTGGGGGTCAGGGGACTGGAGACAGACCAGCCTCTGTCTCACTGCATCCCCTGCCACCCGCCCTGGCTCCCAGCCGGGGCCGGGATGACAATGCCAGGATTCACAAGGCCTGCGCATTGACCACACGGACCACTCATCCCGTGTGTGTGTGTGTGTGTGTGTGTGTGTGTGTGTGTGTGTGTGTGTGCAGAGATAACAGATGTCTTTCACAGGGAAGTAATTGCTTGAAACACAACTGGACAGCCTCCCTACCCCACCCCCTCCCGGCCAGGGGGTTGTGTGGGAGAAAGAGGGACTCACTTTGGGGGACCAGGGGCGGGGAACGGGTAGGCAGCCCCCTCCCCGATTCCCATGATCCCTTGACACCCTAATGAGCCGTGCTAGCCTGTGTGGACATTCACCATGACGTCAGTGATGCTCGCCTGCCCCTCTGGGACAAGCCCGCTTGGGGACAGGGACGTGGGGGTGGGGCCTCCTGGGGGTGGGGACTTTGTTGCTGGAGGAATTTCCCTGAGGCCTGGGAGAGGGGTGCTGCTGAGAGACGGGCATGGAGGAAAGGACCAGGCCAGGGTCTGTGACCAGCTTCCAAAGCCTGAGAAATGGGTCCAGTGTGGCAAGGCTGCTTTGGGTCGAAGCTGGCTCCAGAAGGTGTCACTGTAAGGAAAGGAGGGGCCCCGGGGGCTGTCTGCGGCCTGTGCTGGTAAAAATAGAGCTCGCCTGTGTTCCCACTGCCAAGTCGCCAAGCCTGGTGATTTATAAGGCTGGGAGCAGACGTGTGTATAAATGTTTTTGCGTGCGAGATGTGTAGCCAACCGCGGTCTGCCTTTTTCAAACTTACAAGGAGAGGGGGAGGGAGGGAGGGGAGTGGGGGAGAGCGCAGGCAGCCAGGGTGGGAAGCACATGGGCCACTTTTATGTAACACTCCTCTGATACACGGCGCAGTGGGGATTTATGCTCTCTTTGAAGTAAATTGCATCCCAGTGCACCATAGCATGAAAGTTAAGATTTACCATGGCTGGGACCTCCGAGACCCTGCTGGAAGCTAGAATAATTAGCACAGCATTTGGCTGCCTCTCCTCCCGCTCTGCGGGCGGTGACAGGAGTGCCACTAATAGATCTTCCAGGCCTGGGCCCCGTGTGTTTGTTATGGGGTCCGCGGTGGTGGTGAGCACAGAGGACGCTGGTCAACCAGACACACGGAGGCAGGGGAAGGGGCCGGGACCAACCCCATTGCTGGCGACAGTGGGACCTGCTCCTCCTGGAGGTGCTCCTCCGTCAAAGGGAGGTGCTTGGCCTCCAGAGGAGCACTTGGGGAACCCAGGGAGCTCATTTATAAACAGATTCCACAGCCAGATGCCTGGCTTGCTACAGGTGGGCTTCCTGGGGGCCCTTGGCCAGTTTGGGGAGCCCCCGGATTATATCTTCAGCTCCCGGATCCAGTGGTTTTCAGAAGACAGTGCCTGGACCTCCCTCCCTCCCCATGCCCTCCTCACCTTGCTGCCTCTGCTTTCTCTCCCCCCACCCATCCCCCACAGATACCTTCCAGGGTCCTTCCCAGCTCCTGTGCTGGGGCCTGGAGCTGATGTGCTGGACAAGGGGACACGTGAACACAATCAGCACATCTTGAGTCCCACCGGAAGAGTCCTAACAGCTCCCTGGGCATCCCACCTCTGTTGCTAGCCAACTGCGTGATCTTGGGCAAGCTCCTGTCCCTCTCTGGGCCTCAGCTTCCATACGTGTATCGCGATGGGGTTGGAGTTTCACCAGATCATATTGAAGGGTCTCCTTGAACATTCCGTGGTTCGTCTGACTCTCCTTCTCCCCAGGACCCCCCATGGGTCTCTAAGGAATCCAAGCACAGAACTAATGGACAGCTGTGGGGGTCCCATGCTTATGGCTGGATGCCAGAGTTGGGAGGGGCCCAGCCAGCCCACTCGCTGCAAAGGTCACAGCTGCCTACTCCGGAAGGGATTTCCTGAGGTTGCGATAAGGTCATATGATCAGTTGTGCTGCAGAGTAGAGCAGTTTCCTGGGACTCCGAGAGACCCCACTTCATAATCATAACCGTGAAAAAAAAACACCGGTTGACATTTTCTAAAGCCCTCACCTAATTCTCACAATGTGGGTGTAAGGTCACTAATAAAATTCCTCCCATTTCACATCTGGGGAAACTGAGGCTCTGAGACATTGGCTGGCCCAAGCAAGTCCATGGCATGTTGTAGAAATATGGATGTTGAAATCAAACCCATGGGAGTGCAAATCTCCACTCTGCCAGGTTAGCTGGGTGAACTAGGATAAATGGGCAAGTCCCAAGGCCTCAGTTTTGTCATCTGTAAAATGGGCTGTAACTCAACCTGATGGGGGCCTGGTAAGGGCTTCCTGAGCCAGCACACAGGAAAGGGGCACACAGGGCAGCCTCCCTGTAGGCAAGGTTAAGGAACATGAGTTCCCTGGGCCAGAGCTGCTCAGCCAGTAACGGGAGGCTCGGGCTTTAGACCCAGGTTTCTGGCTGCAAGCCACTTTTGCCTCCCGGATCTCAAGTGGTGCCTGGCACGGTTGGGCCCAGTAAATATTTGCTGAACCGAATTATACCGGCTGCCACCGCAGAGGCCTCACTGTCAAGCAGTATTGGAGAAGTAGCAGATAAAGCCATGAGGACTAAAGATTCTCCAAGGGAATTGGGGGCCAGTGGCATGGAGAGTTTAGGGAAGAGGGAGATCCCAATTTAAAAGGCTCATGCCGCAGGATCTGGAACTCCGTGCAGGGTGGGACCATAACCAGAAACAACAAGAGGTTCTTGGGCACATTTTGCAGGATGAATCCCCAAAATGCACTGAACGGTCTTTCGGATCAATCATCCGAGGCTGGCGATTTGGGGAAATAGTAATCCATAAAGTAGAATCAGCAGCCACAAAAGCCAAGTGGGATTCCGGAATGATCTGTCTTCCTGTTCCTCCTCCTTCCCGCCCCCCACCACACCCTAAACTCCCCTCTGCCATGTAGACATGCGTGGGGGCTCCTTCTCATGCAAAAAATCTAGGTCCAGAAGGATGAGGGGGTCTCTGGGAAACCCCAACAAATTGGCAACCCTTCTCCCTAATCCAGGTCCTCTGGCCTCATATCTCTCTCCCTGAGCTGAAAGAGTCCCGACATGCCAGTCCCTAGAATGTTCCATGAGACCTGCCTTCTGCCCCATGGGGGAGAGGGCACAGTGAGGAGAACCTCTCGCACTTACGGAGGCAGGAGGTCCTCCTTTGGAATGACCCCTTGCTCTCAGGGGCCCCTCCCTGCCCTGCGGTCGCACCCAGGACAGGCGACACAGACTTACATGGAGCAGAGACACCAGCAGAACACCCCAGGGCTCTTGTTCCTGTCTCACAGAACAGGGATGGACGAATGGATGGATGAATGGACAGACAAATGAACTGGCTTCCGTAGCCCCTGCTGGCTTCTTGCTCTGGAGCCTTAGAGCTATCATAATCAAGAGGTTATCCCAAGTGTCTTGCCTGCTTTCAACTACGGCTCTAAAACGTTCCCTTTTCTCCACTCTTCGGGAGGCAAAAAAGAGCCAGATGACCTCCCGTAGAAAACGGTTGCATTTAGCTAACCGTCATTGCGCACGTACAACATCACGGAAAAAGGAAGGGCTTGGCGGTAGATAGATCCAGGTTTGAAAACCGGACCTGATACCACTGAGCTGTGTGACCTCGGACAACCTACAAAAGCTTTCTGAACCTATTTCATTATTTGTAAAATGGGGATCAGGGCCAGGACATCGCAGGGGTGTTTCACGAAGAAACAATTCCTGAGAACCGTCTGGCATGCATAGATATTTCTCTTCAAGAAAGTGAGCTCAAGAAGGAAAATTGCACAAGCTCTGGCGTTTAAGCAGGTCTGGCTGGAAACAAGAGCCACTGGCCGGGTGGCCTTTTGCCAAGGTAGTGGATTCTGAGCCTCAGACGACTCATCTTTAAAAGGGACTAATAAGACGTATGTTTCTGGGTTGCCATGAAGAATAGACAGATTTTTCTGGAAAGTTCCCAGCACATAGCAGATGCTTACCAAATGGTAGCCAATCTTATAGCTTGTGAAAGTCTATGAGGACACTGAGACACGAAGCGATCTGCTCAGGCAGGAGAAAAGTGAGGGTGGGGGTCTGGGCTTCTGGGGGCCCATGAGCCAGGCCACACCACCTGGGGGGACATGAACCGTGCCCGGTCCCCACTCAGCAAGCCTGGCAGAACTGGAAACCCTTGGGCTGCCTGCTGATTAGGATTTGGCCTGACCTGACTGGTAGCTGCCCGCGGGGTGGGCCGGGCACCCAGAGCTACTTGTGTCGGGCTTCTTGGGCTTCCCATCCCTGGCTTTCCCCGCACCTTCATGAGGGGACACAGCCAAGTGACGAAGAACAGCCATGCCACCTCCGTTTCTAATCCTGGTCCCATCACCGTGGGCTACGGGACCACTGGCCACAGCATGGTCCCTCTGTGCGTCAGTCATGGGAATGATGACAGTGTGTACCTCCCGGAGGTGCTGTGACAGTGAGACAGTGCCGGGCACATGCGAAGTCCCCAATCAACGTTAGCTACGATTATTATTCGCTCTTTGCCACGTAGAGCTTTGATCTCGCAAAGACCCATTAATCGCTCAGCCCCTTCTTCAAGGGATTAAAAAAAAAAAACTCAGCAAATGAAATTCTACATGAAATCATCGCTGTAATATTTCTGCTGCCAGGACAAATCATTAGGAGGGGGAAAAAGCCTGGCAGTGATCGCACTGGCCTGCTCAGAATGAAGAAGGGACATTAATGTAGCAGCTTCCCGTCTAATGGCCGGGGAAGATAGAGGAGGAGCGGAGCGCGGCCAAAGGGGGGGTGGCTGGAAAGAAGGGGCCCTGTCAGTCAGGAGAGGTGGAAGGGGCTTTGTGGCCAGTAGGGAGAGGCACAGAGAGTGGCCCTCTGCACCCACTGCCCAGCAGCCCCACGGCCATGCAGCCAGCACCCAGCCGTCCTCTAGCTCTGATGCCCCCCCCTTCAGGACCAGGGGCCCCCTGGGGCTCAAGAAACCGAACCTGCCTCTCTTCTCCATAGAGCACTGGGCAGAGAACTTTGGTCCCCCTGAGGTGGGCTCCAAGAGACAGCAGACCCGGATTCCTGCCACCTCTGCCTCTCTGTGACCTCCCCCAGCCCTACATGGACATCAGCTTTCTTGGCAGAAGAGTGAGGGGTTGGGCTGAAAGCCGGGTTGGGGGTTGCCCAAGGGGGCCCGGGGGAGACCAAGGTTGGGCGTGGGCCTCCACTTTGCACCCCATCGGCCAATCTGAGGACTGCGGTTGCAGATAGGTACGATTTTGTTTTGCAAAATGTTTCTGTTACTTCAAAGTCAAGATGGTATGAATGCCCCGAGGAGAGGGTGTCTAGCCAAACCTCCCCTGCCCTGTGTCCCCTGTCCTGGGAGGCACCAAGGACAGACAGCAGGAGCTGGCTTGGCCCTGGCTTAGGGTCCAGAGGCCCCGCCTCTCCTCCTCCCCGAGTGCCCACTGGGCTTTGCGTGTCACAGTCTAACCACCGGCAAGGGCCGGCAGGACAGAAAGCCTTGGCCCGAAGCCCACTCACAAGAGCCAAACCCAACAGTGTCCTCAGTCTCCTGGCTTGTGCCTGCACACTCGCAGGCTAAGGTGACCGGTGGGCAAAAGGAACACTGCTCTGCCTCAGTTCAGAAGCACCGAGAAGGGTGTCTTGCTGGTCCCTGTGGGGCCACTGAAAGTCACATTCTGGGCTCAGGCCTGGAGTGTCTCAAAAGGCAGCAACTTCCCACGGCGATGGGTGGGCAGCAAAGGGTGCTAAAGGTGTGGGGCCTGCCCAAGCCCACCCTGGAGTTTGCAGGAAGGGGTCCAAGCAAGCAGGCGGCCGCCCATGCTGTGGGCCCCCACTTCTAAATCCAATCTTGCCTTCCAGTCAGGGACCCCTGGTTGAGTCATGGGGTACATCTCAGATAGGTTCCTAAAAGCACACCTCATCAGGGGCAAGGAAGAGTTGTCGGCACGTTAGGCACACCAAAGCTATGAGTAGGGGGTGGAATCTCCTCGAAGGAGGAAGAAAAGCCCAGAAAAGAAGACCATGGGACTCACGGCCTTTCTTACAGTTTTGCTGGGGGCATGAAACTGGCCCTCAGTGTAGCAGTCAAGACCCTCTGGGTCAGGTTCCCTGTCCACTCTCCTAACCCCTCAGCAGTTCATGTACAACCAGGCCCGCTTTGTGCCTCTGTGCCTTTGCACATGCTATCCCCCTGTAACGGAATGGCCTTTCCCCCCAGCCTACTCTTTGCCTTATCTGCCTGGCAGGCTCCTGCTCACCCCTCAAAACCCATTTTTCATTCCTCCATAAGGCCTTCTCTGGTCCACTCCAGAGAGATACTTGCCCGGTCCTCAGTTTCCCCACAATATCTCACACACACACACACACACTCACACTGTATTTATTGGAAGAATGCATCTTTGGCCTACATCACTGGACTGTGAGCTCCTTGACATAAACTATGACCTTTTGTACACACATACACTGGCACGATTTTATGTATTTTTGCCTCACACACCTAAAAAATTATTTGAGATCACTTCAAGAATAATGATAACCAACATTTATCAGTGACCCGGTATGTGCTCGGTTCCCAGGAGGTACTCCCCACAACATCCTGCCATGTGGGCACTATTATTCCATGTCACAAATGGGGAAACCGAGGTTCAGGGGCCTTAGGTGTCCTGCCCAAGGTCACACAACTAGTAACACAGGGTGTGATCACTGTTCTTCTAGATTCCAGAGCCCGGCCTTTGCACTGCTTTCTCATCCCACTGCCCTGCTGCCTGAAGGTCTTCCCTCACTTCTGTAGCCCCCATGGGGCTGCCAGCAGATGCACCATGAGCGATCTGACAGCGATCCCTGGCATGGGTGGCCCTTGCTACTCCAGGTGTGGTCCTGGGACCAGGCACAGCCGTACCACCCAGAGCTTGTACAGAATCTCAGCTTCCACGATGACCTCCCACATCAGAAGCTGCAACTGAACCAGATCCCCAGGGGGTTCATGGGCACAGTCCAGTCTGTGCCTTACACACCTGTTTCCACCCGGAAGAGCAAGGGGGAGCTTCTGACAGAGGTTAGCTCACAGGTTAAAATCAAAATTTCCCTTTCTCATTGCCACTTTGCTAATTTCTTCCACAACTGTTTCTCTCATATGTTCAGCCTTAGGTTTCTCTCTCTCTCTTTTTTTTTTTCTTTTTGAGAGAGAGAAAGGGAGACAGAGAGCAGGGTTGGAAGGAAGGAGAGGGAGAGTCTGAAGCAGGCTCCGTGCACCAGCCCAGAGCTCGAGGCAGGGCTGGATCTCATGACCCCAAGGTCATGGCCTGAGTCACAATCAAGAGTTGGAGCCTCAACCGACTGAGGTTATGAAAGACCATTCAGCCTCATTGACTCCCCACAGTAGGCGTTACAACTATCTGCCAGGAGCCACGCTCTAGAATGCTGACAGCCAGGCGAACCCACCCGGAGCCCAGCGATGATGGGATGGAAAAGTACAAGCCAACAGCAAAGAGGACCAAAAGCTGCAAACACTTGGAACAAAGTGGATACATCTCACCATCTTCCTGTTGAGCAAAAGAGGCCAGACCCAAAAATGGATGTTTGATTCCATTTATGTAAGCTTCAGAGATCTGAGAAGCTGCGCGTGTAAAAGTCAGGAAAGCTCCCCCAGGCGGGGGGAGGGAGGAAGCGGTGCTGGAGAGAGGGCATGGCGGGGGCCGTTCCTTGAGGGCTGACGATGTTCCGTGTCCTGACCTGGGTGTTCCTCGGTGGGTGCTTTCTGCTTGTAAGAATTTATCAAGCGTACACCGAGGATATGTGCACTTCTCTGAATGTAGGTTACACTTCAATAAAAAGTTAAAAAAAAAAAACTAATGTCGCCTAATGGCCTAAATTCTATGAATATGCAATAAACTTGCAGCATAAGAATTTTGTCCTGCAATTTGCTGCTGACTCCGAGTTCGGGAGGTGTCAGGGTAACAAAGCACCCCAGGGTGAGCATTTGACAGGAAGCATTAGCTGCCCCCCAGGAGCCTCAAATACCTGATGGGTTTTCTCCAGCTTAAAATTAAAAACCTGCCCGCAAAGATGCCGAGGAAGGGAGAATGTATCCACAACCCTCATTCCGCAGTGTTATTAACTGTGGGAGTTGAACACAGTGGGTAGTGGGATGCGTTCTCCAGCTGCTGGCTGAACAGGAGGTGCCCTGGAGGGCAGGGCTGGAACCTCCTTTCTTTACCTAGATGTGCCTCACACGCGTGCGCACACGCGTGCAGCCTTCTGCACAAAGTTTCCAAAGATGCCTGTTGCCTGATAACGCTTGCCTGTGACCCGTAGCACTAGGGCACCAGCCAGAGTAATAAGAACACCTCCCTTTGATTCTGCACAGGCACTTAAGCGTTTTGCACACATGATCTCACTTAACCCTTGAGACCTGCCTGGGAGGGAATGGCCCTTATTATTCCCATTTTACAGATGAGGCTGGAAGCTTGGCCGTGTCGAGCTGGGCTCGCACCCAGGTAGGTCGTGGATCCATAGCCGGCCGGCTTTGCCTCGAGGCATGACTGCCTTGGAGGCCATGCTAAGTCCCCAGTTTTATAAATGTGGCCACCGGGTACAGTGGTTGGATTTAGCAAGTAGAAATACAGGCTTCCAAGTTAGCGTTGAATTTCAGATAAATAATGCCTCGTTTTTTAGTGTAAGTGCGTCCCCTGGGATATTTGGGACATACGTAAAATAAAAATTACTCATTTGTTTATCTGAAATTCAACTCTTACTCCAGGATGCTTGTATTTTATCCAGCACCCGCAGCACAGGGGCCCAAGGAAGCACGGTAACATATGAAGTCACACTAGTGGTTTGTCTGAGTCGGGGGTCTGGACTGGGGCCCCCACCTCCTCACCCCGCGCTCTTTCCACCAGCTGTAACCATTCCCCGAACCTCCTCACGCACCGCATGTTCACAACCAAAGCCATCACTTCCCCTGGGGACTGCCTCTCCTATTCCTATTCCAGGCTGGCCATGCTGAGCCCCCCACCCCCACCCCAGTGTTCACAGCTGGGGTCAATGCAGCTCCACACTCAGGCTCCGGCCAGCCCTAGGTTGTGGGGGCGTGGGCCCCTCTTCAAGGGAAACCGGGGCCTTCTGAATTCACGTATGGGGACTCAGCCTTGTCACTGCTTCCTTTTCCACCTGGAACCGATTCTAGGAAGTAGAGGTTCTAGACAGCTTTCTTTTTTTTTTTTAAGATTTTCTTTATTTATTTGAGAGAGAGAGGGAAAGAAAGCACAAGCAGGGGTTTGGGGAGAGAGGGAGAAGCAGGCTCTGCCCTGAGCAGGGAGCCAGATGCGGGACTCCGTTCCAGGACCCCGAGATCATGACCTGAGCCGAAGGCAGAAGCTTAACGTCTGAGCCACCCAGGCAGCCCGGTTCCAGGCATCTCTTGCTCCATGATAAGCCATGCCAAAATCCAGAGGCTCAAAATACATGGCAATCATTCCTTCAGCACCTGAATCCGTTCTTTGAACAGGTCCCGGGGCAGGGAAGACTTGTCTCTGTACCACAGAGGTCACCTGGGGACTGGGGCAGTCACTTTCTACGTGGCTGGCTGACGTGGCTCGTATGGCCGGCAAGTTGGGGCTGGTGGTTAGCTTGGAGCTTAGCCAAAGCTGAGGACCAGGAGCCATATTTCCTCAGCACACGAGCCTCTGCCTATACGCTGGGCTTCCTCACAGCATGGTGTCCAGGCGTCAAGGACGAGCATCCAAGAGAGATCCAGGCGGTACCTAAATATCCCTTCACGGCTCGCCCTCAGGAGTCACACAGTGCCCCTTCTCTTTCAGTAAAAGCAGTCCCAAAGACCACCCCTGGGATCAAGGGGATGGGACATAGACTTCATTTCTTGATCTGGAAATGTCAGGGTTCCAGAAGAGCATGAAGAACTGGAAACATTATCACGTGAGTACAGAGCTTATTATCCTGGACCACCCTCACACTTTCTAAGCAACACCAAAATAAGGGTTTAGAGACCCCCAGCATCGAAAATATTATGGTGTGACCTTCCCAGTGTTGGCTTGGAGCTCAAGGTAGTCTTTGTTAAAGAAATAAAATTCGGGGGGTACCTGGGTGGCTCAGTCGGTTAAGCATCCAACTTTTGATTTTGACTCCAGTTGTGATCTCAGGGTCATGCTCAGCAGGGAGTCTGCTTGAGATTCTCTCCCTCTGCCCTTCCACGCTAAAATAAATAAATAAATAAATCTCTTTAAAAGAAAATAAAGAAAAAGAAATAAAATTCAAGACAGCCACAGAACAACATGGCCAACACGATATCATTTGTGTTCAAACATTCACAAAAATTCTAGGTTTCTGTGTACATAGATGTGTATGGAAATGCACTCCTTAAAGTGTTAGAGAAGAAGCATTCAAGAAGGATGAAAGGAATGCACAAAGGTTTCCAGCTGGTGTCAGGCAAGACTATCGTACCACCAAGTTTTCTCTCTAAGACAGAATTCCACCCCCACCCACTTCAGCCATCTGACCATATGCCTTTTAGTGGACCAGTCCCCTGATCTAGGCCCTACCACTGGCTTTGACCATTGGAGTGTGGACAGAATAACATGGGCCAGTTCCAAACCTTGGCCTTGAGAGGCGTTTTCTCTAGTTGCCCTCTCAAGTCTATGCTCAGCCATAAGAAGAGCCTGCCCCAGGTACCTATTCCTCCTCTGGTCTTGGTCCCAGGATGAGAGAAATGTGAGCTCTGAGCCCAACCCAAAGCTGGGAGCCCAGCCTTGGCCTGTAGAGCCGCAGCTGAGCCCTGCTGAACTGCAGCCGATTGGAAGACCTCAGAGTGGGGAAATAAATGCTTGATGTCTTAAGCCACAAAGACATAGGGGCTGTTTGTTAAACAGCATTATCACAGCA
Source organism: Lutra lutra (assembly GCF_902655055.1). Classification (NCBI taxonomy): domain Eukaryota; kingdom Metazoa; phylum Chordata; class Mammalia; order Carnivora; family Mustelidae; genus Lutra; species Lutra lutra. The sequence goes on along the minus strand of NC_062296.1, from coordinate 64,560,077 downwards.
GAAACCTGACTGGTGCGGTCTCTGAGACTCTGAGTAAACTGGCCCTTGACAACTATTTCCACCATACATCCCTTTATGCCTCTTCTTTGTTCACCAAGTCTAATGGCCTTTTTTAGTGCCTCCTAACTTAATCGTCTTCTCGTGAGAGAATCCTTCTACTTAGACTACTTTCTACCCTTATTCTAGCTAATTCCTACTCATACCTCATGTCTCAGAAGGTCTCACCTGAACACCCACCACCTTCCATTGAAATTAGGTCCCACCTTGCTTGGTTTTCTGATAACGACGTGTCGAATCCTCATCATATTTGAGATGATTTATAATTTCCACATCTCCATGATTATTTGATCTTTGTCTCCTGTCCTACTGTCCTGTGGGCTCCATGAGGGCAGGGGCTACATTTATTTCATTCATCAATATTTACCCAGTGGTATCAAGCATGGTGCCTGGGACACGATGCTTTACAGAGTAAATGAGTCTGGCTGAGTGTTTCCGATCATGCTTCAAGAATCAGGGGAGGGCCTTCTTCCCACTGGTTCCAGGCTGCAGTGAAGGAAGTAGGATGTAGCTTAAACCCCAAAGGTATGGGTAGAATTTAATATGAGCCAAGACACAGCCATGGTAAGCCACAGTGACTCTAGGAAGCAGCGAAAGATGGAGAAGTTGGGTCATTAATACTGAGATGAGGAGATTCAGGGCTTTCCCTACCCAGCTGTGTTGCTCCAACTTTATCCAGCAGCCAGCGGGGAGTGGTGGATGGGTTTTGAGCAAAGATAGGGAGAGATGAAGAGTCATTAGAAGTCCCTTCTGGAAGATGTCAGCAGGGAAGTGGGTAGACTGGTGTGAGGTGAGGAGGGCATGAGGGATGAGAGAAGAAACACCACTAAAGCAAAGACACTTGTGCCCGGGGTGTCCACACAGAGTAGTACTCCCACTAAAGGAGCTCAATAAATATTTGTTAGTGATGATGACTGGATATGGTGGAATAACATTCACGTTTCTGCCTTGAACGGGGGAAATGGTGCAGTTACTAAGAGATACGGGGGAGACAGGAAATGGGCTAGAAAGGGTGAGTTTTCAAGCAAGTCAGCGCAATGTGCAACCGGAGCTCAATCCTTCTAAAGGCCTCTGGGGAACAGTATCAAGCACCCCTGTCAGAGTTCTCCCACCCCAGAGCAGGGAACAGGGTCCTTCCACACACACAGACTCCTCCCAGTCCTCGTTTGAGGGCTGTCCCAGGAACCTCTTATTCCTCGGCACTTCAGGTCTTTCACACAGCCAGAGAGAATTCTGGTGACAGGAGAAAGCCCTCAAACCAGGAGATGCAGACTCTGGCAATGGAAAATGGGTAGCCCTGCTCGGAAATGAAATGGAAATGGTTTATTTTTAGTCCCTGTGATATGCCAGACACACTCTTAGATACTTACAAGTATTATCAGTTCTCTCCTCACGAGAACATTTTTAAAGAGGAGGAAACAGAGTCCCAGAGTAATTAGCAGCTGTAAGAGGCAGATCACTGAGACTCGCCTTGCTAGAGAGACCAGCCAACACATGGGACCATGGTGTCTGCAGGGCGTTGTTGGGACTCAAAGTTCCAGCCCCAAGAGCCCACTTTCAGCCCACTGTAGCAAGGGGAAATGAAGACCGTCAGAGAGGACTCTTAGGAGAGCCACAGTAATGGCGGCCATGTTGAACTCCCCGATGAACAACCACCACAAAAGACGGAGTTAGAAAAGAATGTGGAAACCCTACTGTTGTAAGTGGACAGGATTAAGTGGTAGTCATTCTAAGATTTTGAAGGAAACGAAGCATTTAAATGGCACTGACATAGAGATGGGAAGCCTTGTCAACAGTGTCTGCTCCTGAAGATAGGAATGTCTTCTGAGGAAGGTCACTTCGTGAGGGTTCGTCTAAGGGCGATTCCCGTGCGTGCCAACCTGCACAGTTAATCTCCCTCCTGGGAAGGCAAGAGAAATACCAAGGGCCAGGTACTGCAAATGAAACACTGGGCCGTCTCAGCCACATCAAGGACAAAAATAAAGGAAATTAATTTATTGATGTTATGTGAAGGCAAAGAATTGGTTTTGCAGCACTGTAGAGAATGGCTGGGCAAATATGGAGCCAAACAATTGGGAAGCTCAGTTAATGCTAAACAAATTGTTAATCATTAACCATAGTTGGGAAACAGGCTTGTGCTGGCGGATGAAAGGTAACAGGAGGCAGAAGGCTGTAGAAAGTGGAGAAAATGTCTTTAAGTGTGTGAGAGGTTATTAGTTATTTTCCTGCAATTTGGCAATGGTTCCTGAGGCGGTGTGAGAGGTGGGGCTGGGTAAAGAGGAAGGGATGATTATATCAGAATTAACCTGGAGAGCTTTTTCAGAACGCCAGTGACCCGTGCTATCACTAACGTCAGCACTTTTCTCAGGATGCGTGTCTCACGAGGGCGCACGTCTCACATGCACTTGGGTGTCTGACGTCTGTTGTCCCACAGTCTTATCAAAACTGCCGTTTGCATAACCGGAGAGTGGGCCTCACCACACCTCCCTTTCTGTGGGCTTCCACGAAAAACAAAGGGCCAGCAGAAAGTTCTTCCTCCGCCTCGGTCCCTCTGACCGGCACCCAGGCGAGATCGTGGAGCCCCCCAAGAGCAAGACGTGGACCCCTTCATTCACTGTGGTCCTTCCTGCTCCTCCACGGCACCCAGGACAGAGTCAGACACGTGGTCATTGAATGAAGGACACAGCGCACAGCTTACCCAATCAGAATGACCCCTCCCGGGCACTTCTTCAAAACCTGGTAGATCATGGATGGCCCCGTGGCCTCTCCCTGGGTGGAAATGGCAGGAGGAGAAGTACCCACCCACAGGCAACGAGAGACTGGGCCAATGACCTGTTAAGGAAACTGTTAGTCCTCTCCACCACAAACAGCAGCAGCCTCCACAAGCCGGAGCTAGGGCCAGTGTCTGCTGTCACCAGTCTCCCATGCGTGCCATGGCTATCCTAGCTCCTGCAGTTCTCATGGCTGTCGTGGTGTCTGTGGCCATCTCAGCCCCCTCTGGAAGGGCTGCTATGGGAAGATGCCAACCACACTGCCCTTGTCCTGAGCCCTGGGTGATTTATGACCCAATCCACACACACACACTCACTCATCCTGTCCACAGACTGAATCTGGGCTGAGGCCCATAAAATAGGCAACAGCTATTGGCAAATTCATTAATTAGGATTCTGTTTGTACTTTTATTGTGAAGGAAAATCATTTGTCAGCTTAAAGTCAGACCCAGTGCCTGATGAGAACTGTTATTCTAAGAAGGTATCGACTGCCGGCTCTACGTGGAGCTCCTGCTCGCCCCTGCAGCTGCTGCGCTCCCTGAGCCCCCGCCCCCACCTCTACCGGGCCACAGCAAGCCTCCTGTCCTTCCACTCGATCCAGGGCCCCTTGTGGTGGACTTTGTGAGTTGCTTTCCCCAGTTGTTTTCCCCACCCCTTCTTCCTTGCCAACATTACCCTGATTCTACTTAAGGAAAGGGCAGTCAGTGTGCATCAAGGGCAACTGGGCCCCTCCCGACAACAGCGCAGAGCGAAGCTTGATTAAGTCAGAGCTAGTAGTGGCAAGTCCATTTCTCCCCCAGTGGCACAATCCTGACCAATGGGCTGTGAGAGGAAGTCTGCAGGGCCTCTTTTAAAGGCTCTCAAGGCATTTGCTGGTCAGACCTTCTACTTGCGTTGGAAGGGGGCCGTAGAACCAGTGGAGCCCTCCTGTGAACACAGGGAGGTGGGACAGAGGACCAACAACAACCTGCAAAGAGGTGGGCGGAGCCTGGGTCTTGGATGACGTCAGTGAGTTAACCAACCCGGGAGTTGTCTTGCCTCTGGGCTTTTGGGATCACAGCAGGTGATAATCTTCCTGTTGTCTACACCACACTGAGTGGGCTTTTTGTTATTAGACCCAAAGGCACTGAATATAGCTGCAAACATCCTGGTACTGGATAACCAGCTCAGACGCAAGCTACCTCTGGGTAGACGCTTATTCCAATAGATGGTAATAGATCTAGATTCTCCCTAGACTCTCGTCATACCGCCTTGGTTGGGAAAGGACCAAAGTCCTTCGTGTGAACCACTTTCCCATCACCCATCTTGCTATCACTGGTGGAAACCATTCTCCCCACCACCACCAAAAAAAAACACAAAAGATGGAATCTTTAAGCCAGAGCGTGCAGTGACAACACACAGACACACACACACATACACACACAATCATCCTGTATGTGGATGTCTTTGTTTTGGGTAGAATGGTGCTGCCTCCACCCCTGAATTCATATGTTGAAGTCTGAATCCCTAGTGCCCCAGAATACGACTGTGTTGGGAAATAAGGTCATTGTCAATGTCATGAATTAAGATGAAGTCATACTGGAGTAGGATGGACTCTACTCCAATATGACCGGTATGCCAGTAAAAAGGGGAAATTTGGACACAGACATGCATGCAGAGAACATGCCATTCAAAGGTTGGAAATATGCTACCACAAGCCAAGGAAGTACCAGGAGTTAAAGAGCGCACGGCCCTGCCCACACCTCGACTGTGGATTGCGGACCCCCTGGAACTCTGAAATAGCACGCTTCTGTTGTTGAAGCCGCCCTGTGTATGGTACTTTGTTACAGCAGCCGCAGGAAATTAATTCAGTCTCTTAGATTAAGATCACGGTCGGCGTAGTATGTGGAGGCGCAGTTTCACATTAAGAACCATAAGGCCAAGGTCATACCTTTGGGGCAGAGCCCAAGCCTTCTCTAAGTTGCAAAATCCCTCTTAGTGTCCTCAGACACCGAGCTAGCCCGGCAGGCCAGCTGGGCAGCTTCCCAGGGCACCAGTCTGTTAGAGGGTCCAAAATACCGCTGGAATAAATAGAAATACCCCTGCCAGTTGACGCAAGTTTCCACAAGCTTCGACCAAAGTAAATAGCAGCCTTATATGGAAATTTAAAACACGCCCCTGGCTGGCACTGACCCCTCTCATGGGGTATTTTTGTAATGCACACATAAAGTTGCGATCAGCCAAAAATCTGAAACCAAATAAAGCGTGGTGTAACTTTCTTACTTACCACAAACAATGATTCATTTTATTAGATAATTTGCATGCCCTTCAATATGCTTCCCCCACCAAATTGTCTGCCTTGGGAAATTGCCAAAGAAAACCGATGTGAGGAAAAGAGCCACAAAAAGTGGAAGACATTTTGCCACTTCTGTAGCCCATTAATTTTTCGACAGCCAGGGGAGGTAAATTAGCGAGTAAATCTGTCTGTGCATAAAGTGTTTTAATTAATAAGTTGGCGGAGTCTGTTTCTTTACCTACAGGGTCCTTCCCCTCCCCCACCTTTTTCCTGCTAAGAGAATCAGCAATTGTAGTGGGGGGCACATGGACGCCCAGAATAAAGACTCCATGTCCCAGCCCCTCACAGCCAGGAATGACCACATGAATAAGTTTGGGCCATTTAAGATATAATCGGAAATACCACGTTTCAGTTCTGGGAAGCCTCTACTGCTTCTCCCTGATCCCTTTCTCCTCTCAGCTGGCCAGAATGTCACTGCAGCCATCAGCCTGGACATGAGGTGACCTGGGGATGGGGGGAGCATGCCTGGCAGAGTGGCAGAATAGGAGAAGCTTGTGTCCCTAAGGACTTCCTACAGCAGAAGTCCCATGTGAGGCATAGTCTGCTGGAGAGAGACTCTTCACCTCTATCTTGTTTTACATCTCTCTGTGACTTGTAACCAAACGCTATCCCAGTAGGAAACCCATTTTTTCCCCTTTGTGCAGGGGCACCAAATTATTTCTTGGGGCAGAGTCTTGGTCTGGCCTCAATCAGAGAAAGCATGGCGCTCTCTCCTGGTCTGGCTCCCAAGAAGGTGCCGGGTGGTATGATGGTGATCCTGTGAGGAGAAAGACAAGGCATTGCCAAGGGCAGAGTCCTAGGTCCCGAGTCCTGTGTGAATGGGAAGGGAGCCGTGAGCCACTGCGCTGATTTTCAAGCACGGCTGCAAAGTCTTTGACCTTCCTCCCACTGAGAGGTGGATTCCCATCCCTCATCCTTGAATAAAACTGGCCCTAGTGACTGCTTTCTAACAAATAGAATCTGGCGGAGTGACAGTGGGTGACTTCCAAGGCTGGGTGATAAAAGACATAAGACTTCCATTTGGTTGTCTTTCATGGGGGTGTTTGCCCTTGGAATCCAGCTGCCATGTTGTGAGGAAGCCAAGGGCCAACTGGACAGGACACATGTAGATATTCCGATAAGACCAGTTGACATTAACCAGCCCTTAGTTTCAAACCACCCCAGCGGACACCAAGTGGAGCTGAGATGAGCTGTCCCTGCCTAAATTGTATAATCGTGAGGCAAAATTGACGTTGTCATTATTTTAAGCCACTAAGTTTGGGGGATGCTTTGTTATATAGTAACAGATCATTGCAACAGGCACCCACTCTGTCACACAAGCCCGCATGCCAGTGTATGTGAGTTCCCCACTCTCATAGAGGTTTCTAGAAAGTTCCAACCTTGTTTTTGTGGGCTCCTGAGAAGAGAGCAGGGGTCCCGGGCCACACCTGTGCTTCAGGGCCAAAGAGGGCAGAGGTTGGTGGTTCAAGGGTCCACAAGAGGGGAGATCCAGGTGGAGGAAGCCAGCAGCCCCTCCCTGGCCTGACACTTCTAATAGGAGAGTGCATGCATACTTGTGTGCACACACATACACTTACACACACAAAGACAGGGGAGAAAAAGGAATCTCAGGCCAGAACCCCAACCCCAGGGCCCACACACAGCACCCTTTACTCCGCATTTTGCCATCTGAAGCCTCTCCTTCCGGGGCCCAGCCAACAGGGCCCAGGTTTCATTTCAGTAAGGCATTTCCTAGATGCGCCCCAGACATTTCCAGGGACATTTCTTGCCATGAATCCCTGAGTGCCGGTAGCATTAAGAGAGTGATGAGACCTGTCACAAGACACCTGCCTGGCGGGGAGAATCTTCCACAGTTCTCTGCCAAGAGTCAAAGGCCCCTCCCCAAAACAGACGGAACTGTGCCCTCCCAGATTGCCACGTTGAAGCCCTAACCCCCATGTCACTCTCCCATAAGCCTTCAGGGCGGTAACTAAGGTGAACCGAGGTCCTGACAGTGGGGCCCAAGCCAACAGGACTGCCGCCCCTGCAAGCAGACAGACCCGAGAGCTTTGCTCTTTCTATGCACGCCCAGAGGGAAGGCCACGTGGGGACACGGCGAGAAGGCAGCCACGGACAAGCCAAGGAGAGAGGCCTCAGGAGGAACCTGCTCTAGCCACCCTTCCATCTGGGGCTTCCGGCCTCCAGGACCGTGAGGAAATGAAGGCGTGTTGTTCTGAGCCACCCATTCTGCGGCACTCCATCGTGGCAGCCAGAGCAGACCAGTACATTCCCTGAGACAGACAAAAAGGAGGGGAATGTGGAAGAGACCACGGCATCATTTTGCTGGTAGTGATACCGAGGAGACCTTTGTCCCGGCACACACCCACAGCAGTGCAGTCCGGCACAGGGATCCCTTTGGTGGCGGGGGGTGGGGGAGTTGTTTGCAGGGAAAGCCACCTTACGGCTCTCCCGCAGAATCGCCCCTGGGCTTGAGCAGTGCCCTCTCCTCCTGGTGTGGTGGCCAGCCACAAGCTCCCAGAGGGGCGCCATGCCCTCCTTGTGCAGGAGCTGGAGGTGATGACCGGAACCCTCCGGCCGGGACACAGGGGACACAGCGTCAGAAGACAGCTGCCTGACTTCCCCCCGCAGGCTTCCTGGTCACCGGGCAGCATGTCCTCAGCTCTGAACAAGCCCACCCACCTCCCTTCTAGTGACCTAGCAGGTCTGGCCATCCTTGCTGTCCTGCAGCTGCCAACATCTGTAGGACTTCCATCTGGTCTGTCTTTGTGCTTTGAATGTAAGTATATTTATGTCTGATTCCCCACCCCCTACCCCATGCCCCCTCACAAGGAAGGGAGGGAAGGAGGGATCTATACTTCAGGGCTCAGAGATCCATCCACCTCCCTACCCCATCTCAGCATGCCTTCTTGATGTTTCCTGCAGCTCCCCCTTAAGGGCACCATGCGGGGAGCCCTAAGCTACCCTGTTGCCATCTGCCCTATTGTGCCCGAGCCCAGAGGAGCTGCGCTGTAACCGGCACAGACGATCTGGCAGAACTCCAAGACTTCGGGGTTAGAGCCCCAGCTTGCCATGCACTACTGAGCAATACTTTGTCATGCATGCATCCAGCAAATTCTTGATCAACGTTCACCCCACTGCGGTGGGCCAGGCTCTGTGCTAGGAGCACAGACGCAGCACAGAGCAAGGTACACGGGCTCCCTGCTTTCTTCTGCCGGGGGAGACAGACAACAAGCGCGTGAACAGATGGCAGATGGTAGTAAGTCCCACGATAAGACTCCAGACAGGACGCTTTGGTGGAAAGACGGTGGCGGAGGGGGAGGGAGGGAGGAGGGCAACTTCAGGTGGGCGGGCAGGGAAGGCCTCCCTCAGGGGACCTGTAAGGCCAAACCTGAAAGACACAAAGAAATAGACACGTACTGACTAGATGGAGAAGCATTCCAGGCAGAGGGAAGAGCTATTATGAAGGCGGGGCCTCAGGGGGCAGGAATGAGCTTGGTGGTGTGTCCTGGCAATAGCAAGAAGGCCACTGTGCCTGGGGTTCCCAGAAAGGTGATAGGAGGTGACAGCACAGAGCTCAACAGAGGCCAGACCACGGAGGTTCCGGGGACACCAAGAAGTCAGGATTCCAACTGGGGTTAGGGTTGGGCGGTGACTGAATCAGATTTCTAGTTTTTAAGAGATTGCACTGCCCCTAAGATGCCTCTTAATTACAGCAAGAAAAATAGTCACATCATAGAGAGACCTGGCAGACGCCACCATGACTGAGTGATCAAAGGAAACACCACCAGCCACAGATCAAATGGGCACCGTGTGCCTCCCAATCCGATGTCCTAAAAAGGACACATATGCCCCCAGTGGTGTTTCTGCCAAACGGACAGCACCTGAACCTGGTCACAAGCAACATCAGACAAAGCCAAACTAAGGGATAGTCTACAAAAGGAGTACCAGCCCGTACTTTTCAGAAGTGCCCCTGTCACAAAAGACAAAGACAAAGGGACCATGCCCGATTAAAGGAGATTAGAGACACAATAAGCGAATACAATGTATGACTCGAGATTAGATCCTGGGCCAGAAAAATATTTTATTTCTTTTCTTATGAAGGACATTAGTGAGACAAGTAATGAGCATTTGAATAAGATCTGTCAGTCAGGTCATAGGATTGTATCAATGTTCATTTCCTGATTTTGATCAACTATACTGTGGTTATTTTACGAGAATGTCCTTCATTTCACATTTTCAGGGAATACTTAGGAGGAAAGGAGCATCAGGCCTGTAACGTGATCTCAAAAGATTCAGGGAGAAAATTGTGTGTGTGTACAGTGTGCAACTTGCCAATAAGTAAGATACTTAGAGAATCTGGGTAAAGGAATACAGGAACTCTTGACACTATTTTTACAGCTTTGCAAGTCCGGATCACTTCAAAATTGAAAGTTTATAAGATAAAAATGTAAAAGTTCACTCTGGCTGCAGAGTGAATTCTGAACACAGGGGGAGGGGCAGCAAAGGGGTGGGGGGCAGGGAGCAAGGAGGGCCAAGGTTGAAGGCCCCTGCTAGGAGGGGACAAGGGCTAAGGCTTTCAGACTTGATTCAGAAATCAGGACCTCGGGAAAGCCACTCAGTCCCCCACCGTTCTGCTAACAAGGGGCCCGGCCAGTGCCCGCCAAATGGCTCCTGCAACTTTCCTTTGCAGCCACGCTGAAAAGCAATCAGACGTTTTGAAAGCCCAGGGCAGCGGGAGCACTGTGGCCAGCACTCAGCTCCGGGAGGTCTGTCGGGGAAGCAGGCAGACTGACTGAGGCCCCTGCTGCCTTGTCACCTGCATCCCCAGGTGTCGCCCAGTGCCTGGGACCCCCTTGGCCGGCCTCAGCCCCGTGGGAATGAAGGCTCCCAGGGGCCCCAGCAGGCCTTGGCCAAGATCCTTTTGACCTTAGCCAGGGCAGGCCAGGGCTTGGTTCTAAAAGAATAAAGGAACAGGTTTCCACCGGGGCGGGGTGTGGGGGTTGGGGGGGTTGGGGGGGTGGGGGGAGACTGCCCCTCCCGGCCTGGTGCCGGCGACACGTGGCGCAGCCAGTGAGGCTGTCTAAACAAGAAGGGCTTTAGCTGCGCACCAGGCGCCACACTCTCATTAAACAGGGGCCGGCCGCGGGGCTAATCTGACAGGGCCGCCTCCAGACACCGTGTTCCCGCAGGTGGACGGGTGCACCCCGGCCCCCGAGCACGGCTCAGGGAGCCGGGTGGTCTGATGATTCCGGACAAATGTGCGGGCAGCCACCCGAGGATAGAAAAGCAGGCCTCTCCCCCCTCCACTTCATCACACCCACAAACAAAAGAGCGCTGTCTGGGGGCGCAGGGAGGGGGGCGGTGGGTGGGGTTGCACGTGGGATGGACCTCCTTCCCCTGCTTAGCAGCTCACAATTCGACACCCACACCCTGCTTGGCCGGATTAGAGGCATTCATGGCTTGCGGAAAAAGGGGGCCCAGGGGCCCAAACGCAGACGTGGGGCTAGATGGCGATCAGCAGGCCCCTAGGAGATCCTGTTGCTTTATTCTTTTGGAAGTCTTTCATGGAGGTGCGGTGACTCAGACGAGCCTGAATCGGGAGCAGCCGGGGCCATGGGTCCGGGTGGGGATGTGGGCCCATGTCAGGCCCGGCCGCTGGCACCCGGCCAGCCAGGAGGCTGGGAGGCTGGGAGGCTGGAGGTTTGCAGGCTCATAAAAAGAAAGCGTTTGTTCCCTGCCAGAACAGAACGCACCAGGTTTGGTGGGGAGGACAAGGGCACTGCTGGGACTGGCACGTTCACCCAAAATACCGTGTCGTCCTACAGATCTGGAGGCGGGCGAAGATTTGCAGCTTCTTTGGCAGGGAGGTACGGTGCCTCTGACCCACTTAAAGGTGACCCAGTTCCAGGTGAGGGGTCGTGGAGTTGACTTAGCCCGAGGCCTCTTCAAACACCTCCCCAGCGTTTTCCTGCAGTAGCGAGACCTCTGGAAAACTCGGAAACAGAAAGCAACAGTGTCGCACCCCTTCCAGGTTCTCACCTGGTCCCCTCAGGCTTAAGTGTGCCTGTATTTTGCCCAGGCCGGGGCGAGCCTCTGCTGTTGCCCCAATTTTTCGGAATCTCCCCTCTTGACTTGAGATGGCACGGCATCATGTGAGCACTCTCAGATTATCTGCGGATGTAGGACCGGTCATGTTTCTGTTGGTTTGTTAATTAATTTCAATCCATCGTGGATGCATACTTTTGTCTAGTACAATAAATATGACTGGCTAGAGAAAATGAAATAAAAAAGAAATACAAGGGACGTCTGGGGGCGTTCAGTCGGCAAAGCATCTGCCTTCAGCTCAGGTCATGATCCCGGAGTCCTGGGATCGAGTCCTACATCTGGCGGCCTACTCAGTGGGGAGCCTGCTTCTCCCTCTGCCTGCTGTTCCCCCTGCTTGTGCTCATTCTCTTGCTCTCTGACAATAAATAAAACCTTTTTAAAGAAAAAAGAAAGGAAGGAAGGAAGGAAGAAAAAGAAATACAAGCCACAAAACACAAGCCCAAACTTTTACCATTGGATTTTCTAGCAGACACAAACATACTCTATTGAGTTTCTAAAGGCTCACTCCCAATTTCTGTACTTAGCTCACCGTGGACAAGTGCCAGTGAGCGGACTGGCCCTGGCCTGGGGAGCACACTTGGAGTAAACGGCAGGGAAAAATCAAGGTCAAAGCCACTGGGTTCTAATACCACCTCTGTTACCAACTGGCTGTGTGCGCCCCCCTCCCCAGCCCAAGCGACCACCTTCACATGCACACAATAGACTCATGAAAGCAACTCGAGCTGTGCTCTGCCCAGCAAAGGAAGATGCCAGCACTTCTCTTCGTCTCTTGCGGACTCCTTTCTCAGCACAGCAGGATGGGATGGGGCGGTGAGATTTCCATCCCAAGGAGTGGATTGAGAGCCAACTGGGTAAGTGGTCCCTTCAGACAAATGCCCGGCTGCTATCAGATTTCCACACACCCCCACCCCCACTCTCCCACACCACGGTGTCAGGCGAATGGGGGAGGAGGACAGAACTAATGCCGCCACCTCCCACATTCTATCATGCCCACAGATCCCCTGGGGAGATCGTTCGTGGGCAGTATGCCGACTTGGCACGGCTGGGGAGGGGCCTGAGACTCAGAATTCCTACCAAGTTTCCTGGTAATGCAGGGGCTGCGGGTCCCAAGACCACACTTCTGAATAGCTTCTGAAGGATGAAGGGCTTCTGGGGTCTCATGCAAAGAGAGGAGTCGGGTCTTATCGTGCCCCCACACAGGACCCCACTCCCCACCCCCAGGGAAGCTTCCAGGCCTCTGCAATGATGATTACGGACGTGCAGATGGCCCCCCTCCCTGACTTATGCATGAGCCCAGGGAACTCCAGGTCTGACCATCTGGGTACAGTTGGAGACCTGTCACTCCAGCCAGCTCTGCTGCCCCTCAGCAGTCACTAGGGCCATGGAACCCTTGAAGACTGTGACATCCCCCGTCTGGACCCTGCTCTAGTTCCCCTGGCCCTCAACACGGCTGTCTTCCACTGGTAGAACCTCGAGGGCCATCACCAGCCCCCAAGTGACAAGGACAGCTGGGCTCAATGCACATGACCACTTTTCCGAGTTCTCTTTAATATTAATACAAGTATGGGGTACAGCCTCCAAACTCTCCTCCCGGAGCCCCCAACACAACCAGAAGCCAAAATGCCACTGCCAGAGATAAGCCCTTCACTTCTCAAATATCCCTCCCTCTGGCCAGATCCCCAAAGGGGTGACCAGAACCCCTTCAGGAGGCTGCCCCAGCTCCAGCCCCATCTTCCCATCATCCTCCCAATGTCCTCCCAAAGCAGAAGGAACAGCCTCTCCCTCTTCCTCTTCCTGTCTGGTTGGGACTTCCCTCTCAACATAAAGGAGAACCCGAAGGGATAGAGGAAATCCTTTTCTCTCCGGACAATGCCTGACTTCCTCCCTGATTTCCTCCCTGTGGGTTGAAACACAGTCTAATTGACCAAAGCTCAACAACAGCTTCCATCGTGAGCAGTTCACGCTGCTCCCAGGTGCTCTGGGAACCCCGAGACCCACTGGAAACCCACCAGAAAATACTGCCCCAAACGATCCTTGCTCCATGGGGAATGAAGGCGTCTTCCTCGTTGGCCACAAGAATCTGCAAAAGGGCCGTTCTCTTGGCAACTTGGAAACGGAGCCCACTCCTTCAGGAGGCCTGTGGGTGGGGCCCCAGATGCACCGCCTCCCATGGGTGATTACTGAGCACCTATAGGGTGCCAGACACCTGTGGGCCACTGGGGAGATCGCTGGTCAAGAGTCGGCTTTCAGGGGCGTCTGGGTGACTAAAGCGGTTCAGCATCTGACTCTTGATTCCAGCTCAGGTCATGATCTCAAGGTCATGAGAGGGAGCCCCGTGTTGGTCTCCACGCTCAGCATGGAGTCTGCTTGAGAGTCTGTCTCTCCCCCGATTTGCGTGCGAGCACACGCTTGCTCTCTCTCTTTCTCTTTCTCAAATAAATAAATAAATCTTTTTTTAAAAAGGAGATTGTCCCCAAACAACTGCTTTAGAAAAAAATTAAAATAAAATCAAATAAATCTTAAAAAAAAATAAAGAGTCCACTTTCAAAGCACTTATAAGTGACCTCACCTCCTCCCCTCCCCCCATGGTAGGCACTGTGATAAACCATCCAGTTCCCTTTTTAGAGGCTGACTCAGCTACTGAGAGCCCCCTGGCTGAAGCCACACCCTCCCAGGACAGCCCACACCCCCTGCTGATGGTGGCCTACCACCTTAGGGACCACTGTGATGGACCATGTGGCTACAGAGTTCCCTGTGGGCTGAGCTGAAGCTGTTGGTCTGCTCCTCCCTCTGCCCGTCCCTAGTGCCATCCTCACCTTCCTTAGATGTGGCTCCCAAGGGCCCTTCTTTGGAAACATCCTGCAGCTAAACTCCATCTCAGAGTCTGTTTCCCAGAGAAGAGTGCCTGGGAGACTGGCAAATGTGGGGGAGGGGGGACCCACATCCTCCACTTCTGGGAGGAAAGCTGTGGGAGCAGCCTCTGCTAGGCCACAACCTGGGAGAGCCAGATTGGAGAAACTGCAGGAGAGAAATGCAAGTTCCCCCCCCACCCAAGCTGGGCTGGGTGACACAGAGCAGGTCCCTTCTCTCTCTGGGCCTGACCCCTTGCCCGTCAGGTGACGTGTGTGCATCTGGGGATCGGATGGCCCATGAGGCCTTCTGGCTCTGACATTCTGGCCTTGTGCTAGGTTGCGTCCGTGGCCCCAGGCCTCACCGATGTAGCCCGGATCCCTGAGAAAATGGAGCCGAATTCAGGAGGAGCTCACCCCTCTCCTTCTCAGATGGGTCAAGGGGAGTTTTGTTGTTATGGACTGCATTATATCCCCCTAAAAGACATCCACTGAAGCCCCATCCCGCAGGACTTCAGAACGTGCCTATATTTGGGATAGGGCCTTTCCAGAGGTGAGGTAGGTAAAATGAGGTCATTGGAGGAGACCCCAATCCAATGTGATTGGTGTCCTTACAAAAGAGGAGATTAGGACACCGACAGGCACAGAGGGAAGAGGATGTGAGGGCATAGAAAGGACGCGGCCATCCACAAGCCAAGGAGAGAGGCCTCAGAAGGAACCGACATTGCTGACACCTTAATCCCAACCTCCAGCCTCCAGAAGTGTGGTACGGGACATTTGTGTGGCTAGGCCCGCCCAGGCTGTGGTCTTTCTAGGACAGCCTGAGCAGAATAACATGCTGGTCAATGAAACATATGGAGGACCCCCAGACCTAGCCCTGGAAGGCTCTGGCACATATTGGGAAGCCCAGACACTTGGGCGGGATCCCTGGCTGAACAAGCATGACGGCCTTGCTTCTGCTCACCCCATGCTGGGCTCTGGGAGAGCTGCACTGGGCAGGAAGTTGCGTTCTGATTGCAGAGCTGAGAGCTGTGGGGTGGGGCCAGGACTGAGTGGCTGACAACCCAACACTGGGTACAACACCCAGGCCTCCATGTTCCACACCAGGAAGGGAAAGGAGAGAATGTTCTGGCAGGCAGGGGACCACCGCCACTGTCTGGGTCTGTTTCCTTACCTCTGAGGTTTCCCCAGTTCCAGTATGCATGTGGTTCCTCGCTCTCCAGGAAACACAGTCAGAGATACAATGAGCTGTCCTCACGGCCCACAGCCTCAGAGAGGGTCCACGACACACCCGCACCCCCCACCATGGCCGACCTCACCAACTCAGGGCACCCCAGGGTGTCTCAGGAGGGAGGCCCAGGACCACTCCCAAGGCTCTGAGAGCCGATTCTGCTGAGGAAAGGCCTTTCTCTAAATATTTTCTCTCCAGGTTTGGCTGGAGACAGTCAAAGCCCGTCAGGGGGCTCGGAGAACAGGGCAAGCCTGCCAAGAGCCGTCTGAGGACCGCCTTTGTGAAGAAAACCCAGGGAGCGGGGCTGGCCCACACCCAGGCAGCCAAGGGACAGGCCCACCCTCCCCTCCCTGGGTTCAAGCCAGGGTACCCACAGTGGCCGGGAGTTCTAGGCCCAGGCAGACCCCAGAAAACAGCCCACAGCCCTCTAGTCAGCTGCCACGTGTTTGTTTTTACAGCTGCTCCTCCTGCTCGGCTGTTCCAGTGAGCAAAGGAATCTGTTTGTCTGAGAAAAAGAATGTGGCAGAGAGGCAGGAGGCAGCCCCGGGCAGCCCCGGCAGCCTCAGCAGCTACAGAGCTCGCCAAATCCAGCCAGACACCCAGGAGAGTCACCCAGAGGCCTGGAGGCCAAGGTCACGGACCCAGGGACACCCTCCACCCTCACCCTGCAGACAGCCGTGCTCCTCGGGGGGCCGGGGCTTTGCCCAGAGTCCCCAGAGCTGGTGGCAGGCCGGCAGCCTGAGCGCACCGAACTGGGACCCACCCTTGTGAGGTATTTTATTTGCCTCTCCCTCATTCACACACAGACCGCCCCCCCCAAACACACACACAGACACACACACATTGAGAAGGAGGTCCATCAGCTGTGTGTACAAAGAACAAGCCCACAGCCGGGCCTGCAGTGGACTTGGAGAGGAAGAAAGACAGAGGTGACAAGATGCGCTCCAGACCCAAGGCGCCAGCCCCGTCGAGGGAAGACATCTGCCACCCTGGAGGTCTGGCCAGAACCCCCAGACCTGTCATCTTTCTTCCGGAGCATTCTGGGCAGCCCAGCAGGAATCCAGGCAAAGACTAGCTCAAAGTCACCCTCATTTGGGTGGTCTTGGTCACAAGGACACCTGGTGTCCCCAAGCAGTCACGCTTGATACCCATATCCATCCATACCCGATCACCAACCACCTGGACTGACCAAGAGTTGTCCTGGGGGCTGAGACGGGGTTGGGGGAGAAGGGAGACACAGCTTCTGGGAGGAAGACACAATCTCCTACACTACAGCAGGCTCCCACCCTTAAGTGGTCAGATTTGGGTTCGAACACTCCCCACTGCAGATCACTGCTATTGTGATCTGGCTGGCATTAAATCCCTCAGAGGTGTAGACGTGGGATGTGTAACAACAAACCCTCCCCGCTAAATCTTTCCTGGTCAGATTAATAATCTAGATGTAACTGAGCTCCTCCCCTGGGTCAGCCCATTCACTCCTGAAGGGACCTGGGAAGTCAAGGGATTGCCCAAGGTCATACAGCACGAGTGACCAAGAGAAGGTGTCTTAGGCTGGGCTCTTCCAGAAGCTGAGCCTGAGACAAGGACTTGGGGTCAAATGATTGATTTGAGAGTGGGGCAGTAAGGTGGGAAAGGGATGCAGCCAGTAAGAGAGGTGGTGTGGAACAAGTCACCCGAGTGAAACACTGGGAGTCAGTCCCATGGGGTCTCTCTGAGACATCAGTGTTGCCTGACCTGGGGAGTGGGAAAGCTGGAGCATTTAACCTCTAGTTCCTATCCATCATTGCCTAGGAGATGCTCCCACGGGCATTTCTGTGAAGCCCTCGGGTGGGGGGGGTGTCTTACACCCCTGGAGAATGTTCTGGACTGGTGGGTGCTGAGAGGATTTAGGTGGGGCACTGGACCATCTGCTGCAGAAATTGACCACAGTTCTGGGTGAATCCAGAGTCTTCCTAGGTCCCCTATTCTGGCTGCTCCTGAGCCAGCATCTGAGGCTGGAAACTTCAAGGTTCCCCAGCTTGTCTGTGATGAAGACAGCGTGTCAGGGCTTGGAAGGGTGCGGGAGAGGCTGGGGTAGAAATAGCCATCCCAGTGCACGTATGCACACACACACACACACACACACATGCACACATGTACCAGTCAGTACTGGGCTTCCATGCTGGCTTCAGAATGGGGATGCCCTTGGGAATCCCTGATGCTACCCAGAAGAGAGAGATGGGAACCCCTTCAAAAGGGGCCCCCACGGGGCACCTGGATGGCACAGTCAGTTAGGAGTCTGACTCTTGGTTTTGGCTCAGGTTGTCATCTCAAGGTCGTGAGATGGAGCTCCATGTTGGGCTCAATGCTCGGTGTTGAGTCTGCTTAAGACCCTCTCTCCCTCTGCCCCTCCCCACTTCAAATAGATAAATAAATCCTTTTTTTAAAGATTTTATTTATTTACTTGACAGAGAGAGACACAGCAAGAGAGGGAACACAACCAAGAGGAGTGGGAAAGGGAGAAGCAGGCTTCCCACGGAGCGGGGAGCCCGATGCAGGGCTCGATCCCAGGACCCTGGGATCATGACCTGAGCCAAAGGCAGACGCCAAATGACTGAGCCTCCCAGTTGCCCCAATAGATAAATAAATCTTTTTTTTTTAAGATTTTATTTACTTATCTGACAGAGAGAAATCACAAGTAGGCAGAGAGGCAGGCAGAGAGAGAGGAGGAAGCAGGCTCCCTGCTGAGCAGAGAGCCCGACGCGGGGCTCGATCCCACGACCCTGAGATCATGACCTGAGCCGAAGGCAGCCGCTTAACCCACTGAGCCACCCAGGCGCCCCTAGATAAATAAATTTAAAAAAAAAAAAAAAAAAACGAACCCCACACCTTGCGAGTAACGACTTGGATCCAATACTCCAATTCAGCACTGTGTGGCCCAGGGCAGGGCACGGTTGCTGGATGCCTGGGTGCAGGTAAACTAAGGATATTAATACCTGAGTCCATCCCCAAAGGCTGGGTCGAAGCTTCAGAAGTAATTAGGTGGCCTTCCTGCCGCAGCGGGGGATCCGTAGCCAGGGGAGTGAGCCGTATTTTTTTCTTTTGAGGGAAAATTCACATAACATAAAATTGACCATTTGAAGCATTTCGAAACATACAATTCAGTGGCATTAAGTATATTTACAGCGTTATACAGAAATCAGCACTGCCTGGTGCTGGAACATTTTCTCTCCACAACAGAAATCCCGTGACCATCCAACAGCCACTCCTCCGCCTCCCCTCCCCACCACCCCGCCCCCAACAACCACTAAGCTCCTTGTGCTGTCTCTATAGACATGTCTATTGTGGACCTCTCGTACAAATGGAATCGTACAATATGTGGCCTTGTGTGTCTGGCTTCTTTCATTCGGCCTCGTGTTTTCAAGGTCCATCCGTGATGTAGCAGGTGTCACTCCTTCCTTCCTATTGATGGTGGGATACTATTACACTGTATGGAGGGACCTCGCTCTATTTATTCATTCATTTGGGTCATTTCCATCCGCGGGGGCTCTCTTGAAGAGGGCTACTAGGAACTTTGCATCCACGTTTTTGTGCCGATGTACCTTTCCTATTCCCTTGGGTGCACCCCTCAGCATGAAATTGCCAGTTGTATGGCGACTCTCTGTTTCACTTTTGAGGACCTGTGACTCTTCCATGCCAGCTACACCAGTAACATTCACACAAGCCCAATTTTGCCACATCTTTGCTGGCATTTGTTATTTTCCTTTTTTAACCCCCCTTAAATTATAGCCATCCTGTGGGTGTCAAGAGGTACCTCGTTGTGGTTTTCCTTTGTGTGTCCCTCAAGGCTAACGACATCGAGCATCTTTTTTGGAATGCTTATTGGTCTGTGTGTTTTTTGTAAATGTCCATCACTCCTGGCAATAATTACCCCGGGATTAAACCAATGCACAAGAGTAGACTTGGTATTGGATAAATTGGATAAATTCCAGGGTGAAGATCACCCAGACAAAGGAGCCAGAATTTATCATTGCACATTTTTAATTTTTTTTTCACTGCCCCTTTTTAAACCACTGCAAGCTACATGCCTGTGGAGTTTTACTCTCCTGACCTCTCAAGCACTGGTTATTGGCACAGCATGTTAAATGTTTTTGGTAACTGCACATAAAATTGTTTTATATTTTTATATTACATCCACTTAATAGAAATATATAAATTAAATTTATATCTTGTATTTCCCTTTTTTTAGTTACCTGTGTGCTCTGCACGTTTATCAATATTTTCTTATCAAGTCACAGGGACGCTTTCATAAAATAACTACATCAATCATATATTTTGTCCTCAGTCTTGTTTCTCTTTATAATTTGATTGGAGTGTGGTTTAGTGCTTTTCTCTTTGTGTTAAGCATTTTTGATTATTTGTGCAGTTAACCTTTGTTTTCTATTTTCTGATTCTTTCTATCACATCCAAATTTAAAAAGTCTTTCCCCAGGGGCAGAACATCGTTTTAAGATGAGAATCTTCCGAGGAAAATGTCCCAGTTCCTAAGAAATTGCAAAATCCCTCAGCCAGGTAGGATGACATTGGTGTCCTCCTGTCCCCAAGGTCCTTCCAGGGAAAGGGGATCGTTTAGCATCACCGTTAAGAGCATGAGCTCCAGAGCCAGACGGCTGGCTGTGAATCCTGCCTCTGTTATGTGGGCACCTTACATGATTTTCTGTGCCTCAACTTCCTCATCTGGGAAATGGAGGTAGTCATGGCACCTGCTTCATAGGGTTGTTGAGAAGATTAACTGGTATGCTGAGTTCCTCTAAGGAAAGCTTGGATCTGACTGGGGTCTCAGATCTCCCATGGTCAGTGCAGTAGAAGGACGACAGAGGTATTCTTTCTGGTCCCGCCCAAAGAGAGGGCTGCCAACAGGCCCAAGCCTGTTTCAGTGGGGAGGACGGCCCACTGGGCTCACCAGGCTTCTCCGCCAGCTTTTCTCTCACCTGCCTTCTGTTTGGTTTGAGATGAGGTTGACAGACCACCTGGCCCACTAAACTGGGACAGGAAACTTGTCCCCATCTGCCACTTACCTGTCCAGAGCCCGGCTGCCATCTTTGTTTTTCTATCCAGAGTGGGGGCAGCTACAGATGAAAACAGCCTAGCTTGTTAGGTCAGTGGGTCACGGCTCCAGGGCTTCTGCCCTGTCCTCTCCCTCCCCTTACCCCACCTCTCATCCCCCACCCCCCTCTCTGGGTGGCTCAGACCCCGGAATTTTAATTGGCCTGAAACCTTGTTAATAAGAGTAGCTGGAGAGAGGCCTGAGGGGGATTCAAATGCCTGTGACTTTCAGGTGGGGGACTCAGTTCCCCAGGAAGCCAGTCAGTGGGGGATGGTGACCTGGACTCAGGCTGGCAAAACATGGGGTGGGGGAGGGGTGCTGCTGAGCCCTGGAGTCTCTGCAATGGAAAACAATGATCCCCATGTTCCTTTAACCTGGACAGAGTTGAAGTCCCTCAGCTTAAAATTCCTAACCACCCCCCCAACACCCACAAACAACCTGAGGTAGAGTGGCTAATGAAAACAGCGGGCCTTGCCTTGGCTTTGCAAACAGCTCTCACATTCCCTGTGTGAGTCACGGCCCTTGTGAGCCAAGGGAGGTGAGCATTGCTGCCCCTGTCTTACAGAAGAGGCGACCGAACCCCCCCAAAAAGTTAATATTTAGGTCCGGGTGCTGTCGAGGCTGGTCTCAGTCCACGGGCTCTAACTCCTAGCCTAAAGCGGTGGTTCTCACTCTTTAGTACATCAGAACCCCCAGAACCCCAGGGGGCCACCCGCCCTGATTTTCCAACTTAGTGGGTCCAACCTAGGGCCAAGAGATCACTTTCCTTTCTTTTTTTTTTCCTATCTTTATGGAGATGTAATTGACAAATAACAAGTTGTGTATATTTCCGGTGTTCGGCTTGATGTTCTGATATGCATATACATGGAGAAAGGATCAGTGCTGTCATCGAAGAGAAATGGAATCAGTGTCTCGAAGAGAATTCGCTTTTCTAAGAGGCTTCCAGGTGACACCGCTGTCATGGGGCCAGGGTTCACACTTGGAGAATCGTTGGCCTAAAAACTCATGTCACTGCCTCATAGCTTCTCATTGTGTTAATAGGAAATGCTCCCAGCAGCTGCGGATGGACAGATTCAGGCATTCTCCAAAGAATCCCTTCCCGCAGCACATCAAAGCACAAGGCAGGAGCAGCAGCCTCCAACAGCAGGGGGTTCTCACATCAGGGAAGGAGCTTGAACGTAGAGGCAGGGGCAGTCGGGGCTGGGGACCTGAGCACAGGGGGTTAATTCTCAGTTCCTGCCGGGGAGTCCACGTGACTGGGAAGGAAGCAGGTGGAATGATTGCTTTATATACAGAACCATCAAGGTCTTGGCTGTGTAAAACCCAATCATTACTTCCAGGTAGTAATGCGTTTTAGGCAATGTCTTCTGCTTATGCTCAGCAATGCATGAGTCTCGGAGCGGTGGCCAGAGAAATGGCGAGTTGTCGGATATCGAGCGAGTGATAATGGAATCCAGGAGGTGGAAATTACAAGTCGAAAAGTAAAATCGATGCCCTGCCTGTGAAATGACGGAATGCCTGGTGAGGAACCTTATAGAGATGTCCCCACCCTCTCCTGCCCCCTCGCTCGGCACCGACCTCTAAGAAGCTCGCCAGCTCAGAAGTTCCTTGAGGGCAGGGACCACATTTTAATCATGGGGAATCATATCACGTCAGGGCAGAAACAGGGCCTCAGACAGCTCCCAGCCCTGGAAGGGCAAATCAGTTTCATTTTGGGGCCGGGTCGGATCTTTTAGGGATGGCTGCCTGAAGTCTCTTGGCTCCGTGGGGAGCCATTCTTAGCACAGGGATTGGGATGAGGGGGACACTACATGACATGCAACAGCACTTTGCTCAGCTTACCCAATCCAATCTAGTCCTACCTGCCCCGCTGAAAGATGGGGAAAGAAGAACAGCCCCCCGCTCCCCTCCCCGGGTCCCCGACCACAGTCCAGCATGCCCCTGTCCCCTAGCAGCCACTGCCTACCAGGTCAAGGGGCTTGAGCAGAGGATTTAAGGGTCCATTGACTGGGATGGGAGAAAAAAAGAACATCTTTGGTTTTAGTAAGCTCTAACTGAAATCGAGCCCTTCCTTCCATCCTGAACGGAGGCAGCAACTCACACGAGCACCAGCAGCTCCATGACCGCCACTTGGAGAGACCACAGCGATCTCCACAGCACATCAGAGTCCCCGTGGGTATCTCTCCAGATCACTTACGTGCCTCACTGGGACCAAATGATAGCATTTATTAGACCTGCCACTAAATCTTGTTGTCGAATGCATCTGTAAAGAAGCACAGACATTACTGCATCACGAAGCTATTTTAAAATATTTGGGGAACTGTGTCTGAATAAGATTGGTTCCTCTGGAATCCTAATTGATGCAGTTGAACACATTACTCCAAGAAGGAGTCTATGGGCTCCACCAGATACCGGGGGTGGGGAGTGCATGGTCAAAAAAAAAAAAAAAAAAAAGGTTAAAAGCCCCTGCCAGCATTTGCTGATGGCAAGTCCTGCATGCCCACGCCCCTCCCGGCCTTGACATTGGTCGGAGGAGGGGATGTGGGCAACACGGGCCGTCTTAGGTGCCTTGTATTCTTTGCTGTGACTTGGCAACAACTGGCAGCTGAGACGGCGTGAATTGGCTGCTCTCCACTCTGGGGAGACCGCTGACCTCGGGGGCTCGCTGGGCCCAGATGCCCAGACGGTGACAGCTCTGGCCCTGTGCCAGGGCCTCCCCAGCTTGGCCTTCCACGCGATGGTCAGTCTGGGTCACGGACACGGCAGCTTGATGTTGGGTGCCGGACTTCTTCTTTCTCCTGCGGCAACCCTTCCCTTCTGCAGTGATGTCGCTCAGGATCCCGAAGGGCGGACTTCGGGGCTAGCTTACGGCTGAGTCTGGATACCTGTTTTCTCAGCCTTGGGGGTGGGGGAGCAAGACAGTCTGGTGGGGATCACAGGCCACATCACTGTTTTCCTTTCATCTTCAACATGCAGCTATCTTCCTTCCTTCAGACATGCAGATGCTAAATTCACAGCAATTAGCCCTGGAAAGCACCTCCAGAAAAATCATCTGTTCCACACATCCTGCCTCCCTTTGCTTTACAAACCGGGACACAGTCCAGGAAAATCAGCGCGACCCGCCCGCGTGTCCCCGACCTGGAACCGCCAGGCCAGTCCTTTCTCCACCCCTGCACAGCCTCATAAATAATGTAAGATTTTGGCCCCATCACCGTCTGTCTTAGGTCAGTGAAAAAACTGCAAATCCGTTTTTACTCAAAATCACCATTTGGTTAAGGGGGGGGTGTGTCCAGTCTCGGTGTCTTCCTTGTAACTGGCACAGCTGCAGGTCTGTGCGAAATTCTTGTTGGTTTTTCTCTTCAGAGACCCCCTGGAGGAATTCTGGAAGTGTGCATGAGAGGGAAGGCCTCCTGTCTTCCATCAGTGGCAGACGTGATGCCTCCAAGATGTTTCCGGTTTGGAGGCTGCTCCAAGGATATAAGGTCCTTCAGTTGGTCAAGACCAGGCGAGCGGCTGTAATAAACATTCCACCAATCTCCATGGTCAACCAAAATGGAGGCCAGGCTTATTTCTCCCTCAGCTCACGTTCTAGTCAAGCGTTCCAGGGTCGGTGCTGCCCACGGGGATTCAGGACCCAAGCTTCATCCACCTCACAGAAAACCGTAGAATCAACTTCAATATATGTGCCTCCCAAGGTCAAATGGGATAGGAAAAGAAAATGGAGGATCCCGAATGAGAGATTTTTGTGGCTCGCGCACATCACTTCTAACTACTTTCCGTAGGCTAGAACTCAGTTACTTGGCCCCAACCTAACTTCCAGGAAGGCCGGGAAAGGCAGGCAAGCTGTGGACTCAAGAAGACGAGCACATGGAAGTGGTGGGGATGGGGTGCTATCATTGCCACAGTCATTAATGCCATGCTATTATTTTAGTAAAAGTTCTTTTGGTTGCGTGTGACAAACCAGCTGAGCAGGGCTGCGAAAACTGTTGAATGAAGATGAACCAAAAGGCTGCTGGATACTTCAGAGAATCTAAAGGAAAGTTGGGATGGAACCGAGGAGATTCAGGAAGGAGTAAATGAGTCAGTGAAGATCATCTATGGCACCTTAATGGGAAATGATCAGTAACATTCCCATTCTATGGCACCCTTTTTCTTTGAGTCAGTCATTCAACAAATATGATTCAGTATCTACTGGATGCCAGACCTAGCTTAACTGCCATGGGCACGCAGATCTATCCCTGGTCTCATGGAGTTGACATTGTGTCCAATTCTCTCTGCAAACTATTTTCTTTCTTCTTTGTGCCCATCTTCCCAAGGACCACTGTGGTCCTTGCATGAGGTATAATGGTACTGACACTGCCAGCTCTCCTCTTGCGGGACTCCGGAAGGGCCATCTTGGCCTGTGGCTCTCCCAACTTCTATTTCTGTCCCTTTCCCCAGCTAGTGCCCCCCATATTCTACCTATGAGATGTTTGGACAGCCCGTTTGTGCCATCACTTGAGAGGGCAGCACACTCAGATGAGGGCCTCCTATTTATCATGCAGACCAGTGATCCTAATCCAAATTTCCCCAAAAGGAAAAAAGCCTAAGACAAAGATTCAAGTGTCAGTGGTTTATTTGGGAGGTGAGCCCAGGAAGCGTCAGCAGGGAAATGAGGGAGGGAGAAGGAAAAATAATAAAGGGGGGGTTCATGAGCTGGTTTCCACTGTGGGCAACTGGGGCTCAATACTGGTGAGGACCTCTGAGAGACCATGAGGAACAGGCCTCTGAATTGGCCCACCAAGGAGCAAGAGGAAGCTCGGTCTTCATCTATCAACTCATTGATAATCATTGGTTGAAGGGATTAACTCCCCAATGTAGGCAGCCAATCAGAACGCTCTCAAGTGGAAAGACCTGGGAAGCTATGGGCCAGGCACTGGCCATCACCATTCCACCCGGAATCAGAGCTCAAAGCCAAGCTCTTCAAAGTGGGGTCCAGGACCCTCCACTTTGGAATCACTGGTACAACTTGTTCTGCTTTCCCCCAGCTCCAGACCTTTGACTTGTGAGTGACAGGAAGGGCTGGAAGGGGCACTTTCTACACACTCTACCAAAAATCGTGACGTACTACTCAAGAAAATCATTCCGACTCCTCACCATGGTCCAGAAGACCCTCCAAGTCTGGCCCTGCCTACCCATCAGGCCCCACTTCTCCCTCCCTCCACACTTGGAGCCCTCTGTTTTAGCCATACTGGCCTCTTGGCTGAACCTCCTAACCCCATCTCCAGGCTCTTGCACTTGCTTTTCCCACCATCTGACTGCTCCTTTGTCCCCCATTTGCCTCACCTTGTTTGGGGTCTTGACTCCAAAACCCTTCCCTGGCCACTTTGTGTAAAATAGCTTCCCACACCCTCTCCTTACTTGATTTGATGGCTCTCCATCTAAGTTACGTGGAACAGTCCTTCATTTACTTGTTTGTTGCTTAGCCTGTCACTCAGATGAAAGCATCCTGAGAACAGGGACCTTCACAGCTTTGTCTCTCAACCCCCATGCCTGGAACATAATAGGTGCTCAGGAAATACTGGTTAGATGAACAGACCTGGGCACTTCCACCCACTTCGTGGTGCAATTTTAGGAGTAGTTACCTCCTCGTACAAAGCAGAGGAAATTGGAAGTGGGGCTGGTAGAAGTTGGGGGGGTAGTTCTTCCAAGGCAGTAGGCTCAGACTCTGAAAAGGAAAGCTCTTAAAACTGTTTCCTCTTCCCCCTCCACAACATACCTTGTCAACATCCCATGAACCCCTCACCTATCCAGCCACAAACCTCTGAGACTCTCAGGCCAGGCTCCCTAAGAAAATCAGAAATTCCGAACCTTGAGTTGGGGGAGAGGGAGATAATCTCTGTGCTCTCAGTCCAAAGCACACACAATTGGAAATCCATAAATTAGAAGGAGTCCATTCTGGGGTGCCTGGGTGGCTCAGTCAGCTGGGCATCTGCCTTTGGCTCAGGTCGTGATCACAGGGGGTGCTGGGATCAAGCCGTAGATCAGGCTCCCTGCTTGGTGGAGAGTCTGCTTCTCCCCCTGCCCTTACCCCTGCTCGTGGTGTCTCTTTTTCTCTAATAAATAAATAAAATCTTAAAAAAAAAAAAAGGCATCCATTCTAACCCCACCTGGGCCCCTGTCTCCTGCTCTGAGGAATGGATGTAATACTTTACTGAGAGCATGGTTGTGAGCAGCAAGGAAGCTAATCACATTTGCATATAAACCAAACACTCAGCATGGTACTCAGGGCATGGTAGCACCCAATAAATGCTAGCCTAGTATTCTTTTTCCACCTAGCAGGATGCCTATGGCACAGTGCTTGACACAAGGGATGCCCTGGGGACAGAAAGGTGATCTTGACATCTTGACATGGTCCCTGGGCTCTGCGAGATTTGGAAGAACCCAAATACAGCCATGGAGCTGGGGAGACCCGGAGGAGGAGGAATCCGAGGAGATGAACAAGAGTTGGTTGTGCCACTGCTCCATCTTATTCGCCTTGCACTTCCCAACAGCTGGGCTTGGAAAGGTTCTATCATGACCGTTGTCACCCAGCCAGGCCCTTGTCCTCGACCCTCCTTCCATGTCCTTCACCGATTCCCCAATCAGGAGCCCAAAGAAAAAGGAAAGAAAATTCTCACCACCTCCACTATTTCCATCTCCGGCCTCGCTCTCATGTACTTAGTTATTTCTGTGAATTGTACTTTCTGACCATGACCCCTTGACTCCAGATGTGAGGCCCTGATGCGGGCCAACTTGCTTGTATTTCTTTTTGCCCCTCTTCTGGAAGCTGCCACCTCAGTCGTGGCGGTCAGGCTAATAGTGGGGTTTGGCAAGATCTCACAGGGGAAAGATGATGAGATTTCAGTTGCTTCTTGTGTTTCAAGCTCCTTTCTGATCTGGGCAGGTGGGGAGGGGGGGAAGAGGCAGCCCACGTGGGCAACTCGGGAAACAAGCCTAGATAAGAACTCCTTGACAGGCCCAGCTAGCAGGGCCCTCATTCACACCGCTTCAAATACAAACACTTTGCGTTTGTCGATTTGTTTTAGGCCTTGCCGAATCTGCAACTCTGTGGCCTTGACTCTAAAAATAAATCTCTTGCAATAATGACAGGGCTGTTGCAAAGAGGAAGGCTCGTAAGGAAGGAGAGCTGGGGAGAGGAGAGGGCAGGCAGGAGAGAAACCGAACACCCAAACAGGAAGGAGGGATGTGGGGAGATGGCCCCGGCTCCTTCCTCCAGACCTGGGGCCGGGCCCAAGCTCATTCGAACCCGACCTTGGAAGAGGAAGCCGTCCTACCTAGCCATGGTGACCCAACTGCTGTGGTCCCCACCCCCACACCGAGTGTCAGCTTCACCTGTGAACCCAGCCCCGCAGAATCTGAATCTGGGTTTGCACCTGGGGTTTCACCGAAGGTGACACAGAGGAGCCAGACCCTGGATTCCTTCCCTTCCAACAAACCAGAGGTGAGCCCCTCCCCCCAACCAAGGGGCTTCCTTCCAGGAACTTTCCTCTGGAGAGAGGAACCTAGTGGCCCCCGGCCAGGTTCCTCGTGGACCCAGCCCATTTTATTAGAATGTCGCCCTTCTTCACGGGCCCCCAAGATAATTAGGAATCTCATCCATCTGTCCTGTGATCATTCAGCATTCACTCGGACGCAGGACCCGGGACTGAACTCATGACAGGCCTAGTCCCTCCCAGGGGTCTTTCTGGATTTTGTCATTTGAATCCCTTCCCTCCCAATCTCTTGCTTTTTTTCTCCCTTGCTGGCTCCTGGCCTGAAATGTTTCCCTGTCCCCTCATCTATATGAAACTCTATTTCGTAGCCTCCGTGCAAGATTTTGCTACACGCTGACAACCCCCCCCCCTTCATTCTCCCCTCCCTTTAAGGCTCACGGACATATTTCAACCCTCCTTACTGTTCTCATCAGTTCTCCAAAGAGACCGTCCTCTCCTCCTTTCTGCCTTGGTGGTCATAAACTCAGTTATTTAGTGTAGACTCTGGTTCTCCTTCCTCCTGTCCAGGCTGGGCAGGTGAACAGTCAGGCCATTGTTTAGATGCTGAGCAGGTGACAAACAGTTATGGTTGCTCTTTGCTGGAATTCTAAATAGTGGCTGTCACTCTTCATTGACTATAAAATGTACAAATGTGAATGATAAGAAAGAACATAACTGTGCCCCATCTTATCAAATTTATTTTAGCTGTGCTTTAAAATCAATTTAATTTGTAAATTATTCATGGCATGTAGCAACTATTACAGACTTGCACTACCAAAACCTAGGCTTTAAAGATTGTACTAACTTTTTTGAGACATTTTGTGGACGCTTTTTATCAATTTTTATTACGGAGGTAATGCGTATCTCTTTTGGAAAATGTGGATACTACAGATAAGCAAAAATAATTATTTTATTATTATCACCTCTAATGCTATGACCAAGAAGTAATCACTGTTAACATTTCAGTATATATCCTTTCAGGGTCTTTTCATTCTACTCACACACACACACACACACACACACACACACAATGCGTAAATCTCTCTCTTTTTTTAGGGTCATTGTATATGTACTAGCTTGTCTGCAAAGATGGCCGCCATCAATTCCTTCTCCTCTGTTCTGGAGCCCCTGTGTTTTGGAGCCAGTTCATACCAACATTCCAGAGCCAGCCATGCACTTCTCTTTCCAATTCTGCATTCATTCAACAGCATCATGTTGATAGCTTAAAATCAGCCATGATGGTAAATGCTACCAATCAGGGCTTTTTTTTTTTTTTTAGACATCCAATTTTTAAATATTTACCAGCATACCACCGTGCATGTATACACCCAGGGCCAACTTCATGGGCTTGCAATTTGAGCAGACGTAGAGAGCCCTATGATCAGAATGGCCTCGTTTTTGGCTTAAGACTCTGCTATCGTCACCTTGAAATTCTTAGGAATTTGATGTTTGAACTTAAACTTTGTAACTGAAGTCTGATAGGACAATGGAGCGGGTGCAAGACTAGAGGAGATACATAGGATATGGGTGTCTACCATTTCTTGTTGCCCCATTAGTAGTGGTGTTCGTGATGCCCCATGAGCACAGAGTTCTGGTAAACCTACAATGCATGGAATTCAGCAAGACCTGAAGCAAATATAAGGTAAGTGTGTGGTGTCTACAACAAAGGGAGCTTGTGCCCTGTGAGGCTCTGCTTTCCATTTGAAACAGTTCTTACTCCAAATGCAGGAAGAAAGCAATGATGTTGGAAGAAACACAAACAACCAAGGAAGACTATCATATTCTTTCTTGTGTTACCTCCCCATACTAGCCAACCACTTATACTGAAAATGGGGACATAGAAGGAACAGGAAAGATGGGGCATTCATAATTCCTTTCCTTTTTGGGCCTTCCTTACTCGTCGGTAAGCAGAAGTTTGGCAGAATGCACACACATCAAGAAGTCAAATAAAACAGTGGAGTTAGTTTTGTACAGCATTTCCACAGTTGGTAAGAACAAAGTATGTATGTATGCATGAGCTACAAAACATGAATTGTGTAATTTCAGTGAGTCTGCATAAGAGTTAAGGGCCCCTGGGGCGCCTGGGTGGCTCACCCGGTAAGTATCCAACTCTTGATTTCAGCTCAGGTCATGATCTCAGGATCCTGGAATTGAGCCCCATGTCAGGCTCAGAGCTCAGCAGGGAGTTTGCTTGTCCCTGTGCCCCTCCCCACACTCATGCTCATCCTCTCTCTCTCTCTCATAAATAAATAGAATCTTTTTTTTAAAAAAAGGTTAAGTGTCCCTGCATTTGCATTTAAAACTGACTTCACGCAATATATAGATGAATGGTAAATTCATGTTAATAATTTAAATTTTTAATTTTCTTTACTTAGAACCACATTGAATAGCAAACCAAAAAACACTATGACAAGTCAAGAGAGAGACCGTGAAAGAAAGGGGGAAAGCTTTATATTTTAGCATTTTCAATGACACTTTTTTTCCTGGTTTTTTTGAGCAAGGGTCCCTGCATTTTCATTCTCCACCGCGTCCCACAAATTGTGGAGCCAGTCCTGTGCATGCCACTCCTCGCTGGGTCCTGTGGGGGGGGGGGTTATTTCCACCTCTCAAATCTAGTCTGGCCTGTGGCTGCTTTGATCAGTAGAACTCTAGAAGTGAGCCCTGAGCTACGGTGAAAGAAGTCCAGACTATTCTGTCTCTCTAGACCATGTGCGGGAGCACTGGGGTGCCAGACACAGGGGTGAAGAAGCCACCTTGAAGGTCTGGCCCAGTCGAGC
Organism: Lutra lutra; assembly: GCF_902655055.1. Classification (NCBI taxonomy): domain Eukaryota; kingdom Metazoa; phylum Chordata; class Mammalia; order Carnivora; family Mustelidae; genus Lutra; species Lutra lutra. The sequence goes on along the minus strand of NC_062296.1, from coordinate 64,529,353 downwards.
CTTCAGATAACTCCAGCACCCATTGCCCATCTAACTGCAACCACACGAGAGACCCCAGGCAAACCCCCCAGCTGAGCTCTGTCAACCCACAGAACCATGAGTGGTAATAAGGATGATAAGCTGTTGTTTGATGCCACCAAGCCTTGGGGTGTTTTGTTCAGTAGCCAGAAACAATTACAACAGTATCCTTCCCCTTTTATAACCTGTGTTTTTCGATTTTAAGGGGAAAATTCTAGATTGATTTCTTCCATGAATCAGAATGCCAAGTAGCAAATATTAGGGTGAGATGCAAGTCGCTGTGAGGCATAAGAGTAGATCTCAAAATGCCTGAGGGTCACTTGGCAAGGTGGGGGACATATTGGGGACATAATAAAAATACAGCTCTTCTGACTCCAGCCCCCCAGACTTGAATCCAGTAAATCTGGGGTGTGGCCAAGGCATCTGTACTTTTCCAAGCCCCGACATGATTCACAGCAGACTTCCGGTGTACCTCAGAATGCAGCGTCATGGGGTATGACTCTGCAGTGGTAACAGACTCTTGTTTTCAGAGTCAGAAGATTCCCATAGCTATCCCAGCCCTGAATAATAGAACTCAATGATGGCCCTGGAGGGTTAACTAGAATAAGGATAGACTTGCCCATCACAGAGCTTCCTTCATTATACATTTCAAAAACAACGGAGAGAGCATATAAACTATTCTTCTTACATGTTAAGCGCAACTTTCAAGAAAGGCATCCAACACTTATTGATTCCTCATAGGACCATGCATGGGAGTTGAGAGAGAGAAAATGCCCATCTTTTGTCTGCCCAAGACTATTCCTTTTGTCATCATTCCCAAAAGACACATGGGTGACCCCAAAATGCCATTCAATGTCAGGTCCCCAGAGGGAATTAAAAACCATAAGAATTGGGGCACCTGGGTGGCTCAGTGGGTTAAAGCCTCTGCCTTTAGCTCAGGTCATGATCCCAGGGTCCTGGGATCAAGTCCCGCATCAGGCTCTCTGCTCGGTGGGGAGCCTGCTTCTCCCTCTCTCTCTCTCTCTCTGCCTGCCTCTCTGCCTACTGTGATCTCTGTCTGTCAAATAAATAAATAAAATCTTTTTTAAAAATTTAAAAAATAAAAAAATAAAAAACCATAAGAATATTTTAGGTAGCCATACCAAAAGAAAAATGATATTACTAAAATTCAAATTTCAGTCAGTTTGTAACATGTATCTGTATTCCCAGCTCCTCCCATGGTGCTTGCCTCAATGTGGGTTTTCATTTAAGTTATCAATAAATTCAAAGCATCAAACAAAGCTATGAACTTGATGTCATACAGACATCACTGGATGTGATCAGCTCTCCATGGACGTAATCTGATCCTTGTAGGAATTGTCTTAAAATAGATGAGAGTATCATGGTGAAATAAATTCACGCAGAGGTTCCCAGGAATATATGAATCCCTGGGAAGCTGTTTCAATCTGGAAGCTCTCTAGGAGACTTTAATGGAATCAGGTTTGTTGCATGTCCCCCAGCTACTGAGGGTGAGGGATGGAAGGTGCTCCCTGGTTCTTGGGGCATGACCACAAAGAATGAGTGTGACCACAGACCTGGACCAAATGGGCATCTGAGTGGTCAGCAGAGAGGAGAGCTTACAACCTTCGAGATGATGAGTTTACTTTTTTAAAGACTTTATTTATTTAACAAAGAGTGACACAGCAAGAGAGGGAACACAAGCAGGGTAAGTGGAAGAGGGAGAAGCAGGTTTCCCACCAAGCAGGGGGCCCGATGTGGGGCTTGATCCCAGGACCCTGGGATCATGACCTGAGCCGAAGGCAGGTGCTTAATGACAGAGACACCCAGGTGCCCAAAGTGATGAGTTTAATGTTACTCAACCTCATCTTCCTCATCCGTGAAAAAGCAAAAACAGTACATTGCTCACAAGGTTTTCCCGAGCATTCGGAAGGTAGCACACACAAAGCATCTTGCTCAGTGCCTGGCACATAACAGCTCCTCAAGAAAATATTATCTCCTATTTCCTTTCCTTGAACTCTCACTACCCTGGATGATTCTCTCACGCTTCAGCTTGCCCTGAGGGTATGGCAGTGTTAGTTATAAAAGAACCTGGGAATGGGTGGTGTATCAGTCAGCTTTTGCTGCATAACAAGCCACCTCAAACTTAGTAGCATAAAACCTTGCTCATTTCAGTTGAGCTCCACTGGGTAGCACAGCTTCTTGCTATTATCTACCTGGCCATAGCTCCTCACTGCAGACTGGGGTCAAGTCTGACTCTGGGTCCTAAGGAGTGGGCCACCAGCTACCAGGGGAAAGTGTTTCTCATGGTCACAATAGAGGTACAAAAGAGCAAGCCCCACTATGCCTCCACATTTCCAGCTAGAAGGACAAAAGGAGGCAATAGTAGGAGTACCAGCCCAGCTTCTGAGGCCACCTGGCAAAAGCTGCAAGCCCAGTCTATCAGAGGAAACTGAAGCTATGGGAAAGCCCCAGCCACTATGGGTATGCTGTCCAACACAGAGAATGGGGAGGAAATACCCTGACTTCATTTTTTAAAATTAACATATATTATTTGTTTCAGGGGCACAGGTCTGGGATTCATCAGGCTTACACAATTCACAGCACTCAACATAGCACATGCCCTCCCCAATGTCCATCACCCAGCCACCGCTTCCCTCCCACACCCCTCCACTCCAGCAACCCTTACTTTGTTTCCTGAGACCAAGAGTATCTTAAGGTTTGTCTCCCTCTCAGTTTCATCTTGTTTCATTTTTCCCTCCCTTGCCCTATGATCCTCTGTCTTGTTTCTCAAATTCCTCATATCAGTGAGATCATATGATAATTGTCTCTCTATGATTGACTTATTTCACTTAACTTAATACCCTCTAGTTCCATCCATGTCATTGCAAACAGCAAGATTTCAATTTTTGTGGCTGCATAATTTTCCATTGTATGTATGTATATATATATATATATATATATATATATATATATATATCACATCTTCTTTATCCATTCATCTGTTGATGGACATCTAGGTTCTTTCCATAGTTTGGCTATTGTGGACATTGCTGCTGTAAACATTCGGGTGCACATGCCCCTTAGGATCACCACATTTGTATCTTTAGGGTAGATACCCAGTAGAGCGATTGCTCGGTCATGGGGTAGCTCTATTTTCAACTTTCTGAGGAACTTCCATACTGTTTTCCAGAGTGGCTGCACCAGTTTGCATTCCCACGAACAGTGTAGGAGGGTTCCCTTTTCTCCACATCCTTGCCAACACCTGTCATTTCCTGACTTGCTAATTTTAGCTACTCTGACTGGTGTGAGGTAGTATCTCACTGTGGTTTTGATTTGTATCTCCCTGATGCCGAGTGATGTGGAGCACTTTTTCATGTGTCTGTTGGCCATCTGGATGTCTTCTTTGCAGAAATGTCTGTTCATGTCTTCTGCCCATTTCTTAATTGGATTCTTTGTAATACCCTGACTTCTTTCCCCTTCCTGCCTTGGGACTTTCATCAGTTTTTCCCATTGGCCAAACCTACCAGGAAGCCAGAGCACAAGGGAGCAGGGAAGTGCAGTTCCCGTGAGACAGAGCAGTGTAGAAAAGGCAAGGATGGATGTGGGAGCAAACAGGTGAATGAGACAGCATTTACCTGGCCAGATGTGGGCACGGGAGCACCCACCACCAGCGCCCCACCCACAACCCTTGGCAATGACTCATCTTGTCTTCCTGGAGATGCCCGCAGCTCTGCCTGAGGGTTTTTCTGGCTCACAGTACATGCCTGGGCTCCACATTGAATGAGCTTAAAGGGCTGTAGAGCTGGCATTCTTGGGAGTGGCCTTCAACCAACGACAGAGAAGAGGTGATGGCTAACACCCCAGCTTCTTCACCCCGTGAGCCCATTCTGCATCATCTCCCAGAGGTCCTGGGTAGGACTGAGCCCTGACCGCCCGCAGTGCTAATCTACTTGTTACCACGTTGGCTGTTGACTTCCTTTCCCTTTCCGGCCCTCTCACCAACTCCTGGCCCAAATCAACTTCTTCCACCAGCCTGAGACAGACAGCCCTACACAATTCCCAGCCGGCATTGGCACCTTCACACCACCACACCTTAGGGGCAGGGCAAGAACAAGCCGCAGAGCCAGGGGGCAGCCCCACAATGCTGGGTTCATGCCCAGGACATCCAAACGACCACCGCCAGCACCCCAGTGTCATGTTTGGCTCTTCACCCACCCTCCACCCCCACCCTACCCACCCACCCCCCCTGCGCAGGTCAGCTTCCTTCTCGCTCCTTCCATGGGAGGAAGAGCAGAGCCAGAGGGGCTCAGGGACTTTCTCTAGCAAAAGTCAGGGGCAGAGCCAGGTGTGGAGCATTCTCCCAGAATCTCTACCCTACTGCCCCTCCCACGCCCCCTCTTCTACCCCCAGAACCCCCCTCCCCACCCCGCAAGGCCACCCCTCCTCGGAAGGAAGCGAGCTAAGCGCCGCGTTACCAAGGAACTGCCACACTAGCCACCAGAGTGACTGCTCGTTATTTGAACACTTTCTTCTATTTGACTGAATACAGGAAAAATGTCACAAATAGAATATTCATCATCCCCCCTCGTGCGCCTTTTCTTTCCTGCTTATCTCCCTGCTGTCATGTACGAATCCGGGCTTCAGGTTCATTTGGTATGTTGAGTGTGTGCCCGGGGAGAGGCTGCCGCCGAAAGCCTTGCCCACACGCTCTGTGCCGTGACAGCCCCCCTCCCCGCTGGTGACACCCCACCAGACAAACGCCACTCACACTGACCCCTCGAGGCCAGGACAACGTCTGCTCCACGCGGAGGGAACATAAAGGACCCGAGGAGCCTTCGTAGCCGGTTAGTGATTCTCGGCATGTCACTTTTATAGACACCTCAGCTTCTAGAGCTTTTATCCTCAGGTGCTTCTTAGAAGATGCGGGATGGCATCCCCACCCCACTTCAAACACCGTCTGTTTCGAGATCCTCAGAGGGGCTAACGCCGCCTGCCAATTTCTCAGCTACGGAGTCATCAGCGCGGAGCGTGTGTCTCTGCCTCTTTCCTGTTGGTGCCAAAGACCGTTTCCCCAGCCTGGTCCTCCTACAGCCAGGCCCCGCCCTACGGATTGCCCTGTCAGGCTACAGGCAACACGTTTCCAGGACTGGAGAATCAAAGTACTTACTGAACTGACAATTAGATATTATGTTCAAGTGCAGTAACACGAGCCTGGGAACCAGTGGCTTAAACAAAAGAGGGATTTCTTTTTCTCTCCTGTAATATCGGCCCAGAGGCAACCCCTCCAGGGCTGGTATGGCCACTCCACGAGAACACCAAGGATCCAGCCCTTTTCTCCTTCTTCTTAGGTGGACCATCACCCCATGCTCTTAAGATGGCCACTGGAACTCCAACCATCACACCAGTATTCCAGACAGGACAAAGAGGAAGGGCAAAGGGGGCCCCAAGCTGATTCAACCTCTCTTCCAAGGAGCTTTCCAGAAATCCCACGCAAGAATTCCAGCATACATCTTGTTGACCAGTAGCTGCAAGGGAGGCTGGGAAATCTAAGTTTTTTAGCTGGGCACGTTTCCATCATGCATAAAATTGGAGGTCTAACAGTGTTATGGGCTTCTCTGTATCTCCCTATAATTTGCATGTTGAACTCCTACCCCTTAGTACCTCAGAATGGGACTGTATTTGGAGATAGGGTCTTTAAAGAAGTATTTTAGTAAAAATGAGGTCATTAGAATGGGCCCTAATCCAGTATGACTGGTGTCCTTATAAGAAGAGGACACTAGGACACAGACACACACAGAGGGAAGACCACGTGAGGACACAAGGAGAAGGCAACCAGCTGCAAGCTGAGGAAAGAGGCCTCGGGAGAAACCGACCCTGGTAAGGTGCCGTCACCTTGATTTGGGACTTCCGCCTCTGGAAGTGTGAGAAAATAAATTCCTGCTGCTTTAGCACCCCGCACCGCCCCCCATCTGTGGTAGTTTGTTATGGTGGCCCGAGCTGACTAAGAAGAGTAGTAAGGAGGAAGAGAAGACTAGCCATGGGTAGACAATGAGCAGTACATGGCACATTTAGGAAAACCCTGTCTTTTTTTTTTCTAGATTTAATTTATTTATTTAGAGAAAGAAAGAGAGAGACAGACAGACAGAGCACAAGCAGGGGGAGGGGCAGAGGGAGAGAGAATCCCAAGCAGACTCTGCACTGAACGTGGGGTCCGATGTGGGGCTCAGTCCCACGACCTTGAGATCATGACCTGAGCTGAAATCAGGAGTTGGTCGCTTAACCAAATGAGCCACCCAGATGTCCCTAGGAAAACCTTATGTTCATGACCTGAGCTTTTTAAGATCTTTTTTTTTTAAGTATCTTAACGTATTTTTAAGAGATCCTTTTTAAGGTACTTTTCATCAAGTGGTATGGGTCAAGTGCACTATCTCCCAAGCTCCCCTCGCCAGCTCTCCTCCAACTTCCATTTCTCTCTCGTCTTGGTACAATTCTCCTCCCTGGAAATGGTTGTATAAAAGCTGTGGCCTCTCCGTAACAATTTGAGAAGTACGGAAATAGCCCTCTCTCCTTTCCACTGGCCATAAATAGCCTGACAGTCTAAAGTTGGTGCTTCGTTCCTTCATTTAATCCATTACCTCCCATGAAAGCACAAATTAAATGGTAAATGATCTAGATCTGGTCAGCCCAGGTTGTTATGGGGGAAGAGCACGGGGCAGGGGCAGGGAGGATGGCTGAGAGGCAGGACCCGAGTCAGGGGCCAGAACAAAGGCATAGAAGGCCCCAGGGGGCCGCTACCAGCAAAAGGGTCCCTCAAACCCTGCTGGGCCCTTCCTCCTTTGCTAAACAGGGATGTGGAAGGGTTCTATGGTTAGGATCCAAATCTTCCCGAGGGAATACCCTATCTGCCCCATCTCAATTTTGAATAAAACCACATTCAGATACCATCTTCCCACATGCTCCCTCCCACTTTCTCCCTCCCCTGCCCGCCCAGCTGCTCCACAGGAAGCAAACAGGCAGTTGAACTGGGATGTCCCGCCTCCCCTATGCACCATGACACTGGTTCCCCACATGGGGGATGCCCCACACATGACATCTGTCTCTGTCTTTGCCCAGTGTGACACTTCTTCACCTCACTCTTTTTTGATCCACTCACTTTTTCTGCTCTAAGGAAGAACACCTCAAATAATTCTTTCAGAAAGTGTAAAACTCCCCAAGTCCCTTCCATCTCGATTATCATCTTTAATTTGCCCTCACGCTTGCATATGAATTGGCCTGTGTGTGGCATCTATTTGATGTCTCGGAACTGTTAAACTCACCTCATCAGTGCTGGGGCTGGAAGACGGGCGAGCATCTCCGGGGTGCCTTTCTGGTAGGTTCCGCCCACAGGAGGCTCTGGTAGGAGGTCAAAGGCAGGAGAAAAGGAAAACCCTCCTGCTCCTGGTTCCAGTGGAATGCAGCTACTTGTTTCTTCTGGCTTTCCAGCTGATGTGTTTAACCACAGATGTCCATTTTGTACCTTTCTGGAATATATGGGCTTTTTTTTTTTAATTACCTTTGGAATTCAAAATGGTGATGCCCTTGGAGATGAGTCTTTTATGATTCTTCCTGTTTGGCACTCGGTCTGCTCTCTAAATCTAAAAATTGAAGTTACCCTCCAGCTTGGGGAAACTGCTTATTCTGATATGACTTTGATAATTTCCTCTCCTACAGGCTCTCTGTTCTTTGCGTCTTGAAAACTCCTAGTAGATCGATATTTGAATTTCAGCTCCTGATCCATGTCTCTTAATTTTTCTCTTGTGCTTTAAAAAAAAAACAAAACTTGTTTTTCTGCACTTTCCAAGAGCCTCCTTTGGCCCATCACTGGGGCAATCTTCAGCCATGGCGGACGGCTACTCCATCCAAGGGTCCTATTACATTAGCAATGGCGGTTTTTTTTTTTTCATTCCAAGAACTCTGACATATTCTTTTGACAGCAGTCAGCTCTTGATTTATGGATAGTGCTTCTACTTAATTTAAATATTTCTCTGTACCCTGGGAGAATTCTGTGGGGATTAGTTCTCTTGTTTGTTTAGTTTGGGGCCTCTCTTTCACAATGTTGGTTTTCCTCGAATGTTTGATAATTCTTTACTCTCTGTTCCTGTTCAAGATGAAGGTCCAGGCTCGTCTACAGTGGGGGCTGGTGGGCATTTCCTGAACTCCAGTGAAAAATGTTTGCTCTCTTGACAGTAGAAGCTAATTTTGGTTGTGGAAAGCCTTGGATCACCTTTCTCTGTTGACATTTGCTAGGCCCTTCTCGAGCATGGGGACTCCCTTCCTTCATGGCCAGTGCTACGGGGCCATGCCCTTTTCTCTTTCCCAGGTGCTAGTCCTCCACACTGGAAAGTTGTTCTCATTGCTTTAGCCTGGAGACAAGAATCAGGAGCCAGCTTCCTGAAAGCTGGGGTCAGGGGCAGAGCGCTGAACTTAAAACATCACCAACAATCCCACAGCCCATTCTCCCTCCTCCAGCCCTTGCTACCTCTGGCCTTGGGACCCTTCCAGAGTTCTCCAGAAAATTCACCTTTGAGAGAGAGAGAGAGAGAGCTCTCTTTTGCCTGTATAGAATTTAGGGATCTTCAGCACTAGCACTGCTGTGAGGATCTGGTCTCCCTTACGTCTTCCCAAAATTTCTGGCCAACTGATGACAACGTTCCCAGCTTCCCAGGTAGGCTCTGAGTTTAAGTTTAAGGTAGTATCTCAGTATAAGTATATAAGTATTTATATATATATATATATATATATATATATATATATATATATATAGTATAATACTTATAAATATATAAGTATTTAAGGTAGTATCTCAGTAGGAAAATTCACGTACATACAAAAGTAGATAAAATGTTACAGTGAACATTATACTAAATGAAACAAGCCAGTCACACACACAAAAAAACACTGTATGATTCCACCCATGTGAGATATATAATCAACCTCACAGAGACAGAAAGTAGACGGGTAGTGGTTGCCAGAGGCTGGGGCGGGGAGGAAAGAATGGGGAGCTGGTGTTTAATGGGTATAGAGATGTGAGATGAAAAGTTTTCAAGTTTTGCAAGATGAAAAGAATTCTGCAGATTACTTACACAACACCATGAATATACTTAACACCACAGAGCTGCCCTTTTAAAAATGGCTCTGCTGGTAAATTTCATGTTATGCATATTTCACCACAATTAAAATTTTTTAATATTGTAATGAATCCCCCTGGACCCATCATCACCCCACTTTAGCAAGTAACAATGGTTTGATCTGCAGTCACACTCACTCTCTACCATGAAACCCCACCACACATTTTTTTTTTACCTTGCTATCATTTCAGGGAAGTCTGAAGAGGGATAACAAATGATAAATCAACAACCTTGAAACACAAACTCGTTTCTTCACAAATGCTTGAGGAGACCACCAAAACCGACTACTGGACACATGGGCGTTCATTATCTTCTTCTTTCTACCTTTGAGTACGTTGGGAAAATACCATAATTGAAAGTTTTTAAAAAGTCAAAATCATAATAAGTCAAGACATCACCAAGGAGAAAGAAAGAAAGAGAAAGAAAGGAGGGAAGAAAGATGGATGTACGTTTGGAAGCATCTGGGTGACTCAGTTGGTTAAGCATCTGCCTTTGGCTCAGGTCATGATCCCAGGGTCCTGGGATCGAGCCGCAGGTCTGACTCCCTGCTCACAGAGGAGCTTGCTTCTTTGTCTCCCTCTGCCCTGCAGCCCCCACCACACACACACACCCCACCCAGCTCATGCTCTCGCTATCTCTCTCAAATAAATAATAAAATCTTTAAAGAAAAATCAATGTTTGAGGAAGGAAATCTACCAAATGAAGTATTTTATTTAAGCTGTTTCTATGGCTGTCTTCCAGCCTGGTGATTGTCAGACAGCAAGGCATGGAGAACAGCACCTTCCTCCTCCTATTTGAGTCTTTGAGAATCATGGTGTCCACTGAGACAATTCACAGACAGGAGTGCTTTGTCCGGGAGGAGAGAGCAGACACAAAGGTAAGGGGAGGGATCTACACGCCAGCCTCCCATGGTGGGGAGGTCCCAGGCCACCCTCCCTACCTGACAGAAAGCTTACCTGAAAGCAAAGCTGGGATCAATGAAGGTCACTATGAGCTCATAGTCATTCTTGGGTGCTCACTCCTATATTTGTTCCAAGGTCTTAATAGTGACCTTACAATTGGAAACTTACACCTTGACTGGACATTTGATTGTATTAAGGAGTTCTTTGGTTTTATTATGAATTTTCAGGTATTTATCACCTAAACTGTCAATCACCTAAAGGCTACTATGGTTCTGTCCTCTTTCAGACACTGAAATAACAATGGGCGAGACACTACGTGCTTGGGATTGGCTTCAGAACAACAAAAAAGGATGGGCACACCCCTGTATGTTCATCTGAAGATAGATACAAGAATAAACATAACAGCTATTCCTAATGGCCTCAAACTGGCACTACCTGAAGACCAAATAAATAGGAATAAATGATCTCAGCTCAAGTCTTGATCTCAGGGTTGTGAGTTCAAGCCCTGCGTTGGGCTCCATGCTGGACATAGAGCCTGCTTAAACATAAATAAATAAGTTATTTTAAAATAAAAATAAATTAAAAATAAGAAGCCATGGGGCGCCTGGGTGGCTCAGTGGGTTAAGCCGCTGCCTTCGGCTCAGGTCATGATCTCAGGGTCCTGGGATCGAGTCCCTCATTGGGCTCTCTGCTCAGCAGGGAGCCTGCTTCCCTCTCTCTCTCTCTCTCTCTCTCTCTCTGCCTGCCTCTCCATCTACTTGTGATCTCTCTCTGTCAAATAAATAAATAAAATCTTTAAAAAAAAAATAAGAAGCCAGACTCAAGAGTCCAACTGTCCAACCATCTACATAAAGGTCAAAGCCAGGCAAAATTCATCCATGACATTAAAAGTCAGGAGAGCAGTCACTCTGGAGGGAGGAGGAAGGAGCAGAGGAAGGTTTGTGGGGGAAGGGCCCTGGCCATATTCAGTTTCTCGTTTTTTTGTGCTGGTTACACAGGTGTCTTCAATGTATGAAAATGTGCTCAGTGTTTACTTATGATAGGCATGCTTTTTGCATATATATTATACTTGGACTAAAAAAGTAAAAATCATAATCACACTTGAAATACATATGGGTAGGGCAAGATTGGCCATGGGTTAGTGGTTACTGGGGCTGGGTGAGGGAGACAGGGGGCTCAACATACTGTTTAATCTAGTCTCAGGTGTATTCAAAACTCTCCATAATAAAATAACTTTTTTAAGTGATTTTTTTAAAGATTTTTTTTATTTATTTATTTGACAGACAGAGATCACAAGTAGGCAGAGAAGCAGGCAGAGAGAGGAGGAAGCAGGCTCCCTGCAGAGAAGAGAGCCCAACGCTGGGCTCAATCCCAGGACCCTGGGATCATGACCTGAGCTGAAGGCAGAGACTTTAACCCACTGAGGCACCCAACTGCCCCGATTTTTTTTTAAATACATATTTTTCTCCCATGGGGTGGGAGAGGTTATGGTTATTGTTTTTAGTTGGAAGATAGGAAAAATACATCCCAATTCAATGCCCTGTGCATCTTTCTGCTCCAGTAAAGGTAGATTTCCTAGTCATGCCAACTTTCCTACTTAAAGACCCTCAATCCTTCTCTCACCCCTCCTCCTCCCTTGTCCTCCACACCCCCATGAGATGAGCCTGTATATTCAGGGACCATTGTTTTCACCAGAAGAAAGCTGTCCAGAGCTTCCATTAGCCACTATGCATTTTTATTGATTTATACCTGCCTTGTTCCAAAGAAGTATTTAAGATTTGCAAAGATGCATACAATAGAACAGCGTAAAATAAATTACAAGTAAATAAGAACAAATGAAATAAAAGGGAAATAAGTCTAGAAAAGCAAGATGGCGCCAATAGTGAAGGGACCACACAAAATACTGGCTGTGAAACCCACTCCACTCTCAGGAAGTGCCACGCAAGTTTGAGGCTGATTTCCCCAGGCACCCATGTGACAAAGGGAAGCCAGATCACACTGGGATTTACAGACCTGATGATAGAAAGACAAAGCCCACAGTCAGAAGAAGCACAACTATTCCTAACAGACAGATCAAGAAAGCATGTTTTCACCACAGATTATCATAAATAGAGCATGAAAGGGGCGCCTGGGTGGTTCAGTCGCTTAAGCGTCTGCCTTCGGCTCAGGTCATGATCCTGGTGTCCTGGGATTGAGCCCCACATCGGGCTCCCTGCTCAACGGGAAGCCTGCTTCTGCCTCTCCAGTCCCCCCCACTTGTGTTCCTTCACTTACTGTCTCTCTCTGTCCAATAAATACATAAAATCATTTTTAAAAAGTTTTTTAAATAAATACATAAATAAAGAGAGTGGATGAACAGCATCCTCACCTTACACACAACGACAGAACTTAAGACTTTCCTAGTCACACATGTGCTACGATAAGGCAATGGGGTAAAAACATCCACCTCTACGCAACCATAGGGACTGTTGCATAACTTCTTTTGAAATAAACTGCTGAAGAAACTCTAGATGAGAAAAATCTAGAAAAGTCCTTCTGTGGCCACCAGAAGAGGCCTTGACGCTGGAGGGACTCCTGGCGGGACAGACTTTAGAGTATCCGAGGCAAAGATTCAGACCCAACAGCTTGCCCCAGGATCCAAGGAGAGCAGGATACCCTGCCACTGGAGGCAAAAGTATGTGTGTTTGGGCTCTTTTCCGAGAAGCGGGTCTGTAGCTCTCATCAGACTCTCAAAGCTTCTCAGGCACATAGCCTCTCAGGTTGCCAGGGAGGCGTGGAAATTTAGGTTTCACACTGAATGAAACTGGGGGCGGGTCTGGCCTCCCCCCCACCCCCACGAAACTGAGCTGATCAGAACCAAGTCCATATGGAGCTAGAGGTCGCCCCTGCCCCTGGCAGAAACTCTCGGGGGGAGCCCTGGGGGTGGGGTGGGGGGGGAGATGGGACAGGGCCACTTTGAGATGAGGGAGTGATCCACATGCCATGCAGGTTCCAGGCCATCAAGTCGGGCTGTCATAATCTCTACCAGGAGAATTTTTTTCTAATTGAAGACAATTATAACTAAACACCCACCTAAATCATTTTTTTTAAAAAGTCATTAATCTTTGATCGTGTGGCTTCCTAATGAATCGTCGAAGCTTGTACACGAGGTACAAGGTGGGGAATCCCCCACCGCAGACAATGACTTTGGATCCAGGACAATTCAACCAGAGTTCTAATTAGATGGAAGTTGTTTATAAAACCATTGCTGGGTGTCATTACTGATATTAAGAATAGCTAACATTTATTAAACCCTTATTAAATGCCAAGCCCTCAATTTTCTCACGTGATCCTCGCAACAACACTACTTGGGTGGCTGGGTCATCCTTCCCATTTACAGACAGACAATCCCAGTCTTTCTTTCTTTCTTTCTTTCTTTCTTTCTTTCTTTCTTTCTTTCTTTCTCTCTTTCTTTCTTTCTTTCTTTCTTTTTTTTAATTTTTATTTGTCAGAGAGAGAGCACAAGCCCAGCAGGGAGCCTGATGCAGGACTCGATCCCAGGACTCCAAGATCACTGCCTGAATTGAAGGCAGATGCTTAATCCACTTGAGCCACCCAGGTGTCCCCAGGTAACCCCAGTCTTAAGGGGCCAAAGTCATCTCTAAAAGTCAAACTGTAAGTCAAGATTTGTCTGACTTACCTGCCTTGGCCTTCAACCACTACAGCTCACCCCCAGGGATACGGAATGATTAAACAGTAAGTTCCAAAGCGGGGTTGGGGCAGTGGTGGGGGGAATGTCCTGCTTATCCACCTGAAAACTCAGAGTTGGGAAGAGATGTGTACAACCGGCTCTCACAAGTTGGCACAAATAAGATCCAGCACCCCTTCGCTAACGATCTGATTCCACATATGGCAGGAGGGCAGGGGACGTAGAGAGGGGGATGGAAGTGAGAGAAGGATTCGAGGTGACATGTTGGCTCCAATGGAAGCAGACTCCCCACTCTTATCCAACATTACCCTGCTATTGGCTTTCTTCCTACCTCACCTGCAGGCTCTGTGGGCTTATTTCTCAATGCTAAGAATCCGATCCGTGTGGACTGCAGCTCTGAATGAGGGAAGGAACACAGCAGTGAAATGAGGGCTTCCCCACAGATGAGAGACCATCTCCAAGGCTGTGCCGCTGTGGCCCTGATTCGGTTCTGTCATTCTCCATTTTAGTCTCCCCGTTCACAAGATGGCAACATGGCAGAAGCAGAGGACTCCAAGTGACAGGGCCAATAAGGAGGGCTTTTGCTGAGAAGTTCAAAGAATCTTGGCCAGAAGGGACAATCTTCTGGGCCTTTTTTGTGGGTGGAGAGCTTTTATTTTATATTTAGTTGGAGAAAAATCCTCAAGCCCAACCACTGTGAATTATTGAATCAAAGAAGACAAATTTCAAAAGGAACCCCCCTCAAGAAGGAGCATGAAAAGCACTGGGAGGTGTGCCTGGTTGGCTCAGTCAGAAGAGCATGTGACTCTTGATCTCAGGGCTGTGAGTTTGAGCCCCACATTGGGTGTAGAGACGACTTCCCAAAAAAAAGAAGAAAAGAAAAGAAAAGAAAGGCACCGGGAAAGAGAAAAAAATTGACAATAAAAAAAATTTGAACTTAATTGAAATTGGACCTGCAAATATAGGGAAAGAAGGAAGGAGCTTTATTCATATTTTACTGAGGTATAGTTAACACCCAATATTATGTAAATTTCAGGTGTTGGGGGGCTTTATTTATTTTTTACCTGAAAACACAAACTCTTTGTGGCTGACACACAAGGCTCACAGGAGAATAGAAGGGACCTTTCTGGAGCTTTCCAGACTGGCAAAGGAAAGACGGCAGTTTCTTTCTTTTTTTTTTTTTTTTTTCTAATTGGCTTAAGCCAACAGCAGTGTGGGAACACAAATCGGGGGGAGGGGTGCCATATATAAAAAGTTACAGGACAGTTCATCTACCTCAAGTGTCTTACAGCACACACCTCTTGAATTTTAACGACCAGAGTTACGACTGGGCAATTAACCTCACGTGCGGTAGCCCTCCACCCAAGACAGCTTACAGACAAAAGGCAGAGATGGCCTGCCTCTCTCTGCTGTCAAGCGCCAGGCCCCCAACCTCCTCCTCCTCCTGGGCATAAGTGAATGGCTTTTCTTTTCACACCAGGATCTCCAAAAAAGGAAGCACATGGGCAAAGGGAACTACCGTGTATAACATCTTGCTTTAAAAAAAAAAAAAAAAAGCAAAACATCATGTTTCATTCAAAGGTACTGCCATTTTAAATGTTCAGAGGACAAGTGGTAAAAAATCCCTTGAAAAATCCCAAAGGCCCGAAGCAGGTTTTAAGCTGTTTTAAGAGCGCTGGCTACTTCGTGACAATAATCAACTACTCGATACAAAAAATCACTTTTCTAGCCAAGATGACACAACAGTGGGAATGGGTAACTGAGGGAAGTTAAGAACATAGTTTCTAAGGAACTCCTTCCTTCTGCTGTCTGGAGGGCGGCTTTCTTGGTGGGGCAGCGGTGGGGGGAGGTATACAACATTTTGGAAAAGGGTAGCATTTTGCCAATCTTCCCTTACCCCTACTTTTTAATGAAGAGTTCACTCTCTATAGGAAAGTCAGTAGTGGCTGCCTTGTGTCCTACTTCTGTCTAGGTGTGAGTTGAATCTGTTCTCTTGGACCCCCGTTACCCATGGTGGGCATCCAACTGGTGGGGTTGGCCCTCTTTAGTTGGAGGCCAGACCTGAGGAAGAATAGGCATCCCCTCTAGGAGCAAGTCTTGCAAAATTAAACCTGTCGAGAATTGGTCACATCCCCATGCAGAGCAGGCCCCATGGACATGTGACCAGTGCCGTGACTCAGGTCCCCAGGTTCAGAAGGTCCGGTTGTTTGAGGTATAACGCTCTGCGGTGGCCATCTTAAAATTCCGAATGATAATTCTCTCTTTGGATTCGTGTTGTATAAGTAAGGTCTAATAGGACTAGGGAGAACATGAGTTGGGGGCTTGGAGTCTCAGCTCACCTACAGTCCCGCCTCGGGCCCACGCACCCAGCCACCACACTGCTATTCGACACCCCTGGTGGGAGGGCTGGGGTGAAATGGGCGCTCCCAGGCTGAGCGCACCACAGGATGTCCAGCAGGCCAACTAGGCCAGGGCCAGCCCTTCACCCATCACCATCCAGATGCGTAGCATATCCCAGCAAGGAAGCAGGAATCCCTTCAACTATTCCTGTGGGAAGGGGACAGTGAATTCCCCTGCCGGCAGCAAGATCCCAGCAGGTAGATCTGGCTCGAGAAAGGGGGAACCTGGCAGCAGGTGTCACGGGAGTATAGAATCCTGAGGCGGGCCCCCCACCTGTGAGGGTCTACACTTACTCCAGGAGTATCCTTGTACCCAAGGGAACATGACATTGAGTAGCAAGCACCATGACTGCAGAAGAAAGGGGAAAGGTTTTATTTCAGTACCTTTTTTTTAAAAAATATTTTATTTTTTAAGTCATCTCTACACCCAACACAGAGTTTGAACTCACAACCTCGAGATCAAGAGTCGTATGCTCTTTCAACTGAACCAGCCCAGCACCGCAATATTTTAGTCCCTTTATAATGGGACTTTTTTTTCTTGCTCTTTGAACAGGGGCCTCAAATCTTCATTTTGTCCTGGGTCCTCCAAATTATGTAGCCAGCCCTGTCACCATGTTTTACCCATATTTTGATCCCGAGGGCTAATGAAGACTCTATATTGCCTGTCACTGACTTCTATCATTTGCACTGGGCCCTCCAGCCTGGATAAGTGAGTCTTGCTCAGGCTGAGCCCTGACTTTCCCCATCCACAGCCAGGGCTGGGTGCCTCAAGCCGGGTACCTGCCCCATAGTGAGCTGCTAATGGTCCTCTGGCCCTACAGCCCCGATCTGTATGTAGCATTGTAGCATTGGCCCATTTCTGTGGTGTAAACGCTCTGGTCAGATGTGATTCCCAGCTACCGGCATGACTTCACTGAACGCAAAACCGAAAGGAGACGCCCACAGTCTGCTCTGCGCGCAGGTAGGAGCTGGTCGCAGCCCAAACACGGCAGACTCTTCAACGCATTAAACCAGAGCCCCGGGAAGCAGAGGCAGATAATGGAACAAAAGAGCTTTCTCCCAGATGCAAGATTTTCCATGCTGGTGGCAGGTTGGAATCACCCAGGGAACCTTAAAAACGCGTACACCCAGACTACATCCCAGACCAATTACATCAGCATCCCTGGAGGTAGACCAGAAAGCAGGATTTTTAAATACCCCGGTGACTCTGGTGTGTGGCCAAGGTTTTAAGCTCAGGTGCATGCGTGGTTCTCAGACCTCAGGGGGGCATAAGGATCTGCCAAAAGGCTTGTTTAAAACACCCATTCCTGAGCCCCCTCCTGGGACCTTCTGACTCTGAGGTCCGGGGCAGGGCCCAGGAGCTGGCATTTCTAACAGGCTCCCACTGTGAATCCAGGGCCCACACTTTGAGAGCCACAGTCTTAGAAAGAAACCTTCCTGGTGTCAACCACCTGGGGTTCACGCTGATTAAGAAGGTGCTAGGTACAAAGCTGTGACTTAATTGGAAGCCCCAGAGACGGGGGGGTTTACAGAAAACCTCCCCACTGTGAAGAAGCTATTTGTTAAGACTGAGAAATGGGAGCCCAGTAGTAAAAAGCGCCTGAGCTGTGACCTGCCACCTGCTTAATTAAAAATGCACAAGAGGAGAGGGAGGCCAGGTTGATCAGCCCTGGGTGGTCACCTTGAGCGATATGCTACCCGGCAAGGCTGCCTGAGGAGGAAGCAGAGAGTGGGGACAGCCTCCCTTCCTGGGGACGGCAGATCACTGAGGCTCTGGTCTAATGTCCCCCTAAGGGCACGTCAGCAGGTGGCCCCTGGCTTCTGAACTCCCTTGGTAAGTTCTTTCCTGTGTTTGTCTAGCCTCTGAGTCACCCTTGTCCACTTCGGTACTGCAAACCCTTCCTCAGACCAAAATAGGAAGCCCATTTGGCAAACAAACTTCAGTTGTCAGTAACAGTTGGGTCAGCCTTTTTAAAAACTTCGGTACTGAAAAAAAAAATTCTTTTTTAATCAATAAGTAGGACTTCAGTGCTGAAATTCCTGCTGCCTTGTGTCTAGAAAACTCTTCAGGGGGAAGGCAGGCAGGGGAAAACTCTATTCACAGGAGAGCTGTCCCACCTAAGACACTGCCTCAGGCCCGTTCTTATAGACCACGTCCCTCAAAAAGTCAGTTGGAGCTAAAACTAAGCACATGTAAATATTCTGAGCCAGAGAACTCCAACTCCTAGAAATACCCAGGAGAAATGAGTTCATATGCCCACACACAGACATGCATACGAACATTTGTGGCAACTTTATTCACAAGAGCCCCAAACTGGAAACCACCCAAATTTCCATCCACAGGAGAATGGATAAGTGAGTTGTGGTGTTTCCGTACAATGGACTACTACCTGGCAATGGAAAAAAATAGAGCTAACGATCTATGCCACAACACAAACAGACCTCACAGACGTTCAGAATGCAAAAAGCCTGCCGTGAAAGAGTACCTTCGTTTTGGTTCAATGCACGTGAAGTTTCAGAACAGGCAAAACTCATCAATGGTGATAGAACTCAGGATAGAGCTTAAAGTGGTAGGCCAGTGTTGACCGAGAAGGGGCAAAAAGGAACCTTCTGGAACACTGGAAAGGTTTTATATCTTGATCTGAGTGATGATTATACCGATCTATGCATATGTAAAAACGTATTGGGTTGAACACTTAAGGTTAGTGTGCTTTGTGATATAGAAGTTAAGCTTTGAGGGGCACCTGGGTGGCTCAGTCATTAAGCGTCTGCCTTCGGCTCAGGTCATGATCCCAGGGCCCTGGGATAGATCCCCACGCTGGGCTCACTGCTCGGCAGGAAGCCTGCTGCTCCCACTCCCACTCTCCCTGCTTGTGTCCCCTCTCTCACGGTGTCTCTCTCTCTCTCTGTCAAATAAATAAATAAAATCTTAAAAAAAAAAGAAGTTAAGCTTTGAGTTCAATATATATATATTTTAGGCCACACGGCCTCAAGTGATCATTTGATGGGAAGCAAGGTGTGCAAAAATTTAATAAATTAGCAAAGATATTTTTTTAAATCTTCTTCTCAAATTAGCCAAGATAACGAAATGGTTCTGGCCAACCTGAGACCCTGAGAGCCAGCACACTAAGATCTGACCATCGCCAGTAGCATGGACTGAATGCTGACCCTGGACCAAGACCCAGCCCACACCGTCTGAGCGTCCTCACCTCAGAACAGACCCGAAAGCTGGGGACCATTATTTTCCCTATTTCGTGGACAAGGAAACTGAAATTCAGAGAACTTGAATAACAGCTGAGAAGGCACTCAGGCCCTGCGGTCACCAAGGTTGAGCACTGACCCTCCCATCAAACTGAGCCTACAGTGGGAAATGACTTGTGCGTTTTATGGAGAACAGTCTTTAAGAAGGGCTCCTAATTTTGGGGGTGCCATGGACGCCTTTGGCTTCACCAGCCTATGGATACCCCTTCTTGGAATAATGCTTTTTTTTTTTATTTATTTTTTTAAAGCTTCCTTTTTTAAAAGATTTTATTTATTTATATGACACAGAGAGACACAGCGAGAGAGAGAACAGAAGCAGGGGGAGAGGGAGGGGGAGAAGCAGGCTCCCCTCGGAGCAGAGAGCCCAATGCAGGGCTCTATACCAGGACCCCAGGATCATGACCTGAGCTGAAGGCAGACGTTTAATGATTGAGCCACCCAGGAGCCCCTGGAATAATGCTTTAAATGCACCTAATGGGGGACACCTGAGTGTCTCAGTCAGTTAACTCCTGATTTTGGCTCAGGTCGTCATCACAGGGTCATGAGATCGAGCCCTGCATCAGAATCCACAATGAGTGTGGAGCCTGCTTAAGATTTTCTCTCTCTCCCTCTCCCTCTGTCCCTCCCCCTTCTAAATAAATAAATAAATGCATAAAATGAAATACTATGGAATTGCAACACGAGCCAATTACATTGAAATAAGCATCAAAATATTTGGCGATATAGTCTTTTTTTTAAGATTTTATTTATTTATTTGACAGGCAGAGAAGCAGGCAGAGAGAGAGGAAGGGAAGCAGGCCCCTCGCTGAGCAGAGAGCCCGATGCGGGGCTCGATCCCAGGACCCGGGGATCATGACCTAAGCCGAAGGTAGAGGCTTTAACCCACTGAGCCACCCAGGTGTCCCTGGCGATATAGTCTTATGGGTGTTTGATGCATTCAAGATTTTATTTATTTATTTATTTATTTATTTGACAGGGTGTGGGGAGGAGAGCGCAAGCAGTGGGAGCACCAGGCAGAGGGAGAGGGAGAAGCAGGCTCTCCGCTGAGCAGAGTGCCAGACTCCAGGCTCCATCCCAGGACGCTGGGATCATGACCTTAGCCCAAGGCAGACGCCTAACCGACTGAGCCACCCAGGCACCCCTATTTAACCTATTCAATAACAAGTGAGCTCACTGCCATAATTTCAATTAACGATGAGTGGAAATGATATTTGGAGCTATCTGCAATCGTTGCATTGTGATATGAAGATCTCTGTGATTTCTGTTGGTGACAAAGTTACGGCCATGGCAGATATCACTGTGGTTTCTTGCCTGCGTCCATTAAAGGAAATAATAGATTTCAGTTAGAAGTTACTGGAAAGAAAGAAGTTGTTTTTTTTTTTACCCCCATCCAAGTTCACGGGCTTCCTGGCTTCTATCAGTTTCATAATCCTGCCTTCCAGGAAGCAGCCAGAGGTCCCAGCAGGGACGGATTTGGGGTGAGGGAAGGCTCTATCTGGACCGCCCTGGGTGGCCTCCCAGTGCCAGGAGCCTGAAACCCCTGAGGAGCTCCTGGGCCTCCCAAATGCAACTGGGTCCCCCTCCCCGAACTGGGAGTACAGGTCCCAAATGCATGACTTCCTTCCTGAGCAGCTCGCCTCCAGAGAGCTCTTACGCTGCCTGCGTGGCATTCGAATGGTCTGTGGGCAGCGCTGTCCTCCCCCAGCCCACCTGGGAGGACTGGCAATGTCTTCCTCACCTCTTGACCCCCTTCATTCCAAAGCAGGGTGGGAGGGGATTACCTTTGGAAATTCTTTGCTGCGTTGATTTTGTACCCAATGGAACGGGAAGGGGGGAAGAGGGGGTTAAGTGAGAGGAATTTAAGGGTATAAGGAGGGGTGGTTCCAGTCAAGGCCGCTGTCAGTGCCGGGGGAAGATAAATAACAATGCGAGGTCAGGTCCGGCCCAGGAAGGAGTGATTCATTACCAAACACCCACATCCAAAACCAACTGAGCTGCGCGGCAGGCAAGCAGGCGCGCAGGGAGATCGGACTGGGTGTCCAGAGGTTTTTGCAAAAGGAAGGGCTGGGAAGTGGGTCTGGAAAGCTGGCATGGGGTGAACTGGCCAAAGGGAGGGGGCTCAGTGGCAAAGGTCAGTAGGTCAAGTTCCAGGGCATCAATCGGTTCCACCAGTTTGGTGGGCGGGGTGGTGGGGGGCAGTGGCCCAGCAGGATCACCTGGGGGCTTTTTTAAAGCCCGTCTCCTGGGTCCCTTCCCCAGAGGTTAGGATTTAATTGAGGGAGGTGAGGCCCAGGCAGGGGGATTTTTTTTTCAAGCCCCCCCAGGACAGGAAAGCAGGGCCAGGTCTATGGACCAGGGTGGCAGTAAGGCAACTTTCCTTTTCCCCCCGGGGGGTTGGAGGGGGGGAGATGGCAAGAAGGCTCTCCAAAAGCAGACGCCTGCAGGGGAGGGCAGAGCGGAGGGCTCTGGGAGATGAGAAGCATCTAGGAACTCCCTGAGGTCAGCCACCCATCCTGCTTTCACTGGTATTGGCCGGTGTAGACACCTGCCACTCTGTCTTTTTCCCTTTCGCTCACCAGCAACCTAGCAGAGCCATCTGTGAGGGCCTGCACACCTGCTGTAGAGCCCGTGGTGGGTATCAAAGGGTCTGTGTACATCTAGCCTTACCTGCCAGTGTGCATAAGCCAAAGGCTGTTATCATCACTCCTTCCCCCACCCCAGCTGAGTGCTAACCAAAGAACCCCGGTTATTTCCCCGAAATCCCAAACCCCAAGAAGACCTCTGCTCTGCTCTGCTCTGCTCTGCTCAGGGGCCCTCCAGCCATGGCTGGGAGGGAGGTGGCCCTCCTGACACGGCTGCTTACAGGACCTGCCGGGGCTCCAGGGTGGCGAGACAGGGCCTCGGTCAGAGACAGAACAGAGGTTGGAGGTGAGGGGTCAGGAACCAGGACATGGGGAAGGCACGAGATTCCCGCTTATGCCCCAAGCCCCACATATCCATGTTTTCAGCAGACATTGAGAGCCCACCATGGGCCAGGCACCAAACTAGATGTTCAAAGTACCACGAGAAACAATGTGGATTTTTTAAAAATCTCTACCCTCACAGAGGCTGTCATTCTAGTAAGAAAGGCCAGAAATAAGATAACAAGTCAACTCCTTGGTAGGTTGGGCCAAAACAGAGCCAAGGGGTACAAGAAACAGGGAGGAGGAAATTCTAAAGACCTAAAGAAGGGAAGAGGCTGGCCTGCATTCACTGGGGTGGGGAGAGTATTCTGGGCAGAGGGAAGAGGAAGTGCAAGGGCCCTGAGGCCGGGGCAGTGCTGTGGGCTGTGCGGGTGGGGAGGAATCCAAGATGGAAGAGAGGATGAGGTTAAGCAGGTGATCACAGTGTTGACACTGCTAAGGGACAACAGAGTTGCCATTAGTGTTGCTTTCACTCTGAGTGAGCTGGGAAACTTTAGACAGCTTTGAGCAGCCGACTGATGTGACCTGACAGTCACGCGGGCTTTGTCACCGAAAAATGACTGCAGGAGGCAGGGGTGACACAGCGAGGAGTCACAGCAGAGAGCAAGGGTGGGGCCCAGCCTGTTGGCAGCCACCCGGGAAAACAGTCCAGGGGTGTTTTGACGAGGAGGCCAACAAGGTTTACGAACCAAGCAGATGCAGAGCAGGAAAGGATGAGGAGAGATGAGGTAGTTCCTGGGATTTGGAGGAAGGGGTAGCTGTTTACTGAGATGACAGGTGGGGGTGTGCTGGGGATGGGAAGAGGAGGCACTAGTAGGGGAAAAGTGTGTCAGGCGACACTCGAGGAGCCTTTCCGGCATCTTGCTTGTGATGTCAAAGAAGCTGAGCAGGCTTCATGCCCTGTTTCTGAGCACTGGACCCTAAAAGGCCTCCCCCCGCAGCCCTCCATCACCCCTCCAGAGTCTCTTCTCCCTCCTCTAAGGAAAAACAAAGGCCCTGAGGCCCCTCAGCTCCTGGAAATGCCAGAGACCTTGTCCCCTCAGGTCAGCCAACCCCAAGGAAAGTCCACTCAGAGTGAAACCACTTCAAATAGAGACCAACGTTCCAGAGTAAATAGTGAGAAAAAAAACTGTTTAACCAGGACTTGATCTCAAAAATGATACTTGAATGGGAAAAATAAGTTGTTTCATCTGTAACAAAATGGAACTTCTAAATGCAACGGGATACCGATTCTTAGCAGTAACAAAGTGCTAACAAGTTTGGTTGGAAGTTCAAAGCTTCCCTTCCTGGCCCCCCCGCCACCCCTCCCCCACCAAAACATCTAGAGGCCCAATGGCCCCCAATTCGCCCCTGACTTTCACACACCATCTTAAAGAGGGGTATTTAGCAAAAAGATACAAGGCCTTCATCAGTTATCCCAAGGGTCTCTCTTGACACTTTGTTCTTCAAAGGGCCCTCTTTGAGAAATTCCCATCATGCCTCCTGCTTGGGGGACGCCTCTCTGGTGGAGACGGCGTGACTCCCCGGGATATGGACCCCAGCTGCACTGCCCTGTCCCTGCCTTGAGGCTCCAGGGCAAGAAGGATGCAATGGTGAGCCAGGAGGGATGTCTGGGTAAGAACAAATTTCATGTGGTCAGTTCCTTACTGACCATTTCTCCGACGTGACAGTGCTGCTTACCCACACAACAGAGTCGCGGCCACCCAGACAGCCAATGTCTGGAGAATGAGGAGCCCCTAGATGCAGCCAAAGGCATTCTAAAATACCTGAATCCCTACCTCAGCTGCCACCCCACGAGGGATGCGGTCTTCTAAGCCGCCAAAAATGTATAGATCCTTCCCTGTCCCACAGCTCCCTTCTACAACCTCAATGTCTTTCTAAAGCACAGGCTCTCACATTTTCTCCTTTGTTTCGCTGCGTTTTTTTTTTTTTTTTCCTTCATGGGCCCAACTCCCAAGACAGGGTATTACCCCTGCAGAGCTCGGCCCCCACAAAGCTACAGTTTATGTAATCATTCCAGAACTCACAACCCCTGAAAACTTTGAGGAATGTTATTAGGCCCTGTAGGCCAGAAGGGCTGTTTCCATGGTAACAGCAGCTCCACACTAAGGAACCAAGGCCTTTCCTGTCCTGCAGGCCTCTTGGAGTTCAGGCCGCTGCAGAGAAACATGGGCCTGGAGCCTGAGAGACTCTTCCAGGGGCCCTTCCCCCATGGGGCCTAGAACCCAAGACCAGGACACACCTCTGCTCCCTGGGCACTCAAGGGCCACCCTCCTGCCCCAGGTAGCCCATCCCATGGTCTTGTCATAAATCCATCCATACGCGTCTGTCCGCACGTCCCAGTCTGAGGTCTCAAAAAGTGGGCATGGACATGAGAGAGACTCCCGCTCAGAGTTGGCTTTGCCACGGTGTAGCCCGAGGCCAGCCCGGCCTCTGTTTGGAGCAAGGTGGAAATGAAAACCGCATCTCTACGGGGAACAATGCTCTTTCCAGGATATCAAGGGACTCCAGGCCCAGAAAGCTTGACTGTGCCCCTTTGACCTTGACCTGAAGATAAAACACCAGCATCCTTCTCACCTGAACAAGACACATGGCCTTCATCTGATAGGGAAGTTTGGAAATGAAGAGAGTGGCCCTCAGGGGAACACTCTGAAATCACTGTCCATGTAAGGCTTTCTCTCTCCCGTTTGTTGGCTTTCTACCTTGCCTGATCTAGCCCAGTTGTGGCACAACTGCTCAAGGGCAACCGCATTCACCCCCTAAGAGACACCCCAATGCCCCTCCCACACCCCTGCCACGGGACTCATGACATCTTGCTAAAGCCCAAGAATTGGGCTGTAGAGCTCACAGGGCCAAGGCCGGTCTGTGTGCGCCCCACCCCTGCTGCCCCCATCAACAACAAACTTGGCCTTGGCCTTGAGTTTACTTGCAAGTTTCTTCGGAAAATTCTGAGCTAAGGCTGGAAAAAACAGATGTTTCTGCCAATGACACTGAACTTCCCCTGATTCACAGGGAGTCAGACCTTCTGATACCTCCTGAGTTTAGCAGGGGGGAAAAGTAGAGAGCCTTGGGATTGTGGGCCGTTCCCTTGAGAACGAGAGAGCTCAGAGAGAAAATTCACACATGAGACAGAGTAAGGGGCAAGGGCAAAGCTGAATGGCACTATTAAAATTCAATAGCGGACACCTGGGTGGCTCAGTTGGTTAAGTGTCTGCCTTCAGCTCAGGTCATGGTCTCAGGGTCCTGGGATGGGTCCTGAGTCGGGCTCCCTGCTCAGTGGCGAGTCTGCTTCTCCCTCTCTCTCTGCTGCTCCCCACCCTCTCAAATAAATAAAATATTTTTTTAGCTTTTATTTATTTATTTGAGAGAGAGAGCGAGAGACACAAGCAGGCAGAGCAGCAGAGAGAGAGGGAAGCAGGCTCCCCACCAAGCAGGGAGCACGATGTGGGGCTTGATCCCAGGACCCTGGGGGATCATGACCTGAGCCGAAGGCAGTTGCTTAACCCACTGAGCCACCCAGGTGCCCCATAAAATCTTTTTTAAAATTCAATAGCAATTCACAGAAGGAAGCTTTCAGGGTAGGCCAACTTGAAGATTGGGGGAGGGTGGACAGTTGTGGGGATCTTGGTTAAGGAGAAGATTTCCATAGAAGGGGATGGCCAGGCAGGGGGGCAGCAGAGCTAAAGCATGAAGGTGGGAATGCCCCTGGTCTGCACAAGCAGAGAGAACCATCCACAGAAAAACAAGGTCTGCTTATTTCATTTAGAGGACTTTCTAATACAGATCCAGCCGCTGGACACTGACCAGTCACCTACTACAGGGCACATGCTCTAGGGTCAGGCACCATGCTGGGACCCACAGGGGATCTGAGGCTGCTCCAGCAGCACCAGGATAAGCACACCAAGACAAAGGACCAGAACAAAGTAATGTGCTGTGTAAGGCTGGGTACCCCAGGAGCCCATACAGAGACAAGGATCCAAGTGCAGGTGGTTTATCTGGGAACAGACAGAGAAGGGAAGGCAGCCAATAAGCAGATGACCACCGTGGGCTCCCAAGACTCAGTCCAGCTGGGGAACGTCTGACAGTCACTGCACAGAACAATCACTCCAGAATGTTCTGCCACGGGGTGCTGGAGCTGCGGTGTTCACCCACCAGCTTCCAGCAGTCATCAGTTGAGGGCTGCTCCCAGGGAGAATTCGTCCCCTGGCACTTCCTGCCCACTGGGTGGCTGGAGACAGCCCCCCAGGCATGGAGACGCAGGCGCTGGCAGCTGTGTGCACAGAAATGGGGAATCCAAGAGCGTGTGGGTGAGGCGTCAGTAGCATCTGCTGCCCACGTGGCTGAAAGACGGGGGAAGAGGATGTGGACTTGTGGCCTCAGTAAAGACATCAGGACTGAGATGGTTTTCCAAAAGAAGCCTTGGAAGATCCTCAAAGTTCGTTGTGTCGAGCGGGGGCGGCGGGGGGGGGTTGGTATTGGCTTATCTCCCATAGAAGCAATGTGAAGAAAAGCAACCAAACAAGGGTCCAGTCTGAGGGGGACCGGAAGGTGGAACTTGGCCAAGAAGATCAGAGGGGGCCCCTCATTTCCCGAGCCATGGGCAACCACAGAAGGCATCTGAGCAGGAGTGGCGTGGAGTTGTGTTTGGGAACATTAACCTGGCCAACAAGCAAAGGCGAAACTCAGAGGTGGGGTAGCTGGATGACAAGTCCCCATGCGAACCACACGCTGGCCACGGCCCCGATCATGTGGCCAGGGAGAGAGATGAAAGGGGCTCCCTTGTGGCTCGGGCCCCAAGCGCAAAGCCCCTGTTTCAGAACCGAAGGGTTGCTGCTCAAAGGGGGACCAGCCCTTTGAGGGCTCCCATCGGCCCCTCCCGGTCATTCCTTCTGGCAGAGAGGTAGGCCCACTCTCGTTTCTCTCCTATTTTCTTTCTTCCAAAAAACCGCTTTTGGCCTCTGCTTTCCAAAAGCTTTGCTCAGTGAGTTTAAACAGCATCTCACAGCATGGCCGAACGATAACAAATGGCGCCTGGTGGCTCGCCTGCTGGTGGCTTAAAAAACAATTGATGACTTTTAATCAGCTGAATGAGCATGGGACAAATGACAGCATGGCCTGAATGCGGCCCAGACGTCATCGACTGACATCAGTGGGGAGGAGGGAGGTGCCCTTCTGGCGAGCTTCGAAACAAACAGGAGCAGTCCCTGGGCGCTCAGGGCTCCAGGAGGCAGCCCGGCCCACACCCCAAAGCTGCAGCCACCTTCCACACCTTCTGGGGAGAACGAGCTGCAGGAGCAGCAAAGGGTGAGCTTCCAGAAATTACAGAAACCTGCATGTCACGGCATGAGACCTGGAAGGCCAGGGCTCTGGGCCTCCAGCCATCCCTGATAACCTGGTCGAGTTGGCTTGACTCCAAACCTCAGTTTTCCCCTCTGGCAAATAGGGACAATGAAGGCAAGCTCGCGTCCTCTGTTAGGTGACACCACGGGTGGGATAGCTTTAAGAGAGGCTGAATCTCTAAAGGGCTCCAGTGCAGGGTCCCTTTGTCTCTGTGTTCTGACTTCAGCACTACCACCACCACTGGCCACCCCCTGCCTCCCCCTCCCCAAGCACCAGATGGGTACTCGTGAAGCCATTCAGATGGAGAAACACAAATTAGAGTCAATGAAGCAGAAAGGGTTTTAAAATGAAGGTGTCTATTTATTGAGTGCTTCCTAGGTGCCACGCCCCGTGCTGAGCTAAGTTCCTGTGCATCACCTCATGCTCCCCATCTTACAGAAGAGGGAACAGGCTCCGCTACCAGTGTGAGGGGTCCGAACCCACACCTCCCTGGTGGGACAGCTTTGCTCTTGCTCACACTGGGCAAGGGAACAACATAAAGAAGTTAAGAAGCTGGGGGGACACGGGGTCCAGGGCAGGAACATAAAAATTCTGTTGAAGAAGAGCCAGAAGTCTGACTCACAGGTCATGCCTCGCTCCAAGCCATAGCACCACGATACCTCTACACCCCGATTCCTCGCCGATCATCACAAATGATGCACCAAAACTCTGCTTTCCAGGACTCGTCTTTGGCTTTAGCCTAACTGGACGGCAGACTCTCCTGATACCTTTGGTGCCCACAGGGCCTCTTCTCCATTTTCCTGAGACCGGCTGTAACTCCCCTTTCTCTCCTCTGAACTTCCTGGTATGAAGCAGCCCCTCTCGGCTCACAGCCCATCCCCGGGTCTGTATCTCAGACCTGGTTCCCTGGGCACAGGAGAAAATGCAGACTCTTCAGCATTCCCCCGCATCCCCGCACCCCACCCCCGCACCCCACCACACAGGTAACACCTGCCTGCCCATCCCCCATGCGATCTGCAGGAGCTACACAGGGTTTCTCTCCCGGAGAAGGATCACCCCTTCCTGCCTCGCAGGCTTCCATTGCGTTGCCTGGGAGATGGGCCCCCGAGATAGAGACCGGTGTACAGCAGGTTGACTGGAGGAACAGCTCCTGTGAGGGGGTGAGGGCAGCAGGACAGAGCAGAGAACTTGGACTACCGTGCAGTGGCAAGAGAAGCCACAACCAACCCCATGGAAAGCTCTGGCGCTAGGCTGGTCTTTCAAAGATGGCCCAAATTGAGGCAAAAGGGTGAACCCTCGTATCCCCACTCCCGTGGACCAGTCATGAATACCAGTTGGCCATCGGGGCGGGGGGGCGTCTCGTTGGGTAAGGCAGCTCAGCATCCATGAGCTAAAGGCAACTCGGAATGGGCAGCCATGCCACCTGCTCCTAAAGGGGAGGGGGGGTCTGGGTGATGCATCGCAGCACCCACTACCCCCATCCAGCAAAACTCCTGCTCACCCTTCGACTGGCAGCCCCAAGCTGATCCATCCTTGCCAGACTTCCTAACCACTACCGGAGCGCCTGGGACTCCCCACCATTTCAGTGTTGATGGCTGTGCTGCAAAAAACGTCAGAGAACACCCAATCCTCTGCCTCCAGACAGCGAGAAGTAGGGATCACCTCTACCGCCTGAGCCAGAACACTGTTCCTGGCACACAGAGGTCCCTCCCTAAGCACTGAGTCAGATGTATGTTGCATGAGAGGAGCCGACAGGCCCGTGGGAATGTTCCAGCTTCCACGATTTCCACTCTGTCAGTGCCTCAAAGTGTCTACGTGGCTTATGCCGATGACAGGCAGGCACAGAGGAAGCTTGCTTCTGCCGCCAACCTGGCAACCTCTCTTGGTCTCAGGCCAAGAAAGTCCTGTCCTTGTTCCCTTCCCTGTCCAGCGTTCTGCTGCAAGTCCAGCTCCTAGCTATGAGGGCCAAGTGCATTTAGAGACCTCCGTGCCAGGGAAAGTCCAATGCCACTGCCAACGGCGCTATGTCGCCGTTCTTCTGAAGGAAATTACTATTGATCCCACAGCTCTCCTCCCCATGCTGTTTGCCGGGGACAGCCAAGGATTCCCGTGCCAGCTGGGCTCCCACACGGCTCGACTGTTCCTGCACCAGATGGCCAGACCAACACCCTCTGGCTGCCGCACGCCCCCGGGGAGACTAGGCTCTGACGTCTATCCGCCTGGCTTTTTATGCGCGGAGGACGGCGGGGTCAGAGATTACACGGCCAATCCCATCACAATAAAAAATCTCGGCGCAAGGGAAAGATTTCCAAATCCCAGTCCTTATCAACATAACCAACAAGGCAGAGACGCTTTTTCTGTAGCCTTGACTTTCACTGCTTATTCAACGGATATCAGCGGAATGCCTGCTTGGCCAGAGGGATGCAGTGGCAAAGGAGACAGTCCCTACCCTCAAGGAAGTTACAGTCTAATGGGGTCTGGGTAGGGCCCCTACATCACTGCTGGTTTGAGCCCAGGACGCTTTGGACAACATAAAGCAGAGCGATTGATAGTTAATCCAGGGCACTAGGCATGAAGCAGGACTTGTCCCAGGCCAACGGGGACACCTGGTCATTCCAGATATAGACACAACCTGACCCAGATGGGGGACTTCAGGTTGTGGGGGCGTGATAGTGATAGGTCCTGCCACAAGGTGGCGCAATTGAAATACTCGTAACCTTTCTTTGTTTTTGTTTTCTATCTTGATGAAAACTAATCTTTCTTTCCGTTGCCACAGAGCAAGCAGAACCCTTCAGTCGGGTGCTGGAGGCAGAGAGTGCTGGTTACGTGAGAGCTCATCCCTAAGTGTGGGCGAGTGTAGCAAGCCAATTGTTAGAGACACCCATTAGTACAAATTAAATTAAAATAACGTCAACTTCATTTAAATTTAAATAATTAAAAACATAAAATTGAATAAAGCACATTAAAAACAAAGGTAATAAATACTCAAAAACTCACACTTTCCTAATGACTCCTCTACAGTTCACAATTGCCTCCGTTTCTGAGGTTACGCTGTCGTATCAGGGTGGGAGAAATGCTATTTAATCATGTGCTACTGCATACCTCTTCCCAGCTCCACGGTCGGAGCCATTGCATGAGACTGGCCTTGGTAAGTATTTACATCATGGAAATCAACAGATGCTACAAATCAGGGCTTTGGGAAGTGGGGGGAGGGGGTGGGACAGCCAGTTGCTAAGCACTTACCAGCACGCTGCCAAAACCCACACTTAAGCTTCATCATTTATGTGGCCCATTTTCATGTACTTCGGGCAGGTCTATCACATTCCCCCAAATTACAATGTCCTCCCACCTCAAAAAAACAAAGTTGGGGAAGGACGGGGTCCTGTTCCTCCCAACACCTCATCTGGACACTCAGGGGGATCCGGTAGAGACCAGTCAGTTTGATGCTAAATGCCAGGATGGTGGTGAGTTGGTGGGGGGGGGTCCCACAGCCAGGTCCTAGACTGCTGCGGAAATCTTACCACCAGCACCGTCACTCTGACACCCCGCGCGTGCACGTAATCGACACCTAACATTTGCATGTTCAAGTTGACCTGGCGGCGGGAGGGCAATGGAGGGGAACTCACGATGTCTTGCCCGTGATTGGTGAGATGACTTCAGGACTGCCCAGGGCACCACCACTCCGGCTGTCTGAGTGAGTCAGAGCCACGCTCAACAAGAGGGTTAATTGGAAAGAGTTTAGCAAGGGGACTATTTACAGAGATGTGGGCAGACGGCAGAAACCACAAGGGACAGGTAAGTGCCCTAGGACGAGCGACAGAGGCATGCTGCTCCCAGGCCCTGGGCTGAAGGGGCAAGAGTGGGGGCTGTTGGCAGAACAGGAGACCACGCAGCACCCCCGCCCCTGGCAAACTGCAGCCCAGCCAGGGAAATTGATTCATTCCCCTGTCTCTCAACTCTTCCTGCCAGCCAGACTGACTGTTGGCTGTGTCTCATTGCCCAGACCCAACCAGAAGCCCATGGCCAAGATTGCCCAAGTGATCCAGTCCCCGAGGGCCAGCCTCCTGGGATTCACAGGAAGGAGATGGGGCGGGGGGGGGGGGGGGCAAACAGATCTGCCCACCAAAGATGGCAGTTCCCAGTTCCCAAAAACACATGTCAGGGACCACTCACCTGCGTGAGGCCTGGCCCAACAGAACAGACCGCAAGCTGGTTGCAGACCTACAGGCAGACAGGCCATGGCCTGGCAGAACTACCCCCAGCAATCAGAGAAGACCCGTCGTCCAAAATCATCCCTTTGACCCACACCTCAAATATGGAGGTGTCTTAGCTCCACAGATGTCCCTCATTAAGACCCTGCAGAGCTGTGGATTTGACCTTCATGCTAACAAATTTATTGTTCAGGACCCCTCTCTTGCACAGACCTTGTCCGTGGCCCCGGTAGGGCCCTGGCAGTTATAAGTTGGACCTCTGCCCCTAAAACTCACATATACCTTTGAGGCCCCCAAACTGGGATCTGGCCCTGCCAGTGTGACAAGAGAGGGATCGGGCTGCTTACGCTGGTTTCTCCCATGAGGGGCAAGCCCACTCATGGGATCGGGGCAGACTGAAGTCAGGACGCAGGATGAGGAGACTCTATGCCTTCCCACCCCATGGAGAAAGAGGGGTTTCTGGGGTGCTACCTAGAAGCAGGACCTAGGAGAAAAGGCTGTACCCTCCCCCCATCTCTCAGAGAAGCATTTCCCCAATTCCCCTTTGCCCAGGTCTGGAAGAGGGTTAACAGATACGGGGGTAGGCAGAGACCTTCTGCGGCCAAACACTCTGGAAAAGACTGGCACCCCCTCACGCACATCGAGAGTCACAAAGTGCATTAGCACAGTGAGGGCCCCGGGGAGAAAGACAGCGTTTGGCTCTATTTATTGTGGGGGTTGACCGAACTTCCTGGAGCTCTGGCTGAAAGCGAAAGGATGGCTGGAAGGGAGATAAGAGCCTTTCCTCAGGTGAGGGTGAGGGCGTGGTCCAAGTCAAGGCCCAGACTAGCCTGGAGAGCTGTGGGGAGGAGGCAGTGGCGGCAGAGCAGGGAGGGTTGGGCTGGGGGAGACCGCTCCAGCAGGCCCCTGATCCTCAGGGCACCCCCAAAAATGCACTTGGAGCCATCTCCCCCAATCTGAGGCAGCTCTCCCAGTCCCCCACAGGCTTGGCTAACTGTCCCCTTGCAATCTTCCATCTTTAAGCAATGTCTGGGGGGTGATCAGGCGTGGAGGCAGACCGCGGGATAAGCACATTCTCATGGAGTCTCTCCTCCCAGAGTGTCTGGCTTTCCTCCCCATAGAACCCGGGGAGAACCACAGTGCCGGGGGCCCCCTGGCAGCAGATGGTCCTGCCGGCCACTCCGACAGGGTGTACGCTTCCAACTGGTTTCCCAGGAACCGAGGTGGGTCTAGAGATACCCATGACCCCCTTATGAGCAAAGGCACTGTCCCCATGGGGCTGCAGCCTGGCACCATCAAGTGAAATGTGTCTCCAGGAGGAAAAAAAAAGGGGGGAGGGGCCTATAGGGGAGGCACTGGCCATCTCTGAGGGTCTAGAGCCCGGGCCCACTGGGGGTCAGCCTCGGTCCCGTGAGCCCTCAGAGCTGCCAGGGACGGGAGAAAGGACAGTCCACAGACTTAGCCTCTTTGCAAAAGTTGGCAAATGAAGAGAGGTACTGTTGAAACAGCTGGCGGGACATCAGACCTTCTGGAAGCATCCCTCCCTGCCACTCCCCTTCCTCCCTGTTGAGGGCCCGTCCTTTCTCCACAGCGGGAGAAGTATGCACAGATTGCATCTCCCAGGCCAGAGCGTGGATGAGGCTTTCCTGAGCTTCCTCAAATCACCACCCTCCTTCTTTCAAATATGACACATTCTCCAAGCTAATGACCTCTGCCCCCTCCTTAATAAAACAACCCTCCACTTTCCTAGAGCAGGCAGAGACTCACGCAGTCCCTTTGTTTTCCAATGAGATGCTTTTTCTCCCTGATTCCCCTCCTTCCCCGCCGATTTCTGTCTGTGTCTCCCCTCCCAGAGCAAGGCTGCCCTAGCCTCCCCGCTCACCTTGGCCCCAAGTAGAAGCCAACCTGGGCAGAGGTGGGGAGAGTCTCTGATCCAACGTACAGATCGGCAGTGTGGGCGTTCGGCTTTCAGACCATGCTCGGAGTGGCGCTTCGGAAAGAGTTCTGGGTCAGAGTACGGTCTGGCCTTGGGACTGACTTTCCAAGAGCAGCCAGGCAAGCTGGCGGGCAGAGCTAGCCTTTTCGGCAGCAGGTACCCTGGGCAGAGATGGGCCCAACTATACCCAGGAACAACGGGAACCATAAATACAAGTCACAAGCAGCAACTTGGCCAGAGCATGGCAGCAGGCCACCCAGCCCTAGAGGGGCGCAGGAGGGCGTCTGGCACCTACCACCTTCTGGAATGGGACAGAGATGTAGCCGAGAGCTCCCGGCTTCCTCCTTGACTGGATATGGCCCACACACGCAAAAATCCTGCCTAACGTGCTGGAGAGCCCAGGAATCTGAATGTTGGTCACTGTGGCAGCTCGGGTCCTCGGGGTAGCAGACACCAACATGGAATCAGACATTCAAGAGATTTACTGGGGGAAATGCCTGTGAAGGATAAGGTGGGAGGGGGCAGGGGTAGGAGGGAGAGCCTTCACACCACTATGCAAGTCTGACCCTCGAGAAAAGAGGGAAGGAAGGAGGCTCAGGGGGGAAGGGCCTCAGACACAGGGCAGCTCTGAGAAAGTCTCTGCCAGGCTGGTGGGGGGCCCCAGAGCAAAGACTGTCCATCACAGAAGTCCTGTACCAGGCAAAGTGGCCCAGCTCTGGGCACCCGCCACCACCCCGTCGTGCTCAGTCATTGGGTGGGAACAGCCTGGGCAAAACGGGCCCTCGACAGGAATGCTATAGCAGATCCCAAAGGGAAAATACAACAGCTGGGGGCTGTGAGCTAACAGGCACTCCTTCCAGATCATTCCTCACTGAAGGGAAGCCTGGGCGGTGCCCTCCCATGGCTGCCACCACCCTTTTGTGCCAAGGCGAGAGAATGTATCAGGGAGGGGCGCTGGCTCTAGTCCTGGTCTCATGACCTGAGATACATTTTTTTCCCCTTCTAGTTTTTTTAGTACAGGGAAGAAGAGAATTACCTATCACCCCACCCATCCCAATCTCTATGAGGAAGCTAAACACCTTGGATTCTCGTTATCTTAATCTTTGAGCTCCCTGAACGCAGATACAGGATCAGAAAGGAGCCAAAGGATCTGGGGACCGAGGGGACTCCACCCCTAGAGATGAAAACATTCCAGTAGGGCAGGAAAGGGTTCTGTGTTTGTAAGTCCAAAAGGGAGGTGGGGCTGGCCCAAGACCACTCAGATCTTGATTTGATTATTCCACAAAAGCGTACTGAGCACCTGCTCTGGGCAGACGACAACTACGTGCCCAGGGAAGGTCACGAGTCTCCTGAGGACAGGAAGGGCTTGAGCAGAAAGACCCGGTTTCCCACTCCCCCCATGGAGCCTCTTCCCCCCCCCCCCCACCGTCCCCAGGCTTCCTGTTTTCAAAGGAAAGGGACAACATTCTAGGTCAATCCCACTTGGTTCTAAGGGAGAGAGATGAGGGGGTTCAGAAGCTCCCTAAATACGGAGAGTATAATCCCAATGGTCTCCCCCACTTCCTCACACCACCAATCACAAAAACGTGTGAACCTGCACACACGCGCACACACACAGCCATCTCTGGCATCATTAATAATTACCTTCGTAGAACCCTGTACGGTCAAATATTAAAGCATTATCTCATGGCCTTAAACACAACAACCATTTGGAGTAGGCTCATTCCTCCTCATAACAAAGGTAGGCTCACCAATAAGACCCCAAGTAAGGTGAAATGGCTGGCAAGGGGTTCCTGACCTTTGCGGCCAGCTCGGACGCCCCTGGAGAACCCTTCCCTTGGAAAAATGCATACCTTCTCAAAATTTGCCCACACTTTCGGGGCTTTTCAGTTCCCTGCTCCCAGTCTCAAGCTTTGGCCGGGTGGGGACTGAGCCACCAGACCAGGCAATCCCAGGCTGAAATCAAGAAGGGCATTTGTGACAACACGACAGGATTAAGAAATCTCCCCACCTAGGATGGCCACAGAAGGGTTAAGGGGATTGTTTTTCACCTCTGAGGACTCTGTTATGGGTCATTAAGAACACACAAGGCCCAGGGAGCATTCCATTCGCTGGGCCAGCCTCCCTCGACCCGCTGACGCTCGGCTTCACGACCAGATAAGTCCTGGGCTAGAGGACAATCCAGCTTCCCAGAGAGGCAGATGGGAAATCGCCCCAGATAAGGGCTGTTGCTCCCAGTGCAGGAGCCACACGAGGCCTTTCTGCCGCAGGAATGGCACAACCGAGAGGCTGCATGTCTTGTCGGCTAAGGAAAGGGAAACCTTTCCGAGGAGTCCCCTGCACGCTGCTGTTTCAGGTCTCTCCGGAGGGATCCTCCCCAGGGTGCGCAGGGTGCCAGGCGAAAGCAGGGCTGGATACCCAAGGTGAAGAGTGGTTTGGGGATGGGTGGGGGATGGGCTTCAGCGAGGCCACGGCCACCGCCCCCCCACACCCACCCAGGCCACCCCCACCAGCCCCAGGTACAGCTTACCACCCAGCACACACCCGGACCTTCCGCATCCCCGCGCCCCGCCCCCCACCCCGGTGGTACCTGTGCCCGTGCAGGTGAGGAGAAAGGCCTGTGGAAAACACCATTACTGATAAGTAACAGCCCCTTTCAGGTTTAATGACACGTTGCATCCATCCTAAAGCTCTAAAAAAAAAAAAAAAAAGAAAGAAAAGAAAAAAAAAGAAGGAAAGAAAGGAAAAAAGCCCTCTCGAGGGACGGCTCCTCGCGCCTGTAAATAGGAACGAGAGGCCGGGGCGCGCGCGGGGGAGGGCGCACGGCGCGGCGCGGGTGTATAAATTAACTGGGGGCAGCAGAGTAAATACATTACACACGGTATTTATTATGCACGCGGACCTCGGAGGGGCTCTCCGGCTCCCGGACCTGGCTGATCTCCTCCGGAGACCCGCAGGCCGCGCCGCCGAGCGAGCCGGGGGCTGCGGGGACGGCGGGGAGCGGGGGGGTGGCGGCTGTCCGTCCCGCGCCCCGGAGCCCCCCGCGCGGCCCCCCTCCCCGTGGCCGGCGTTGGGGGCGCCGGCGGGCGGCGGGGAGACGTGGCCCCGGGCGCCGCGCGGGCGAGGGGCCGGGCGGGAGGGCGGCGGGGCGGGAACGGGCGGCGCGCCCGGCCCCTTAGCATTCCGCCGGCGCGCCCGCCATCGCCGCGTGCGCCCCCGCGCCCCGCTGTAATTACCCCGATTACCAAATGAATCTCGCGCTTTTGTGCTCGCCGGGCGGTGGGTGCGGGGAGGCAGTTCTAATAGTTGTCATTAGGGTCGGGGGAGGAGGGGCGCCGGGGGCTGGGGGTGGGGAGTGCGGGGGTGGGGGGAGGCCCGCCGTTCCCTCGCTCGCTCGCTCGCAGGCGGTCCCGGGCGGCGCGCAGGCCGCTGCCGGCTGCTGAGTAATGATTTTTTTTCTAATTGGAGGCGAACAGCGGCCCTAATGGATGGAGCCGCTCTCGGCGCGCTCGCTGCGCCCGCCCCTCAATCAATACCGCTCGCTACGACCGCCGGGCGAGCTCCCCCGCCCTTTGTGGTCGGAGACGCAGCGGGGGCTCCCGATCTACCCCGCCCCCCCCACGCCGCGACCCCCACACCAACTCGGCCCCTCCCCTTCTGTCCTCACACCACGCCCAGCCGCCGGGGCCCGGTGGCTTTTCAGCCCCGGCGGGTTGTGAGGGAGGCGCGGGGGGGCAGGGGGAGGTCGACCCCGGGACTGCCCCCTCACCCTCCCTCCGCGACCACGCTTCAATCGAGCGTCCCAGGCCCGGAGCAGAACCTGGCGCGGGCGGCCGCCTCCGAGGGTTTGCGCAGGCTGGTCCGGGAAGGGCTCGCTGAGTCCAATTAAATCCCCCACGTTCCTTCTTCCCTGGGCCCTCTCCAGCCCCAGCCCGCTCCTCCTCGGCCCCTTCGGCTTTCTGTTAGAACAGAACCATGGTCTATGGTGCAGAGACACACACACTGGGGTACTGTTCTCCCAGAAGCTGCCCCCCCCATCCCCCAGTCTGTTGAGCTTGGAAACTGGACAGAGAGAAGAGTCCTTGGGGATAAGGGGTCAAACGTGCCCCCTATTTTTCTGGGGCGGTTCCTGCATGGTTACTAACTAGCTAGTCCCCTTGGGCAAAGACTCATACCTGGGCACCTTTTTTCTTACACCCTGCAGAAGTTCATCGAGCCCTGTAAACTGGCCGCCTGGGGAACCGCGCTCAAAGGAATAGCCAAGCCTTCCCACTCCTCTCTGCAGTTTGCAGATCCTCCCTCTTCCCCCCTGGTGAGAAAACTGGGAAAAGCTGGGCTCCTGGAAGGTCCAAGCTGCTCCACCTTCCACCCTTGCTCCATTCTGAGAGCTTTCTGTTGCTGAAGGTCATTCATGCGTAGCTTTTAACGCCACCTGACAAAATAAACATTTGTTTGTTTATTGCCAGTCTTCCTCACTACCATGTGCTCTCCATAAAAACTGGGATTTTTGTCCCTGTGTATCTCCAGCACCTCAAACAGAGCTTGGAACATAGTAGGTATTCGTTGTATGAATGAGCAGAAGGAATTTGAACTTGGCCCAGCTTCTTCATCTTCTCTCCAGGGAACAGACAAGACTTTGGCTTCTCACTCCCTGGGCTCTGTGGCACACTGCCTTTTCCAGAAAGGGCCACAGCCATATTTCTGGTCCCACGGGGCTCTGGTCTTCCAGAACCTTGCTGCTAAACCCCCTCTAACAGGAGGAGTCTGTTCCTCCATTACTTGAACCTGGGCCAGCCTTGACAACTTCCTCCATGAACAGAATGGGGCCCTAGGGCTGACTTCCCGGTCTAGATAACAAAAGGTGATGCAGCCTCCATCTGACTTTCTCTCAGTCTCCCTGAGGAGCCAGCCACCATGTCAGAAGGAAGCCCAGGCCACATGAAGACACCAAGGCAGGTGTTCCAGCCAACAGCCCTGGTTCATGTCTTGGCAAACAGCCAGCACCAGCCACTAGATAGGCCAACGAATAAGCCTTCAGATGACTCCAGCCACCGCCCCCCCCCCCCCGCCTTTGAGCTACCCTCGTCCATGCCAGTCGGTATCATTGCAAGCTGACCATCCGACATGCGGGGTGGGGTAGCAGTTCATGCGCAAACTGAACGTTGCTGTTGTAAGTCACTACCTTGTGCGAGTCTGCAGCCCAGCAGCAGAGAGCCGGATCTCCCACTCTCGTGCCTTCCTTTCAGCCCCCAGCCTCCCGGGCACACTATGGGCCTCCCTGTCACCAGACACAACGCCACCCCTCTTCTGAGGCCCTCAGCTCCAGGAGCCATCCCGTTGGCGGGTCCTCAGTCCCCACCCCCTCCCCAATCCCATTGCCACAGCCACCTCGATAAATGTCAGTCCGTGAGGAATCTGAGAAGCCCAGCTCGGCAAGAGAAGAAATCCCTCTGCCTTGCTCATTGGTCCGGCCTCCACCATACGTGCCAATCCTGTTACCTCTTCCCCGCCAGCTGTCTCCCAGCCTCCACTACTCCCTACAGCAACGCCCCATGTCCCCTGCTCAGCATGCACTTCGGCCCCACACCTTCCCCTCCGCTCCTGCTTCACAGAGACCGTGACTAGAGCCCCCACCCCAGCATCTCACCCCCACACTTCTGTCTGCACCTCCCTGTCCGCCTACCCTCCGGTTCTGAGGGGGGAGCATCTCTTCGCCCATCTTACAGCCAGTCCCACCCTTGGACCCCAGGTCACAGCTGCTCAAACTCTAGGGCACACCAGGTAATAATCTCTATGGGACGGAGCTATCCTATGTGCTGTCCTTGCCGCTAGCCACGTGTG
The DNA here is from genome assembly GCF_902655055.1 of Lutra lutra. Lineage (NCBI taxonomy): Eukaryota > Metazoa > Chordata > Mammalia > Carnivora > Mustelidae > Lutra > Lutra lutra. The sequence goes on along the minus strand of NC_062296.1, from coordinate 64,489,627 downwards.
ACTCCTGAGCACTTAAAATGTAGCTAAGATGGCCAAAGAAATGAATTCTTTTATTTTATGGTTTTATCTTATTTTATTTTAATTAACTGAAAGACTTGAACGTGACTAGCGGCTCTTGTGTTATGTGGTGAAATTCTGGAGATTAGTCCCTCCCTCCCTCCCCCACAACCCCAGCCTCACCCTGCCCATCAGCAATTAACAGGTCCATCTCTCTCTTACCCCCTTCCAGCTATGCCCCCCATCTTTCTCTCATCTTTTGCCCCCAAAACTTCTTGATGGATTTGTCTGCATGGCTACTTCTCCCCCTCATATGTCAGCCCACCACCATCCAGTCCCCCACATCTGCCCCTCCACCCCCATGCCCCGAGGTCTACACATGCCTCCGACTCCCTCCCTCTCAACTCCTCCCCATCTAGTGAACTCTACTCCTCTTGGAAGCCTCAAATGAAAAGTCATTTCTTCCAGGAAACCTTACCTGATATTGCCATCCCCAAATAGAGTGGGTGTACCTAGCTCCCCGGGACCATGCGCATTACCGTTTAACACAATTTTCCTGTGATTGTCAGGCTTTCCTATAAACGGTTGGCCCATAAGGGTAGAGGCCAAGCTCCCTCACTCACCATCAACACCCCTGCGCCTATATCAGGCACATAGCGGGTGCTTGGGAAATATTTGTTGAGCAAATGCCCTGGGAAGAGGGGAACCAAAAATCACAACCTGGGGTGGTGGGGGAAACTCTAGATCAACAAGCACATCACCCACTGCTTCCGTAGAGGACCCAGTGGCTGGGAAGGAGCCCTGGAGAAGTAGTTGGGGGGCAGGCGGAGCTCGGGGTTGGCAAAGGCTTCCCAAGAAAGTGACACCTCCCGCGGAATTGAAAGGACAGAGAGCGTTTACCAAGTGGGTAGGGCAGGAAATTATTCCTGGGAGAGGAATGTCATGAGCAAAAAGCCAGACAGAAAATGGCAAGGAACAGAAAGAAAGGGGGTGTTCACACGAGGGGTCAGAGAAGGGGATTCTAGTCTGATGCCCCCTCTCTGCCACAGCCTTCCTTCCTGTCCCGGGACTGACGATCCAAAATGCGCACGGAAAAAGGGAGTTTTTCTCTGACTTTTGGGGTGATCCGTGCCCTCAGCTCGAGAGCCTGAAAGCTGATGTTTGTAGCCAGGGGGTCAAAATACCTGAGAACAGCTTAGGTAAACATTCAGGGCAGGCTGTGCCTGGAGAAGAGCCCACCCAAGGCCTGCTTGAGCCTGCGCCTGGCCCTGCCCATGTTCACAACGAAGGCCTCCTTGCCGAGAGGGTGGGGTCATCGGTCGGGCCCCTCAGGGCTGCACCGACGCCCCCAAGGGGGTCTAGCCAGTGGCGTGTTGCTGAATGTTTAACCACCCACTCTGGGCTGGGGGAGTCTTCATTTCTAGCATTTGCTGATTTCCGTAGAGTAGATGCGCCTCCCGAAGCCAATTCAAAACTCCCAACTTGCCACTGAATGCAGAGGTAAAAAGAGATACACACGGTCTGACTTGGCTCCCAGGAGCCAGAGCCAGCTCCAACACACCAGTGGGTCTAGCCGCGTGACTGAATGAGCAACAGCTCCAAGTTTACGGCCAGGGACTCCTAAGTACAGAGGAATCAACAGGAAGAGGCGGAGTGGGAGCCTCCACTGTGTGGGGGATGGGGGTGCATTTGCTGGGCTGAGGTCCTAGAGGAGGGGCACCAGATCCCATCCTGGGGCATCGCTGGACAGTCTGACCCAGTGTGTGTTCATGCCTTGGATCTCTCTTGTGGGTGACTTTCTAGAACCCAGGCCTCACACAGGACAGACACTCATTACGTTTCTAACCGCGAAGCATGTGCGAGTGCCGATCTGGACCTTTCTCCAACAGGCGTCCAGGGAGAGCGGCTCTAGAAGGCTGGCCACAGGCTTGGGAGAATTGCTCACGGAAGACAAGACTCCCAGGGAGTCAGACGAGAGGCTCCTGAACCAAAGGTGGCTAGAGGGCTCCCCTGCTACAGAGGGACCCCCTGGAGCCAGCTGCATCACCCTCCGTCCATGTTCTCCCACTGCCCGCACTGATGAGATCCCTTTTTATTTCTCCTTCCTTGGTACAGAAAGGAGAGGGCAAGTCCAGCTCAAACCCGCCACTCTGCACGAACTGGTGAGAAGGAGACAGGATGACACGGTGTGCGCAGCGGGGGACGGGCTGGTTCCCGAAGCCCGGTATGGTCCCTCTGATAACCGCTCTGGTGGCTCTTCTTCCCGCTGGCGGCTCATTAGGGTTCCTGGGGCCAGGCCAAGAAATTGCCAAGGACGAGACAGGCAGCCTCCGCCTGGAAACTCCGCGGAGCCCACTCCCCTCTGAGGCCCTTCCTTCCGTGTGAGCAAGGGGGCGAGTTCCGCTGAGCTAGAACCGCGCCTGACAAGTGACACTTTGACGAGAGACGCGTTGACGAGTCCCTGGGGAAGCTGTGGAGTCTGGTTCCTGCAGACAGTGTCTCCCCTGAGGCAGTCTCCGTGCTTGAGTGCTGAGTGTGTGTGTGTGTGTGTGTGTCTGTGTACATACATCCCGCTTCTCGGAGGAAGATTCTCGGAGTGCTGCATGCAAGCTTGACAGAGACCCTCCTGCACGCTCGTGGGACACATGGGCCTGGCCAACAGATGGGACAAACAGGCCACTGGCCGGACCGTTGAGGAGAATCCCTCCCCCGCCCACCCCCTGGAGGTTGCCCTGTCCTCACCCCCTCGCTCTAAGCCTGTTCCCTCTGGAGCTGCAGATCCTACCTGCACATGGCAAAGGGAGGGAAGATCCAGCCTCCAGGCAGGTAGAGAAACAGAGAAAACCTGGTCCCTCTCTTTAGAGAGCTTGAAATCTAGGGCCAATAGAAGATGGTAAGGGTCATATGTTCCAAAGAAGCAAGGTCACAGAAAAAGCTTTCTGAAAGAGGTGGCGTGAACTTGGAAAATACCCAGGCCAACAACAGCCCGTGGAGACAGAAACGGAGTGGGAAGGAGGGCTCGTTTTGTGCCCCAGCGGAGGCCTTCTGGGAGGAACCGATGGAATGAATGTGCGAGAAGCCAAGAATCAAAGAAGCTCCAGAGGCAGGACAGTGCGCCAGCCATCTGGTCCCCTGGGGTCCCCTTCCAGACACCAACAAGCAGCCTCAGCATTTCCTTGGTGTCTTGCAGGGAGCACGCCAAGGTCATGATGGCACTTGGTGTCTCTGAGCCCCCACCTAGACTGAGCCAAGAGATGCGGTTCCCTTGCTCTTCTCCCCGGGGGCCTGGAAGGGCAAATGTCACCCCTCTTCCACAGACAGCCTTTCAAATATTCGAAACAGCACTGTTTGGGTTTGCTACAACTGTCTAAGGGGCACCCCCAACCTTCTTGGCTTCAAACAATTGACTTCATCTCACAACGGATCGTGCCCAGGGCAGCAGCTGGAGCCATACCTGCACCTGCACCCGGCTGGGGGTCTGGCTGGGTCGAGGACCACCCTCCCAGATGGCTTCAGTCACGTCTTTGACAGTTGGTGCTAGCCGGTGGCTGAGGTGCCTCAGGGGACAGCGGGAACTCAGCTGGCATTCTGCTCCGGGGAGCAAAAGTGGATGCTGCCAGACCTCTTAAGGCCCCAGCTCAGAAGTCACATGGCAACGCTACTACTGCATTCTGATTGGCCAAAGCAAGTCACAAGGCCAGGTTCAAGGGCAGGGGAAATAGACTGGCTCTTTCCTCTTTTTGACGGCCCAGCATCCTGTGCACATGGAGATGGGAGGTATGGCCAGTTTTGTAGACAGGTTGCCAGAAACTAGCCCTGCCAGCAACAACAAAAGGTGCTAAAGTACAACTCCTTCAGCCCTCAGAGCCCACATGCATCCAGAAGCTCCTGACAGGCCCCAAGTTCTTTCTTCAAAGTTGTCCCTTCCTCTCTGAACCCACTCTGGGTTGGGCACCTTCCTTTTAGGCCTGCCCAAGAACCTTCTTCAGTAGGGGGGAGGGGGTCATTTGAGCAGCGTGGAATATTGATGGCTTTAAGAACAGATCAGGGGAAATGGGCTGAGACCCAAGCAGACACTAACCTGTAAGGCAGCCCCCAGATTGACTAGGGCCAGAGGATGGGGTGAGGGACAAGGACCTCCTGACTGAATATTCAGAACTCCCCCATCCAAAAGGCCCTTAGGAAAGAAACCTTCCTGGCTGGTAAAGACTCTGGAAAACCTGTCACACAGCAGAACAAAGCGTTCTTTAAAAACCCTAAAGACTTTCCATGTCCCAGCTGGTCCCTTGGAGCAAACACGGCTGGTTAGGAAACTTGTAGTGCTTAGTTGGCAATTAATCACTTAAAGGGCTGTGACGTCCCACATACTGTTTTTTGGGGGTTTTGAAAAAGATTTTATTTATTTATTTGACAGAGAAAGTGAGAGAGCACAAGCAGGGGGGAGCAGCAGAGGGAGAAGAAGAAGCAGGCTTCCCGCTGAGCAGAGAGCCTAACACAGGGCTCGATCCCAGGACCCCACGATCATGACCTAAGCCGAAGGTAGACACTTCACTGACTGAGCCACCCAGGTATCCCAGCATCCCATATATTGTCCTGGGTCATTAACTTAACTCTGCCAGGCACTGGGTGGAACCTCGGAGGCAGATGGCATACTGACCTAGAACACTTTCTTCCTGGCATTTGTTTTTTCGATAGCAAGTGTATTAGATTTTCATACCCAGATAAAAATGGGATAAACAGGGTGCCTGGGTGACTCAGTTGGTTAAGCAATTGCCTTCAGCTCAGGTCATGATCCTGGAGTCCCGGGATCGAATCCCGCATCGGGCTCCCTGCTCAGCACAAAGTCTGTTTCTCCCTCTGACCCTCTCCCCTCTCATGTTCTCTCTCTCTCTCAAGTAAATAAATAAAAAAAAAAATCTTTAAAAAAATGGGATAAACACATTTAAGGAGCCCCTGACAAAGATGTTCACTGCAGTGTTATTTACATTAACAGAAACATGAGACTAGCATCTGTGTCCAGCCACAAGAAAGAGAGCTAAATAAATTATGACAAATTCAAATCATGACGGATTTGAATCATGATGAATTCCATAGGATGCAAATGCTGAAGCCACTTGAAATGATGCTGTGGAAGAGTTTCTTGTGATAGAGGAAAATGCTCGTAATAAAACGCGAAATGAGAAAGCACACAGCACATAAAAATTTTACAGGGTTGGATCTCATTGCAATAGGTGGAAATCTGCTGTAAGAGCCAGCATTTATTAAGCACTTACTATATGCCAGCCTTTACAGGAGTCAGTTTATTCCATCATGCTAACATCCCTACAAGACAAGTACTATTCATATCCCGATTTTACTTCTTTTTCCAGTATTATTTTTAAGGAATCTCTACACCTCACATGCGGCTCTAACTCACCACCCCAAGGTCAAGAGCCCCATGCTCCACCCACTGAGCCAGCCAGGCACCTCTCATATCCCTATTTTAAAGATGAGAGGGGCACCTGGGTGGCTCAGTCGGTGGAGCATCCGACTTGATTTTGGCTCAGGTGTGATCTCAGGGTCGTGAGACTGAGCCCCAGATGGGGCTCTACACTTGGAGTCTGCTTGAGATTCTCTCTCTCCCTCTCCCGCTGCCCCTCCTCTCTCTCTCTCTCTCTCTCTCTCCTCTCTCAAACAAATAAATAGATAAAATCTTAAAAAGAAAATAAAGATTAGAAAGCTGTGGCACAGAGAAGTTGAATAACATCGAAAATGCCACAGCTCGTGTCAAAGGACATGGATTTGAACCCAGAGAGCAAGATTCTTCTCCAACATTCTTAACTGCTACGCTGCATACGCACTTGTAACAGGCTGGAAGGAGATGTGTTAAAATGTTAACAGTGCTAATGTCTAGCTAGGGAATTACAGGTAGTTTTTATGGTCTTTGTTACACTTTTCTGTAGGTTCTAAATTTTCCACAATAGGGCATGATTTCCTTTGATCACTGGGAAGAAATAATAATTATTTTAAAATAAGAAGAAAAACAAATGGGATCCCTCGCCAGCCAAACTCTACCCACAGGACTTAAAGCTTGCAGCCTTCCTTTGATGTTCAGACCAGCCGTCCTGGCTCCCGCTGGTTCCCTGTCTTGGCATAAGGCCCCCGCTCTGTTTTTGGCAGCTCTTCCCCAGCGTTTGACCGGACTCCTTGGGTCCTACATGACTGCAGAGAGGGAGCTGCTTCCCCCACGCACAGCGCACCCCTATTCCTCCCGCCACCCCGCCCCCACCCATGCACCCCCCCCCCCAGGTTTCACAGTCCCAGCATCTGGCAGACACGTGTGTCTTATCCCCACTCCTCCTGGTACGGACCGTGCCTTGCACACATCCTGCCGTCACCCATGGCAGAGGACGTCTGAAAACACACCCACCTGCTGGCCGCCCGACACAGGGAAGCCCAGAAACACTTGGGCAGTGCGGACAGCTCAGGTGGTCGTGGTGGGAGGGAGCATCACGCCAGACCCAGACATCCTATGGGGTGGGGAGGGGCAGGAATCCAGAAAAAACTGTACCTCTCAGAGGAGAGCCACAGTGTGGGCGAGTCTGAAACTATCGGGTTGGGGGGTGGTGGAGGAGGCGGGGCTGGGGGTGGAGAGCAAAATGGAGGGCCAGAAACTCTCTTCCTGGGATAGAACCTGGAGGTGGGGTCTCGCGTTCCCCCGCAGCCAGGACGTCATCTTAGGATTCACTGACATTCAGCCCAAGCCCCAGTGGGATTAGCTTTGTCCCTGTGAATTTCAGCCTGTGTTTATCAGTCAGTCAACAAGTATTTATGGAGTCCAAGCAGCAAGTTACAAGGTAACTTGGGTTCGTGGGGGCTGGGGAGGTATAGTGGGCCCCTCACCTGGCCTGCTCACTCCCTACCACACACGGACACCAGCGTGTGCGCGCCTGCGTACACACGCGCACACACATGCACATTTCGTAACTACTGACATAGGGACTTAGATTGGTTTTGGTAGATTTCATATGGTTTTAACAGATGGTTTCCAGGCTGTTGGCTAGAGTGCTAGATGGATCCTTGTTTTCCAATTCTTCTCCCCTGCCTGCATTAGAATGATCCCACCCGCACCCCTGGACGTGTGGTTTTGCCATTTTTCTCACTAGAAGTGGACTGTATTTCTCCACCCCTTGACTTTGGCTTGAGCAATGAGATGTTGGTAGACAGGATACCAGCAGAGGCTTAACATCGTGCTCACAAAGAGGGGCTAGACTCCTCGTGCTTCTGCCAGCATCGTGAGACAAACAGGGCCCAGCTACCAGGAGGGCCCAAGGAACCAACCCAGACCGCCCTCCACCTCCTGCTGGATCCAGCACTCCCACGGCCCAGACACCAGGCTATACCCATGAACATCCACTCTTTCTCTCAACAGCTCCACGTGGCAGAACCCTTTTTTTACAGACAAGGAAACTAAGGCACAGTGAAGTCACCCAACCAAGGTCACAGAGCTAGGGAGCAGCAAGTGAGGATTTGAACTCAGCGGTCAGGTTCTAGAACCTTCCAGGTGAGTCACTGTGGAGAAACAGGCCTCTTACTCTCTCCTGACTCCCTGGGAACTTTACCAGCCAGTTGATTCTGAGCTCCTGAACCAAGTCCAGGCCAAAAGGAACATTCCTCACCTGTAGTGACCTGGTAGCTATGTTTCATCTCAGCCTCTGACTGATAAAGACTCTGGAACATTCCTGCCCACTACCACTACCACCACACTCACCTGCTTCAGAAGCCCAGGACACCTGAGCTTCAGCCCTGGGCTGCCAGAACCAGCCTGTGGCCATATGACGCCCCAGGAGATGCTGGGCATTGGCCTCCTGGTGAGCCCCACCTTCTCCCACACTGGAATGGGAAACTTCAGGCAAGGAGTAAGATGACCACTCTCTCCAACCTGCCACCAGGGCCATGGGTCCCCTTGGTTACAGCCACCAGGGACACACCCTGGACCCTTATCTCCAAAGCCCCAGGCCCATCGCAGGACCCACAGACTGAGAACCGTAAGTGCAGTGTCTTGGGTTTACACTAGGAGAGGTTTCTCTCCATTCTATGTCCTCGAAATGTCCCTATGGTTTTCTGACATGCCTGTGTGCATCCAGCTAATATGTACACAGATATCCTCTTCATTTTGATCTCCAGGTCTTAAAAGGAAGTCGGAGGAGGGGGGTAATGGAAGTACTATCCATTACTATTAGGAAAGGAGATTTATTTTAGCCCAACACAAATGCATACCAAGTTCAGAAAAATGGCCATCACATTTCTCAAGTCCCTTCAAGCCCAGAGAGAGCCAATCTCCACGAGTTAGCATGGGATTTGTCTCTGAGTGACAAAGGTCAAAAATAAGAATGCCTCCAATGAGTCGAAAGTATATTTCTAGTCAAATGCCAAGCTAGGCCGTCAGGGCTGGTATGAGGACTCTGCTCCCTGAACACGCCCCCCTCCCGCCACCGGGACTGAGACAGGTCGAATTTTCCAGAACTGGCCACAAGGATATCTCTTATCCCTCATGTTCTTATGCAATGTGACCTTGACATTCCTCCCATGAGGAGGGGGGGGTCTAATCCCCCCCCCCAGGAGAGGGGACTGTTTTGGCCAAGAGAATTGGCAGAAATGATGCTAAGAGTCTTTTGAGAGTGGATCATAAAAGATCATGCAGTTTCCCTCTTGTTCCCTGGGACATTCCTGCTTGGAAAACGTCCAACAACCCTGAGGCCGCCATGCTGTGAGGATGCCAAGCACATGGAGAAGCCATGCATAGGTGCTCTGCTTGGCAGTCCTGATCCTTAGTCCTCCCCCATCCCCCAGATATGCAAGCAAAGCTGTCTTGGGTCTTCTAGACCAGCCCTTCAGCCAGCTGAGTATCACTGAGCAACCTCCATCAACACGACCAAGAGTGAAAGAACTGGGGTGGTTCGTTGCATACCAAAAGTAATGGAACAGGGATTTGGGTTCCATCCAGCTCAGTGTTCTGCCATCCTTTCGGGCAGGGGCAGAGGGGGTGGCCAGCCTTGTCCTCATTGTTCAAAATGTTGTCTGGAGCTCCAACCATCACATCTGCATTCCAGACAGTAGAATGTTGGGAATGATGAAGAAGAAGGGCAAAGCGTGTGACCCAGCTGTCCGTTGAGGAAGCTCCTGGAAGGTGTCTCAGGACATGACGTCATATTGGCTAGTATTTGGTCACGCAGCCATCCCTCACGGTAAGAGAGGGTGGGAAACACCGTCTTTATTCTAGACGATCCTGTGCCTAACTAAAAAACCAGACATTCTATTATCTAAGAAGATGTAGAAAATGAGTATTACAGCACTCTGACACGGCATCCAGAAGTTTCTTCGGCCCTTCCTTCTTCCCCTTCTTCCCCCCACAACCCCGCTATTTATTCCCACACTTTCAACCCACTCCAAGGTCCTGACCCAAACATCAAGGCTGAAGAAAACTATAGATCTTCGCAGTGAACATGCAAAAGACAAAGGAGCGTTTCTCGGCCTAGTACTGAAGACGTCTCTCAAGGCATAATTTTTGATACTAACGAAGTCCCTGGTCTCTTTGCTTTCTAAAGACCCCTTCCCACAAAGGCTGAGGTAAGACGCAGATGGGGAGGGGGCAGGGCATCTGGCCTGCCCGGAACGTTCATTAACATCTGTAAGGATGTCCAGTGCCGGCTCCTGTAATCCTTGCCCTAAGACAGGCCACTACTCTTATCTTCATTGAACAGATGAGAAAAACCCAAGGTCCAGAAAGCTTAAGTGACTGATTCAAAGTCACACAGCTCATCCCCAAGCACGAGGTCAGGTGCCAGGCCCCAGGCGATGGCTCTGTAAACACCACGTCCAGGCGTGTCCCTCCCCTGAGCTCATCAGAGGTTCCGCATCACTCACCGTGGAGACTGAGCATCTGTCCTTCCGGCAGGCTCCTTCCTGCTCCCACAGGATCACTAGTGAGTGTGCCTGAGGGCAGGAGGCCAAGGCTCTGTTTAATCAACCGCCCGCCACCTCTGCCAAAAGCAGCTGCCTTGACTCCTGTGAAGCGGGCGGGTTCCACAGTGGGACCGAGAGCTGGGGTGGGAGGAAAGGGCGGGTGGTGGGGGAGGGGCAGTGGTCACAGCTGGGGCCCCCAGGAGGAGCTTCTCTTTCAGCTCCAGCTGGGTGGCACTCCAGAGCCCCACACCCCAGCCTGAGCCTCCCCCCTGGCTCCCGTCAAAGGCAGGCTCCTCGCTGCGAGTCGGGCAGCCAGGCGGGGGCAAGACCCACGGCTTGAAAATCAGTGACCTTTGCTATGTAAAGACCGTTGTAAATGATGAAAAAGTTCTGGAGACAGATGGTGGTGATGGTTGCCCAACGACGTGAAGGGACTTAATGCCACTTAAAAATGGCAGAAGTGGCAAGTTTTACATACCATATATTTCACCATGGCGAGAAAACACCCTAAAACTCAAGTGGCTTGAAACAGCCACCATTGATCAGCTTGTGAGCCTAGAGCTTGGGCTGTACTAGGCTGGGCAGTTCTGCTGGACCCACCTGGGCTCCCTTACGTAGCTGTGGTCAGCTGGCAGGTCGCCTGGCACTGACTGGTCTAGGGAGGCCTTACTCGCGTCTTGTGGCTCGTGCTGCTCGTCAGCTGGCTGTCAGCTTCGTGGGCCCACCACCTACCTCCACGTGCCCGATCCAGGCCCATGCTGTTGCCACCCAGGTGTATTCGCAGGATGACAGAGGCAAGGGTCTCCTGAACACCCAGAAAGGGCAAGTCCGCAGTGCACAAGCACTTGTCAAACCGGTGCTCACCCTTGCTGGTAGCGTCCTGAGGCCAAAGCCAGTCACGCTGCCAAGCCCAGAGTCCGTGTGGGAGGGGGACTACGGCGAAGGGTGAAAACGAGGACATGTGAGAAAACCAAGGGCCCGCCGCTGCCACGCAACTTGCCCGCGTATGACGTGCGTGTGTGATCGCAGAGTTGGGCTCATTCTCAAAACAGAAAGGAAAGCTGGTTGCCCAAATCAATAGCCACTTTAACCACTGAAGGCACGAGATGCTCCCAGGCGGGAGTGGAATTCCCAAAACTGAAGAGCAGAGACAGTGAACATCCTAGCATGAAGTCCTCCCACGGAGACCTAAACAGACCCCACATTCTGAGCTCGGGGGATTTCTGCAGAATCTGAGGACAGGGGTTGGGAGTGGGCAAGCAGGGTGCCCCCCAGCTCTTTCCCAGCCTCTCCCAGCCCATTTGCCCCTTACCAGGCAATTGGGATTCCGGGGTCCTGCTCCCCTCAGCATTGATATGCTGCAAAGCGGGGTTTGAAGGAGGAGGGATGGGCAGGAAATGACTCTTTCCAGAGTTTTCCAGGCTGCCCTGTCCCAGGAAAGAGCAGCCTGAGCAGAACAGCTGACTACGGTTCCCTTTTTCCCTTTTACGGGTAAACCAGCTGTCTTCCGGGAGGAAGCCAGGATGGGGGGTGGGTGGGGGGTTGTCCGGCTCCAGTTACCTGTGGAGGGCCGGCCACCACAGCTATCCGGGTGACAGGAAGGTGGCCACACCCACAGCAAAAGCCTGCACAAGGAAGTGGAGAGCCTGGGTCAGTCTGCCAACCACGGCGGAGGGACCCCAGGCAGGCAAGGTAGTTAGCCTCATGCAGTCCTGTGGTCGGTTACTTCATGTAAGTAAAATGACTACATGAAGCCCTCCTGTGGGGTCGTCCTGAGGATCCCAGTCCCTAAGCCCCACCTGCAACAGTCCAGAGCACAGACAAGATGCTTAACAATCATGGCCGCTCTTTCAAAATGGCTCCCTCCCAAGCCCGGAGACAAGCTAGCTGCTGTGACCTGGGCCAGGGTGACAGGGCAGCAAGGCTGCCTTTACAGCCACGTCTGGGTAGCACATCTGACAGCCCATGCTTCCTCCGAGGGCCGTTACCTCTCCACTGCCGAGGAGCTACCCCAAAGACTCCACTGAACGTTGTCTAAGGCTGTCCCAAGTGTCCCTTGGGACCCTACCTCCCACTTGCTGGGCAGGGTAGGGGAGGTCCCAGACAGGAAGGAGGTATGGCCTCCGGGTTGGGGGAAAGGGTCGCAAGCCATGGTCACCTGCAGGTTCTAGGAAGCAGGCCTAATGGCAGCCCAGAACACTGCCTCTCCAGAGTGCGGGAACCATGGTGGAAAGAATTTTGATTTTTCTCTTCCCTGGACGTCCCTGCCTGCCACCCAAAATGCCAGCCAGGAGGAAACAGAGACAAGAGAGCATTTTTAACGACTTAATGTAGAAACAGTCTTGCAGGATAGAGCATCCTTTGGGAACAAATGGAATTAGGATTCTCATAGACTGGAGAAAGAATATGAGGCCAGGAGACATTCTCTTGTCTCTCCTCCATGAGGCAGACCTCCCTTCAAACCAAATTGGGCGTGTGTATGCACGCGCGCACGCGCGCACGCACACACACACACACACACACACACATTCCTCAACCCCTTGGCTTCGTGGGATTTCACCACACGAGTTCCCTTGTTCCAGGCCAACCTGCCTGACACCTCAGATCACCAGGGGGCTAGAACCCCAGCTCTTTTGGCATGTTGACTTGGCAAACACTGCCCCCACCTGGTTCAGTTGGTTTATTGCAAGTTCATTGGTCTCCCCCGCGCTCCCATCATACTGGATTATTTCCTTCTATATGTCACTTGCGTGATGTTTTTCCTCTTTTGCGAGATGATGAAAACGTCTCTGCCTCCCAGTCTTTATTTAGTGCTGAAGGAAGGGCGTCTGCACGTCTCCTTGGCGCTGGGAGACATTTGGAGGCTCCCTCACTTGGACTTTCCCCACCCACCCACCCCCGCCACATCTCCAGGTAGAAAAAGGATGACCTGCCACCTTTTCCTTCTGGGTGGGGCTGGGAAGGCTTTAGGGCTTCCGCTGTCCTCCCTGGGCTCCCTGACTCCTCAGGGTCAGGGGGATATGGCCATCGTGAAACCGGGGAGGGGACGCATGGGTCTGGGGCAGAGATGCAGTAGAGGATGCTGTTAAACCTGGCCTGGCTTTGAAACTCTAAAGACTGAGCTACCCTCACGGCCTCCTTTCTCTAGGTTCAGCAACCTGGACAAATGGACCCCCCTCCTCCCAGGGCCAATGCCCAGATCCGGACAGAGGGGGAGGAGAGAGCGGGTTGTGGGTGTGGGGGGGAGCCTCTACCGCCTCTACCACCCCCTGTGTATAAAACTCCCTTTGTATGCAGGTCGCCGGCTGCTCCCCATGCCAGGTGCAGCTGCCAGGATTCTCAATGCGGTTTGAACACAATTTGCCAGTGTTGGTTCAGCTCCGCTGGCTTCCAGTTGGGGGGCCATATGCTGCCTTTAATCTGCCTGTACGATTCTCCCCGATGTCAATAGGCGCGGGCGGGTGGCTGGCTGAAATGGCCCGAGAGCCAGGGCCATGGTGGTGCTCCCGCTGCTGCCAGGCGGCCCGCTCTGCGCACCCTCAAGGACCACCGGCGGGTCCTCGCAGGACAGCCGCAGGGCAGGGCCGGCAGCTGGCGCCGGGTTTGGCTGTAGCGCGTGGGAGCCTCCCCGGTAGGCCATCCCCAGAGCTGTCCCTGGGCCTTCCCCTCCGCAGAGATGCCTGCCAAGGAAGCCGGCCCGGGACGTGCCAGCGCTCGGTCCAGACTTCACATTTCCCTCATTCTTTCTTTAATTGGATTTTTGGTCCTGCTGGGCAAAATAAGCTTTCCACTGGCAAAGCACTCTGGCCTCTTCTGAACGCACGATGGTGCCTGGCGACTCTGGGTGGCTCGAGGCAGAACGTTGCCTTCCTCCCCTCGCCAACACATTCATTCCTTTTCTCCAGGGCCATGAGAGTATGGTGTGCACACACGCAGGCATACGCGCACGCACCCACTGACACCATATGCACACAAACACACACACACCACCTTATGCGCACACACACGCCACACACCACGTACACACACACCACACGTCCGTCCGGCCAGGTCCAGGTGGACTTGGTCTCCCTCTGCAAACTTCACTTTGAGGTCTTTCTTGAGCTACGCAGGTGAGCATCTAGCGACACAGCCCAAGCTGGGGCCCTGGGGGCAGTCTGTGACCTCAGCAGCTGGGCTGCCCCTTCCCCTGTAGTTAGAGCCTTCTTGCCGTTGGGGCGGGGGGCGCAAGTCCCGGTTTTGTGACCCAGCCACAGATGAAAGTGCCAAGGAACCTCTCCCTTCCTTCCTTGACAAGCAGGCAAGGGAGCTTAACTTAGTGTTTGTCCAGGGGGTGGGAGGGAGGGGCTGAGGGAGAAACTGGCCGAGAGAGCTGGAATCTGCTTGAGAATTGGCATTCTACTAACAGCACACAGAACACGATTGGGTGCTCTGAGACCTTGTACTGAGCATTAGGGAAGAAAGGGAGTGGAGAGAGAGGAGGAAGAGAAGGCAGGGGAAGGAACGGGAGAAAGAAAAGGAGGAGAATGGGAGAAAGGAGAGAAGAGGAGAGAAGGATAGGGGAAGGGACAGGGGAGGGGAGAAGGGAGGAAAAGAGGAAAGGAAGGAGAGGGAGGAGAAAGAGAGGAGAGAGGGAAGGAAAGGGGAGAAGAATGAGGAGGGGAGGAGAAGGAACAGCGAAGGGAGGGGGAGGGAGAAGGGGGAGGGAAAGGAGGGAGGGAGGAGAGGGAAGGGGGAGGGAGAATTGGGAAGGAAATGGGGGATGGGGGAGGAAAGGAGGAGGGAGGGAGAGGAAGCATGGAGTGGGGGAAGAGGAGAGTCAGAGAAAGAAAAGAGGGGAAGGGAAGAGAGGAGAGAGGAGGGGGGAAAGGGAGGAAGAAGAAGGGGGGGTAATGAGCAGAGAAAAGGAAGGAGGGAGGGAAAAAGAAGGGAGGGAGGGAGAGAAGAGCCACCTCCACCCAGACGTCTTTAAAAGAGATGACTGTTCCCTGGCAGCAGCTCTGCGGAGCAGTAGAACTGAACCCTAAGCTCCCCTAGGTTGAGCCTTTGGGACCCTCACTGGCACACCTCCTCCTCCCTGGCCCCTGCCCAGTGGGGAGCCAGGACCAGCAGTCCTGTCTGCTCCCAAGGCCCAGGGCCCCCTCATCTCCCTGTAGCTGGGGCGTGGGTTAGAGCCCTCCCAGGAAGTCCTCGCCACACACCCCTCCCCCCCCCCCCCCAGAGAACGGGCGGAAAGCTGCTGCTGGTCAAATACATCACAATATCTCAGAGTCCCTGTTAACAAGCACCTATTAAGATTTGACAAGCAGGTAGTGGCACAGAAAGCACTCATTTTGAAAAAAAACTTGAGCGCTTTCTGCTGGTTCAGCAAGACAAAGCCGGTTTACCTGTCCCTTGCATTTTAAGCCCTGAGCTCAAGGCCCTCGCTCCCGGGTGCTATCTGGTTAATGGAACACGGGTGTTTATTTGCCAGGCCACATCTGAACCTGGCTCCGTAATGAGCCTGCCTCTGTAAGCTCACTGCCAGTCAGCCCGCCTTTTTTTAATCAAAAGATAAAACAGTCGGTTATCAAGGATTAATGACTCTTACAGCATCCATACGAGGCTCATATTTATCTTTTAAAAGAAAACAGAAGGAAGAAAAATGAGTAGATTTGGTTTCGGTAAGCAGTTTAAAGCTGCTCTGGTAAGGTGAATTCATTCATTCATTCATTCAGTCACGTGTCTGGGAGAAGCCAGCAGGAGCCCCTTCCATCATAAGAACCTCTGACTGTGAGATAAACCCCCCGAGTAACCACATTAACTATGAAGTATGTCCCCGTCAGGTTTTAGGCATTAGTTCAAGGGTACTTTCTGGGCATTCCAGCTTATTGTAGCGAGTCGCCGATTCTGGTATATTCCAAGCAACACCTTGTTCGTTCGGGAGGACGAAGAGTCTCTGTTTCCCCACTCTGGCTTCAAAATAGAGCTCGTGTGTGCAATGACATTACTGTGCCGTGTTGACTTAACTGAGAATATCAATATTTTAAATAGGTTCCCATATGATTCATATACTTTTGCATAGTACCGGGTGTATAAATATCTCTCCGCGTCTGAACACACAGAGGTGTACGTGCACGGTCGCGCACGCACACACACGTACAGACACATACGAGCACCTATATCCCATACACATGTATGTGACCGTGCAAAGTGTCTGACTACGAAAATACTCCTTTGAAACAGTTTTGGGGACTTACAACAGATAGTACGACGCTGGGATCTTTTGTTCAACCACCCGACGTGCAGTTCGGCCCAAAACCCCAAAAAACGATTAGCCTGCTCTCATCCCAAATGGGCCCTACTGGTTTCTAAGCTGGCCATCTTCATGCTGGCCTCTTCCTTTATATTCTCGACCCTCTTTTCTGAGTGCCTCTGTGCTCCAGGGGATGAAAGCTATCACTATTGCATGAGGATATTTGAAATCACAGACAGAAATGGAAAGGTGCATCTTCCCACACCATCAGCAAGGGCCATACTCGGGTTACGGTGCCCGTCATTCTGGAAATTAAATGCAGCACATCATCATGTGGTTTCAAAGAAGGTCCCATATGGGTTCTGGAGTGGGCTGGAGAGCACAGACAAATGCAAAGAACCCCAGTGGGGTCCATTACAGCTCAACCTCTCCAGGTCTGTCTGACTCCTCATACTGCGGTGATACTCACACCTGATCTACCAGCCAGTGGGGGAGCCAGAATAAGGTGAGAGAATAGAATTTAAAGGAAATGCCTACAGGGGATTATTTGCAGGCAGGGTAACTACCAGCTCAGTTCCCATGGGAAGGGTGTCACCTGGAAGTTCTAAAACCCCCGCTGTTTTGCAGATGTGCTGTTCCAACCTCTGTTGGGGGTGGAGTGTGGAGAAGGAGTCCCAGTGGAAGTTTCCAAAGCCCTGTCATCATTAATAAAACTGCGAAGTCTTGAAAAAACTTCTGGTCCATCTCATCTAGAAAGAACTAGAAATGCCTGCAAGGGGCCGTTTTGCCCACACTGGGCCAACCGTTCCTCCTGGTGACCCAAACCCTCAAAATAGTAAAGGGTTTTGCCATAAGGTAGCTATTAATCACAAGGGAAAGAATCATCACTTTACGCTAGAGAAACCCGGAAGACATCCCCTTGTCCGAACACTGAACTGCCATCCCGTGCCTCCTGATAGGAAGCGCTGAGAAGAAGGTCACAGTGTCACTTCTATGGCATTGTTGCCAAGCATGCAGAACCTGGAAGCTTAAAGAAACAGCTAACGAACCCAAGGATTATTTTGCCAGTTAACTAACCTGGAATGCTTTAAAAATGTCCAGGTCAGGGGATGCCTGGGTGGCTCAGTCGGTTAAGCATCTGATTTTGGTTCTGGTCATGATCTCAGGGTCCTGAGATTGAGGCCTTCGTTGGGCTCTGTGCTCAGCAGGGAGTCTGCTTCTCCCTCTCCCTATGCCCATCCTCCTGTCATTCTCTCTCTCTCTCACACACACACACACACACACACACACAAATAAATAAAATATTTTTTAAAATTGTCAGGGTCAGGAAACCCAACAAAAGTTTGAGGAACTGTTCCGGGTTAAAGGGAACTAGGAACCCACAACAATGGGATGCCATGTGTGATTCTGGATTGGCTCTTGGAACAAAAAAAAATTTTTTTTTCTTTTGCTATAAAGGGCACAGTAGCAGGACAATTGAAGAAATGTGAACGTAGATTAGATAACTGTATTATAGCCATGTTAATTTCCTGATTTTGATAATAGCATTGTGGTTATATAACAGAATATCCTTGTTTCTTAAAGAAATCTACACCAAAGTTTCAGAGGTAAAGTGTTCATGTCTGCAACTTTTTCTCAAATAGTCCAGAAATATCTGTCTCTATAGCTAGTTGGCCAGCAAGCTACATAGTATATATCTGTCGACAGAGAGAGAATAAAGGAAATTAGTAAAATGCCAACCTTTGGAGAATCTGGGTGAAGGGTATATCAGCATTCTTTGTACTATTTCTGAAACTTTTTTGTGAGTCTGAGATTTATTTTAAGCTAAAGATGAATACATACATAAAGGAGTTCGGGTTTCTCTTTGGAGCAGCAAGGAACAAGGGAGATGGGGAATGGGCTGAGCCAAACCCAGCAAACATGAGGATTCCCCCAAGGGTCAGTGGACAGTGTGGCCGTGACCCAGCAGAAGGTCTAGTGCTAGTGCTGACCTCAGCAAAAAGTGGCTTCTAGAACTTTCCACGATATGTGTCTACACTGAAACAGGCTGGGAAAGCGTTCTTTATGGCCCAGTGCCCAGTGTGGGGCTCACCCCTGAGTAGGTGGTCGGTTCGTATTGTTGCTGAGTAAATGAATGAGTGAATGAATGAAGAATGAATGAATGAATGAATGAATAGGATCCTTCCTCCATATCACACACCACACGGCAGCAGGCTGTACAGGTCCGACCAGGGCAAGGCACCTCTGTTTACTGGCCCCCGTTGGATGAGAAGGCTTGAGTGACAGTGGGAGTTGGAGCTCCCTGCATTCATCCGAAAGCTTCTGTGAGATTCATTATTGAAGCAACAGCACATCCCCCAAATAAACACGTGCGTCTTCGGAGCCCGCAGCCCGGGAGCACTATTAAACCCACAGCGCCAAAAGGCTCAGGCCCTTGCCGCTGCGTGCAATTTCCAGCCGGCTCGCTATTCTTTTGTTACCGCCTTTTTATTGGTTTTCTGAAAGTGGTTACAATGCTGTTATTGTAAAACCCTCACACCAGAAGAGTGAGAGAGGCGACAGTGCCGAAGAATAGAGCAGTTTCGGCCGGGAGAGCCTGCACACCTGGTGGGGCAGGCTACCTAGCAAAAGTGGGGGTGGGGTGGGGAGAGATGGAGCCCTTCCTTTTCTCAGGCCCATTTGACCCACTTGTAAATCTGCTGGGGGCCACAGCAGCCCTTGAAGTCCTTGGGGGGGAAATGGACTTGGTGCTTTCTGTGCATCCCCCCCCCAGGGGGGGACCATCTGAGCAATCTCAGCAGCCTCCTCCCGCCCAACTCCTGGATGCAGAGGGGGGCTTGGCCCCGCATGGGGGTCAGCCCAGAGGATAGGAGGGCAGCTATGACTTCGCCAGCATCCCCACTGCTCTCCTGCAGCAAAGCCTTTTTTCACGCCCCCGCCCCCGGGCTGTAGGTATGGAGGTATAATTTGCATGCAGATCATGGAGCACGTTTTTGGTGTTTGGACCCCTTTCAGGCCACCCAGCTCAAGGACTAGCGCATCACTGTCCAATACAACCACCTGCAAAGTTGAAAATGTTCTGTGTGCGTCACACGTGGCTACAGAGGCCCTTGAAATGGGGCTAGTGGCTTCTCTGTGGGATGGCCCAGATAGAGAACATTTCCAGAAAGTTCCCTCGTGCCCCTTCCAGTCGGCGCTTCCCAAGAGGTGACCGCTTTTCGAGACTCATGTCAAGGTAGACCGGGGTTTCTCCACTTCGCAGGATTCAAATACAGAACCAGATCGCTGTGAGCACAGAGCTATGCACTAGAGGGCATTCGGCACAGCTCCAGCCTCCACCTGGAGACCATAGCAACCCCCCGCAACCGTGACCACCCAAAACGTCTCCAGACGGAGCCAAATGTCCCCCAGCGGCTGGGAAGGTGGAGAGGCACCGCTGGTGGACAGCTACGGCCCTGAATTTGGTTCTGCCTCTTCTTAAACTTCGAATGGATGGAATCGGCCATGGTATATACTGTACCCAACCTCTTCTGTTTACATATAGAGAGACAGCAGGAATGGATTGCTCATACTTCCGGAGCCTGGAAGTCTGAGATCAGGACGCCAGTGTCGGTAGGGTGAGAATGCTCTTCCAGGTGGCTGACTTCTCTCGTATGTCCCCCAGGCAGCAGACTGTGCTCAGCCCCTTTCATTCAGCGCGGTGTCTGTTAGATTCATCCAGACTGTCGCAGAGACCAGTGGCTTGTTCCTTTGTACTGCCGGCTAGCGTTCCGCCGCGTGGACGTACCACAGTTTGTGCACCCATTTGTCTGCTCATAAACATCAGGGCTGTATCGGGTTTGGGGCCAGCCTGCGCGAAGGCGCTGTGAACATTCATGAGCGGAGCTCTGTGTGGACAGGGGCTGCCGTGTCCCTCACGGGCATGCCCATGAGCGGGAGTGCTGACTCACAGGTGGGTATGGGTTTTGCCTCATCCCAAACTCTTCCATTCCACGCTGGGCCATTCCACACACCCGCCAGCCATGGATGAGAGTTCCAGTTTCTCCGTACCCTCGCCCGCCAAGTGACATCATCTGTCTTTGTTGTTTTAGCTGTTCTAAGGGGTGGCAGGGGGACCTCCATAAAGTCACTCAGAGGCGCCAGATTCAACATGCAGCTAATAACAAAAGCATGAACACTGAGAGGGACCTTGGAGCCCCCCACCCTGCTCCCTGGCCTCAGTGAGTTCTGAGTCCGGGAGCTGAGTGTGCCTTTGGAGCCCCCACACTGGGGGCGTGGCCGGTATCTGTCCCCACACACTCCATTCTCTTTCTGCTCCTCACCTTGTAGGAGGGGAGAAGCCCCAGACAAGAAGACAATTCCCGGAAAGCAGAGTTTGCCTCACAAATGAGAATAGCAGGTAAAATGTGTTCTGTGGGAAACCCTCGCACTCTGTACCCCCCAGCACCCCTCCCCCACTTCCAACACACACGTGCACACACAACCCTTCACCAGGAACACAGGACAGCTGCTCGCTCTGCAAGGGGAGGGGTGATGCTGCTGAGGAGAGACGAGGAGACAAGAAGAGCTGCTAGGCTTGCACTTGGGGGGTTCGAAACCAGTTGGCTAAGGACTTGCCAACTTTGGGAGGCCACAGCCTGCAAAGATTGTAAATTAGACGCTGGAAGAGAGGACATACATCAAAGAAATAAGCCCCACCCCCTCTCATTGCGGCTGCTGGTCGAATTTTCCACGGAAAATAAACAGTGCAACTCAGAAGTTGGAGATAATATAATGTCTCGAGGACCTGGACACAGAGAGCTGCCTGTATTGGAATTGATAGGGTGTGACAGGTCAATCTGGAGGGGTTTACCAGAGAAGTCAGAAATCTGCAGGAGAGAAGAGTCCGGGATTAACCACAGGACAGGGGAAGCACCCCACCATCCAAACAAGACTACGTGTATATTTTTCCTGAAGATTGTATTATTTATTTGAGAGAGAAAGAGTACAAGCAGGAGGAGGGGCAGAGGGAGAGTGACAAGCAGACTCCCCACTGAGCAGGGACCCAGATGGACATGGGACCCTGAGATCATGACCTAAGCCAAAGGCAGACACTTAACCGACTGAGCCACCCAGACGCCCCAAGAATATGTATCTTAACATGTTTTTTTGTTTGGGGCTGTTTCTGAGGACCTCTTCAACTGCAATGCTCCCTTAAAACTTCACCTTGGGGAAATGTTACTTCTCCCCCACCCCTCAAAAAGATTACTTTGGGATGCATAAGAAAACTGGGTAATGAAGCAATCCGTGCCTGCTACTGTAGCATGTGGTCTCTTGTGGGCCACGTGGGTCTCTGACAACATTATCCTGTCACGCACGGCCAAGGGGACAGGGGGTTGGGAGACAGGGGTAGGGGATCGGGGTCCCCTGGAGATAGCATCACGCATTCTGAAAATGGCTCAGGAAAGAAATGGCTAGAACTGGGAAGTGGATTTTCTGGCATTCTGAACATGAACCTTAGTCGAACTAGACAGAGGACTTGGATCTAGCTCACTTGCTCCTAGATGTCTTGGGGCTGGAACCTTCTTACCCCCACCAGAGGCAGGACCTAACGTTGGCATCCGCTTGGGGAGAAGAGATAGTAGCCAGTCAGGAAATCCCCGCAGGAGGGTCGTCACGCTAAAGCTGGTACGCCAGATGCTCCAGGTTCAGATTTCTCTTTATATTTTCTCTTTGCCCGTCTTTAAAATATTTACTAAAGTGCGAGCTCCGTGAGCTGGTGGCAGGGTGGCAGGGGGCGGGGATCTGCTTTGCTCAGAGCCGCCTGAGCGGCTACAGATGTACCTGGCAGGCTGCTCACTGGACACTTGTTGAACAGCTGAAGAGCAAGGCCCCAACTGAAGGCTCAGCCTCATTTAGCTGAGCTGCTCAGCCCTGGCGAAGGCAGGGAGGATGTAGCAGAGGAACACGAGACCGTGAGCCGGGCGTGACAGTTTCAGGGGTGACCAAAGTGAGGGGCCCAAGGGGAAGATGACTTCCCTGAGGGTTCCGGGTCCAGCCATGTTCTCAGCCCCTTGGTGCTGATTTGACCTTCACGGCCAGCCTCGGGGGGCGGTGGGCCTGAGTATACTCAACAGGGCCCTTGGGGGCCCCAAACTTCAAGGCGTGATCACAAGCAAGTTTCCAGGCAGACAGGAGGAGGCCAGACCCCCAAACTTCCCTTCTGGGATGTCCCCTCCCCCTTGCAGTTGTACCTAGAAGCTCCGGGCCACTCCCAGGGAAAAACACTTTATGACTGGTCCCACAAATGGCAGAGTCCTTTCTTTTGTTTCTCTTCAGCAGAGTTGAGACAGGCAGACATTTCAAAACGCAGCTTTATTTTCGAAAGAGGAACAGAAACATTAGCAGCATGAAATGACACTCATTCCCCAAGTCCAGATTCCTGGAGGCGGGTTACAGCTGGACACGCAGGAGTGCCCTTGGGTTCGAACCCGCGCCCTGTGGGTCAGATAAGGGAGCTGGAGTCCCAGCCAGTGGCCCCTCCCAGAGGCAGTCAGCAGCTCTGTCCCAGGACCTGCGGGGAGTCGGTTCCCTGTCCTTCTGCCTCAGCGATGGCACATCCCAGGTCCCCAGTCTCCTCTCCCGGGTGTGAGGGCGAGGCTGGCCTGCGGATGATTTGAAGGACTGTGGTGGTTGACAGCCGGCAAATAATAGAGCTCTCTGGGTCTCTGTTATCTAATCCACCTACCTCTGGAGCTTCCCTTGGCAACTCACTCAGGAAGCGCCCCTCCCCCCACGCCATCTGGAAGTGGTTTTTGAAAAATCTACTCATTATTGTTAAAAAGCAACACATAGGCTTTTGCAAGATACAGTTACAACAGCAGCCCCCCAAACTGTAAGTTCCTAAGAGGTAGGGATGCCTACTCCGTGCCCCACTGTGTAACCATCACCTGGCCTACAGGAGGAGTCCGGGAAATGGTGGTGGACCGAATGAAGAATTGATACATTCGCAATAAGGGTGTTCAGTTATTTTTGCATAACGAATAGTTCCAAAACGTAGCAGCTGAACAACCATGTTATTATGCTCTCGGTTTCCATGGGCTGGGAATTTAGACAGGACATGGCCGTGATGCCTCGTGTCTCTGCCCCACGATGTCTGAGGTCTCAGAGGAAAGGAAAAGATGTGAAGGTTTGGGGGACCAGAGACATCAATCTTCGCTCACAGGTCTGGACCTCAGGTGGAAGTGACTCGAAGTCTGGGCTCGCCGCGACGGTCCCTCTGAGCGCCCCCCCTGTGCGGTGTCTGTGTGAGTTGTAGGACCCAGCCCTGTCATCCTGTGGTTGGAAGCTGTCACCAGCCCATCCAGATTCAAGGGGCAGAGAGACAGACCCCACCTCTCATTAGGCTTGTCAGAAAACTTCGGGATCCTGTTTTAGAACCACCCCCAAGGGGAAAGCCATATCTCCCTTAAGGATGTCGCATTCATTCCTCCCACAGAATTTATCTTGCACAACCTCTCAAGCCCCGGGCTGTGTGTGAGAATTTAGCAGGTGAAACAGAAGAGGCATTGTCTCTACCCTCCTGTAGCCTGTGCTCTACTCTCTACTCGCTCTACTCAAAGAGATAGCTGTTACACCAATCGCCATGCAAACAAATGCATAGTTAGAGATCATGATAAGCACTCTGGGGGGTTGGAGGGGAATGCCCCCAGAAAGATCAGGAAGGCTTGATTTAGATGGGAATAGCTTACTCCTCTAGGAACACAATCTGATGCAAGGTTTTAAGCCCAAGTAGTTACCTTGAGGGACCTCCTGGGAGCACCAGGAGGGCAATGGGCACCTGACAGGGGGCTGGGAGGGAAGCCTGAGCAGGCTGACGCCATGGGCACATGGTACTCAGAGCCTCGGGACACTCTGGCTGATGGTGCAGAACACACTTCGGATTGGCCCACCCTAAGGACAAGGAACTGGGACCTCTATCCCCCAAAATCCTAACAGTCACGGTTGTGACGGGAGCGGGGAACAACAGTGCGGCTGTCCTCCCCGTGGGCCCCGCCCACTCTCTGTCCTCCCCGTGGGCCCCGCCCACTCTCGTAGCCAGGGAGAATCTCAGGCAAAGGGCCCTAAATGTTGGTGGGAGGAGCCCTCCCTTGGCTCTGGAGACACCTACCCCAGGGCTCAAGGAGACCCTCCTTGGGCAAGCCATTGTCTCAAAAGAGTTCAAGGGGTAAGACCCAAGAATTTGTAGAGGGTCCATCTATTTGTGTGACATGTGGAATGTCACCAAACACCACGCCCCCACACCAGCATTCAGCGGGGGGTTGGGAGGGCTTAAATGGCATATGCCTTTTGGTTCCCCCACCCACCCCGGTTTGGGATGACTTTCAGCACTGAACTCCCTGCCCCCCCCATCCCGCCCCTCCCCTTTGTGACTAATGGAAAACATTGGCAAAATTGCCCATGGGCGGGTAAGGTGGGGCTGCGTGTGCCCAGGAGAGCATTTTCCCTTTGTGTATGGTTAACTGCCAGGACTCGTGGGCGCCACACCCCGCAACTCTGACCTCAGTCGAGCTTCTCGTGGCAGAGAGGCCAGCCCACCCTAAGTTACCAAGACACCATGGGTGGGGGGCTCATTCTGCCTAGGCAGTTCCCTGGGAGGGAAGCCCTTACCTCCAGGGACAACTGGTAAGGGACGCCCTTGCTGAATGATGGCCACGTTCGCCTGAGACCACGCCCCTGACGTGCACTTGGTTGCTCTTCACCTGGCCATTTCGGTCAAGGCTGGCAGGTGGCTTTCGGGCTCTGGACCCCTTAGTGAGATTCCAAGAGAACCCACATGGCTTCCTCTACGAAGTTTAACCACTCCAGGCTCCACAGAATTGTGGGGTGGCAGCAAACGAGGTAATGCTAGAAAACCACCATTTAATAAGCTAGAGCAACAGGAGGGAAAATAAGTGAGCAACGGAAAGAAAATGTAGTTTTAGTTTTAAATTGCTAAATCGAATTTCTACAAAATTTTCAAACAGCGTTTGTCTTAATGACCCTTTTCCAATTCCACTGTTATCAAATATCAAGTATACGCCGTGCCCTGAGTTAAGTGATATTTTTAAGTAAGAAAAGGGTAATAATAGTAATAATAATAATGACCACCACCGTAGTGAACATGCTTAGCATGGTGGATAACCAAAGCCAGGAATGATGATGCCACCTGTCTCCCTGTGGCGTGCCACCACCCCCTCCCCCACTGCTGCTCACCTGCGGGCTCTTAGCACTCTCCCACACCATGACCCTCTTCCATCCTGCCACAGTCACTGCTACCCTGAGGACAGCAGAGCTGTGTGTGTGTGTGTGTGTGTGTGTGTGTGTGTGTGTGTCTAGTGAGAGAGAGAGAGAGAGAGAGAGAGAGAAAGAAGGGAGGGAGGGAGGGAGGGAAGGGAGGAGGGACAGACTGAGGGGAGAAGATAGGAGAGGGGGAAAATAGAGTGGAGGGAGAGGAGAGGAGGGAAGGAAGGAGGGGAGAAGAGGAAGGGAGAGGAGAAAGAGAAGGCAGGGGAGAGGGGGGAGGAGAAAGGAAGAGGAGGGAGAGAGGAAGGGAGAAGGAAAGAGGAAAGGGGGAGGGGAACCGGGGAAGGAGAGGGGAGGGGAGAGAAGTCCACTGGGATGGAAAAGCCAGGAAGTCAAATTCCTAACCCAGGGATAAATAGAATCCCAGCTGCACCAAGAACAGAGCGGTGGTAAAATCATTCAAACTCAGAATTGCTGACAGTGGAAAATAAACTCATTATTGGTAGTGAATGGAAACTTCAGGAAAGTGGTGTCCTGGACCCCAGACCCCATCCCCTGTCCTGGGTATAGGGCTCAGAAGGTTTGGTGGGTTGAAAAAGAGGGAGAGAGTTGCCCCCGGGGGCTGCAGGGTGAGGTACCTCTGGAAGCCTTCAGGCCAAGCTGCTACAAGTCCAGAAAGACGGAGAAAAGAAGGCAGGCGGATGTGGGAAGGAAGCTGCAAGTGGGAGGACAGGGAAGGGAGGAGGCGGCCTGGAGCAGGGAGGCCGGGAGCTGGACCCAGAGCTCCAGGGACCCTGGTGGGTACGGTGGCCTAAGGCAGAGATTGTGCACGTGGGAGAGACTCGGAGGCAAGGGAGTGCCGGTAGGAGCTGGGCACCCCAGGCCTGTTCTCCAGTGCCCCCTGAACTTGGCTTTGACCAGAAGCCTCGACCCTGCCTCCGGGTGCCCAGGGAAAGACCTGGGCACCACAACTGCTCCAGACCCCAACAGTCCCCTTCCCTGACTCCAGTCCCAGCTGTGCCGGGGTGCTGACCCCTGATGGGAGGAGACGTATGGACCCCTGGGGTCCCTTTTACTGAGGACAAGTGCCCCTCCCCCAACTTCTGACGGCCAGCACCTGCATGCCACTCTTTGGAGGCCCGCCCTGGAGCAGCTCGCCAGCACTGAACCAGAGAGTCTGGGAGTTTTTAGCCCTGCTTCCAGAGTAGCACCACCACCACCCCCCCCCCCCCCCCCCCCCCGCCCCACAAGCTGCTGACCATGCCCAGCGAGGGAGCATGACAGCACAGCTCCTTGCCCAGGGGCAGAACAGCCTCTGAGGGAGGACTCAGCCTCCAGAGCCATCCCCTCATTCCACTGAGCAGTGGCACTTGGTCAGAAATGGACGTGCCCCCCCACCCGACCCTCTTTCTGGGTGTCTCCGGGGAGCCCGGCCTTAAGAAATCACTTCCCAGGAAACGCTCATCTCAGGGTCTGCTTCTGGGGAAATGGAAGTCACAGGGCTGCCGGCTGGGCAAGAAGAGCGGTGACTGTGGGTACGCACGCTACAGACAGTTCCCAGCGGGTCCTCAGAGCGCGGCACACGGAGGAGGAAACGGAAGCCCCAGCGCTCAGAAGGGACTTACCCAGGGTGGCAGAGCTGGGGAGCAGAGCAGCCTAGATGAAACCCAACTGTCGCTAGCTTCGAAGCCAACACTTCACCCTGACCTGACATGGGGGGCTGCAAGCCCTCCTGAGTCGGGGGGAGCCCTGCCACTTGCCAAAGCAGTGGGCATCTCTGGGTCTCCCCGGCAGGAGCCATCGGGGGCCACCCGAGTACCGAGCACGATGACCCAGGAGAGAGCAAAAGCTCCATTGAAAGCTTCAGTTTAGCAGAGGATGCCTCTGTGCTCCCGAGGCCCACAGGGAGCCAGTTCCCCCAAAACCTTGCTGCATTTGCCAAGAACCCGAAGGCCTTCAGCTGGGGTGGGGGGGTGGCTGCTGGTTCATCCAACTCCCTGATCTTCCTGTATGTGTGTGTGTGTGTGTGTGTGTGTGTTGTTTTTTTTTCCAGACAACCTCTAAGCGCCCGCACGTACCAGGAGCTCGCAGGCTGCCAAAAACACCCCGTGAATGCATGTTCAGGGTTCCATCAGGAGCCGCCCACAGCGACTGATGACTCATCAGATGACCAGCTGTCACCACAGCGCACTATATACAGAAGGGGAAGGCCAGAGGCGTGCCTGGGACCTAATGCAAGAAGGGGAGGCACGCACTTAGGAGGTGAGGCCCCAGCTAGTGGGGGGCAGGCAAGAACACCCAGAGACTGCTCCCTCAGCTCCCCCAAGAAGTCAAATGTGGGTCAGCAATGACAGCTAGTGAAGGTCGCTGAAGAAAAATTGTTCCAAGAACTTCCCGTGCACCGCCTCCCATTCTCCCCTCCGACTCGGCACAGGGCCCCGGCGCTGATTACCAGCCCCCGTGGTTCAGGCAGCCCAAAGCCAGGGTCCGGACCCCAGGCTTGGTCAGGCCTAGCCTGCACCCCCTGACCAGGTGGCCAGTACCTCGTGTGGCTCTCGGGCACCTGAAACGTGGCCAGTCCACACTGACACATACCGTGAGCATGCCATAAAAGGCACTGTGGATTTCAAAGACTTTGTTCCCCCCCAAAAATGTAGAATATCTCATTAATAATTTTTTTTCTCTGTTAGATGTCGAAATGCTAGTATTTTGGATGAACTGGGTTAAATGGGATATATTGTTAAGATTAATTTCACCTGTTCTTTTTTACCTTTTTAATGTGGCTACTGGAACGTTCCAAAGGACATATGTGGCTCACATTTGTGGCTAGCATTATATTTCTATTGGACAGCACTGGGTTACAGGCTAGAGGCCAGAACCTTCAGGAAATCCTGGCTATGCCCTCTCCTGACAAATAAAGCCTGCTTCCTGGTTCAAGGCTGAGAGAGGCCAAGGCTGCTCTCCAGACAATGCCAGCAGCCAGCCACCCCTCCACATACGGGTCACAGGAGGCGCAGGTAACAAGCAAAAGCCCCTGAGTGTCTGTGAACCTCAAACTGGCCCGTCATATCTTCTGAAAATTCACAGCCTTCCGGAGGAAGAATGACGAATCTATTCGGCCAGTCTTGGCCTGTCTTACCCGCCCCCCCCCAAGAATGCTCAGTGTGAGAGCAAGCGTGTTGGCAGAAAGAGCAGGGGAAAAATAAGGCCCCTTGACAAATGAAGCCCCCCTTTCCCTCACATATGCAAACAGCAGAGTCAATCAAAGGAAAGAGGGCCAATGAGAAACAGAGAAATGCAGATGAGACAATTCACACCAAGAGGGAGAAACTGAATACCAGAGACAGACACACGGATGTCACACACTCAGCCCACTGAGACTGGGGGGGGGGGGGCAAGGGCGGTGGGGGGGTGGTGAGGAGGAAGGGAGAGGAAGAGGGGGGATGTGCGCTTGTGGGCATGTGCCTGCACCTCACGGGTGCTTGTTGAGCAGGAGAGAGCTCTAAAGAAAGGTTCAAGAACAAGGTTCAAGAATGAGATGGACAGAAACACAAGGAAGAGACATACAGGAGGACACGGATGTGTGCGGGGAGGGGGGAACAGCCTCCCTCGAGTGGCAAGGGCTGCCCTTTCTTTCTGTGTCACTTTAAATTATTCAGGTCAGGACAATGGAAAGAATATAGCAAAATAAAAAATGCATTGGGGCCAGGCGTACCCTGGATTCATGTGTGGTGGAAACAGCCCCAGGAGGAAGAACGGCTGCGTGCCCTGTGCCCAGGAGTGGCTTGTGGTGGTTGGGGGGGGTGTGCTTTCCTGCCAGTGCCATACTTCCGGTGCTGACAGAGCCAGGCCTGAACTGCGCAGGTCCGGGGGCCAGGCCAGGGGATGGGGGGAGCTGCCCGAGGAGCCGGGTTCTGCATTCAGGCAAGGCCTGGTAGGAGCCAACAGCCCACGACCCCCTGCTCCCCCCTGCCTCCTCCCTCCCATCTCCAGACCTGCTGACGCAGAGTGTCACCTCCCGCCTCTGCTGACCCCTCACTGTCAAGGGCCATGTCCCCAGGTGACCACTAGCTAATCCAATCAAAGTCGTTTTCTGCGCTACCAGGACAGGCTGAGGACAAGTGGCTGCCCCCACCCCAGGGCTCCCACCCCTGCCAGATAATGACATGCAGGCAGAGGCCTTCTGGGAGCCTGCCCCCACCCCCAGGGACATGACCGGAAGAAGGCTTCCCTAAAGGGGGCGCAGGACACATGTGTTGTCTAAGCCTGGGGTGCTTGAGCAACAAAGTTATGTCCTCACGTGGCCTTTCCCCTGTGGATGAGCAGACCTGGGGTCTCTTCGTGGGCCCACGTTTCCTCTTCTTATGTGGACATCTGTCAGAACAGACTAGGGGACCTCATTTGACCTTCCTTACGCCTGTTCAAGGCCCTGTCTCCAAAGACAGTCACATTCTGTGGTACTGGGAGTTCTGGGGGGTCACAATTCAGCCCATAAGAACAAAGAACACAGAAAGACGAGGCCAAGCCTACACAAGGACCTGGCGGGGTGGGGTGGGGTGGATGAGGTTCTCAGAGCCTGACAAACCTTTCTGCCTCCCTGCTTAGGGCTGCCTCCGAGTACATTTAGAAAAACTGAGGGTCACAGTTCTTTGGGATGAGGGTCTGGGGGAACCTTCTCCTGAGGGCCTGAGGGCCAAAAGCTGCTGCCTTCCCGGGACCAGAGGGACATTGGAATCCCGTTTCCAGTTCAATACTTGGCTCCCAGCAGGGAAACTATGAGGGAAGCCGAACAGAGGCCTTGGGGAGAGCCTCTAGGTCCCAACTCATTCAGCATCTTGTCACCAATGAAAGTGACTCCAGAATGAATTTGTATTTCATTCACAGAGGCCCTTTCAAGTTAAAAGAAAAACAAAGATAGAGAAAGAGTACCGTGGCAGATTGTATTTTCCAAGCTGGCCACAACATGGCCGGAGCCATGTGCCCTACTTACAATATGACGTCACTCTTCCCACCAAAAGCTGGAGTCTGGGGCCCCTTCCCTTGGATCTGGATAGCTTTGTGACAGCGGTGCAAGTGTCATGATGTGACTTCCAAGGCTTTCTTTCTCGGGATTCTTGCTCTTAGACATGGCCCACCATGCTGTAGGGAAGCCCAGACTACACAGAGACTACTGCCTCATCCAATGTTCAGGCTGACAGCCTCAGCTGATCCCAGCTCACAGTCAGCATCAGTGGCCAGACATGTGAGTAAGGAAGGAATACTTCCATACGACTTCAGCCCCAGGAATCGTCTAACAGCAATGGTGAGAGAGAGACAGAGAGAGAGAGACACACAGATGTCTAGCTGAGGACAGTCAACCCCCAGAACAGCATGAGGTAATAATAAAATGAGGGCTGTTATTTTATTTAAGAAAAAAAACCTATTTTTTAAATATTTTGTTTATTTATTTGAGAGAGAGAGAAAGAGAGAGCACAAGCTGGGCGAGGAACCGAGGGAGAGGCAGAGGCAGGCAGAGAGTGGAGGAAGCAGGTTCCCCTGTGGGGCTCAATCCCAGGACCCTGGGATCATGAACTGAGCTAAACGCAAATGCTTCACCGACTGAGCCCCCCAGGCGCCCAGAGAGCTGTTATTTTTAAGTCACTATGCTTTGGAGTGATTCATCATGCAGCAATAGATAAACAGAACGCAGGCCAACACACACACACATGCACACGCGTGCGCACACACAACACGCACGTGCAGGAAGTCCCACTTCACAGGGCCCATTCAGAGGCTCCAGGCAGCAGGGAATACACACTACATAGGCTCTGGGGTCTGGGTGCTGGAATTCCAATCCCTTTACCAGCACCTCTTAACTGTACAACCAGGAGGAATAAATTCATCCCCTTTGTCTCGGGCACCTCGTCTCTGAACACGGAACCGTACTCGAACCCTCCCCACAGGACACTTTTGAGGATGAAATGTGATAGCCCACATCAAATGCTTAGAACTGTGCCAGGCATGCAGTAGGCACTCAATAACTGCTTGCCATGCTATTAGTCAACCTCTCCCCTTCGGCTTCCCAACAGGTGGGCTGAGAAACATGCCTGTTTCTGGCAGACGCTCTGCTGACCGTCTTTTTCCATCACACTGAGGTCACCAGCTCTGCCCCACACTTATTTGTTTTGTCAAAATGTCAGCAGCTGGGTCCCAGGCCCTTCCCCCAGCCCTTGTGGGGAGCTGGCCCCCCCCTCCCCCTGCGGTCTTGGAGCTTTGTTCCCTGCCACCATCCTCTTGCTCCTTTGCCTTGCAAACCATTGATTAGCAGAAGACAAAACACTGGCAGAGAGCTGACCTCAATACCTGCGTTTGTTTTTTGTTTTTGTTTTTGTTTTTGTTTTTTGTTTTTGTTTTAAGTCCCCAGGTCTGATCTAGGCCCCCATCTGGGGGGTTTGCCCGGCTTACAAGACCCTCTGGGCTCTCCTCTTGCGAGGTGGTGGAGGGTTGACGCCCCGGGGCACCTGCTTGGTCTGACGCCCTCCTCATGGAGGCAGCCCCCA
Source organism: Lutra lutra (assembly GCF_902655055.1). Taxonomy (NCBI): domain Eukaryota; kingdom Metazoa; phylum Chordata; class Mammalia; order Carnivora; family Mustelidae; genus Lutra; species Lutra lutra. The sequence goes on along the minus strand of NC_062296.1, from coordinate 64,457,647 downwards.
CAGCCTGCAGCAGAACAAGCCATGCCAGGGTGGTCCCAGCTATGGCAGGCTCTCCTCACTTCCCCGGGGCCCCGGGCGGGGGGGGGCAGCAGGGGCAGAGGCCAGACCTCTCCCCTTAAGACCTGAAGAAGGTGGAGGGAGGACAGGGCAAATAAACGCAGCAGTAGGGACCCTCTGGCCTCTCCAAGGGTCCCCTCTGCCTTTTTCTCCTCTTCATTCTGCCCCACCCTAAATCTCCTGTCCCAGGCACCCATGCTTCTCTGACTGTTCAGACGTCTCATTCCTGGAGAGAAGGGGGCCCAACCTCACAGCCAACCAACCATCCACAGGTCTTCTGTCCCCTCCCCGCCCTACCCCATCTCCATTGATGGTAACCCGCTCCCGAACCCAGCAACATGCCCCGCCCCACAAGGTCCTCCCTCCAAGTGGGACCTCAGTGGATCCGTGGGCATCCCCTCCCCCAGGCTCCTGGGGCTGCAGGGCATGAAGGCAGGCGTTGGATGAGTTCACCACCTCTCTTACAAGGCAGAGTCCCTGCCCCGACCCTTGGATCACCTTGAAAAATGAGCCTTAGTCTCTAATGAACCAAAGGTTTTTTAAAAAGGGGGGCGCCTGGGTGGCTCAGTGGGTTAAGGCTCTGCCTTCAGCTCAGGTCATAATCCCGGGGTCCTGGCATCGAGCCCCGCATCGGGCTCTCTGCTCAGCAGGGAATCTGCTTCCTCTACTCTCTGCCTGCCTCTCTGCCTACTTGTGATCTCTGTCAAAAAAATAAATAAAATCTTTAAAAAAAAAAAAAAAGGACACCTGGAACTTTCTTTGCAGCCACTAGCTTTGTCAAGGGGAGCCCTATTGGTACCTGGGCTTGGACAAGTCTCCATTGAAAGGGACAGTCCTCCCCATTGTTGGATATTAAGTGTCCTTGCCCCTTGTCCCCTAAACGCCAGTAGCACCCCCTAGCCACTGTGACAACTGAAATTACCCCTCCATTTCCAAATCCTCCCAAAAGGGAGTGGGAAGGGACAGTCCCTGAATAGGGAAGCGCTGTTCCTCTCTGAATAAGATTCTTTCTATTTCATGACAATCACTGAGCAACATCTCCCGGAAGGGTCCATTATGCACACTTGATTGGCCCAACCTCCTGCACATACTCGATCTGGAATTGCCCCCATAGCACATGCCCCGCTTGCCCTGTTGGGCACTCACATGCACACACTGGGAGCAGGGCTCCAAAGGGATGGCGGAGGGGCTGGGTCCCTAACTCTATTCTTCGCTACTAAAGCTTAGATGTGAGCTGCTCCTAATGGGTCATTCCCAGCAGAGCGCTTACTGACAAATCATTTGCATGACTCCACACCTCCCCTTCCGTTGCTGGCATTAACCTTAACAAAATAAAAACCAAAAAGCAACCATGGTCGGGAGAGTTCCACGGGTGCTCTTTGTTCTCCAGGGTCTCTTGAGTCAAAATTCCTCATTTAACCCTGAATGCTCAGCTCCTCCATCTCTACTGTGAGGTTGGGGTCCATACCTTAAAAAGGGAGGGGACAGAGGGAATAGGAATACAGGAAAGAGGAATGAGGGTGCCTGGGTGGTGCAGCCAGCTGAGCGTCCGACTCTTGATTTTGGCTCAGGTTATGATCTCAGAACCGTGAGATCGAGCCCCGTGTAGGGCTCTGTGCTCAGCGTGGCGTCTGCTTGAAATTCTCCTTCTCCCTCTGCCCCTCCCCCCACTCTCTAAAATAAATAGATCTTTAAAGAAAAAATGAGAGAGGAATAAAATAATCGTCCCTCTATAGTGTCTACCAGATACATTCACTTTTCAATATCACATTGGAGTGTTAGCACCTTTGCGGGACCCTCAAGCCAGCCCAGCACAAAGCTCCAGCACCTGGATCATCCAGGAGAGGAGATATCCAATCCGACAAGGACATAGCTTTGACACACCCACCAACAGAGCAGCATGTCTTTGGGTTTCGCTGAAGTAGGTCCACATACCTTGGGCTGTTTTCCTTCTTAGGACAACAGTTCCTAATGCTAATAGCTTCTTGCTAAAGTCTTGGAATCCCAATCTCATAGTGACAGCGTAAGTCTAAAAGTTTAGGGGGCCTGGGGCACCTGGGTGGCTCAGTCGGTTAAGCGTACGCCTTCAGCTAGGGTCATGATCTCAGGGTCCTGGGATCGAGCCCTGCATCTGGCTCTCCATTCAGCAGGGAATCTGCTTCTCCCTCTCCTTCTGTAATTGCTTTCGTTCTCTCTAAACTAAATAAAATCCGAAAGGTTGGGGGCTTTAGTCTTGGAGGGGGGGGTCCACGTTTGTGGAGCTGATGAAACCCATAGCCTCTCTTACCAGAACAAGACGTGCGTGCATACATGTAGGGAGTGCCCACACGCACGCACCCACTCATACAGAATTTTGCACACTATCGTGAAGCCACCTGGAGCCCACCCATGGGTCATGGATTGGGAACCCAGCCCTGGATTACCTGGAACCTAATGTAAAAGCGGTTCTGGTAACCCCTCGAGCTATGACTTGGTTCCAGCCAGGAAGGAGACCAAGCGTCCAGCAGCTCTTCCTGAAATGAGCCAAGAGCCTTGGAAAGACAACGGCCACCATATCGAGCCCCCACAGTTGGCAGATACAGCTAGACATAATGAGAGAAAACTCCCGGAGCCCACTGTCACTCGTGAACACACCAAATTTATGCAGACAGCTTAAGAGAGAGGCCGTAAAACAAAATGACCTTGAAAAACTCAAAATGCATCACCCCAAATAACAGTTTATGCTGACGGCCGCTCCTGAGGCTGAGATCCTGGCGTGCCTTTCCCTCGCACAAGGCGGGGCGCGGCTCCCACTGCTTTCGCGGGCTTCGCTCATCGGCCTTGCCAGCACTCTGCGAGGAAGGCAGGGCCAGCATGATGGCCCCCATCTAGGATCAGGGACACTTGGGTGGCTTAGTCGGTGAAGCATCTGCCTTCAGCTCAGGTCATGATCCCAGGGTCCTGGGATCAAGTCCCGGAGCCCCGCGTTGGGCTTTCTGCTCAGCAGGAAGTCTGCACTCTCCCACTCCTCCTGCTTGTGTTCCCTCTCTCGCTGTATCTCTCTCTGTCAAATAAATAAATAAAATCTTTTTTTTTTTAATGGAAGGTTTGCAGAGCTGAAGTGGTATCTGAAAGGACAAGTCATTTGCTGGTAGTAGGGCTAAAAGGAGAACTTGGGGGTCAGCCGACCCCCAAGACCAACATTTATGGGAATCTGAGGGGGGCTTTGCACCATGATGGGGTAATCAACTAGCAAGAAGTGTAATCACCACAATCCGATTTGGTAACCAGATTCCTGAAGTTCTGTCCCCAGTGCTCCCAGCAGCCCAGTTGGGTTGGTAAGGAAGTGATGGAATGGGGGCGCCCGGGTGGCTCAGTCAGTGAAGCATCTGCCTTTGGCTCAGGTCATGATCCTGGGGTCCTGGGATCGAGGCCCCCGTTGGGTTCCCTCCTTAGCAGGGAGTCGGCTTCTCCCTCTTCCCCTCCCCCTGCTCGTGCTCTCTCTCTCTCTCTCTCTCAAATAAATAAATAAAATCTTTAAAAGAAAAGAAAGAAAGAAATGGAATCTGTGAACAGAAGACGGAGTGGAGCAGGGGAGCTGTGCCTTGTGCCCTCCAGACCAGCACTGACACCAGCACGACCTGGTCCAGGTTTTATCAAGTGTTTAGCCACTACCTAATGTGGGTCACTCACTGTCTTTCCATCTTCCCTGCACCTGCCACCCATCCCTAAGTGACGACTGTGTATTTTAGGTTTTTTGTTATCGCTAAACCTCCCTCCCGGTACCAATTTCTTAATAGGCTAGGTTATCCTAGCAATCCCCAAAAATCTCACTGCCCAGTCCCCCAAATCTAGATCATTCTCTCCATGCAGTCTTTTTGTCTCGATGCCTAAGCAATTAGCACATTGTGCTTGCATCGTGCTTGCGGATGTCCTATTGGCCAAAACAAGTCATGTGGCTAAACCCAAAGTCAATGTGGCTAAACACAACAGTCCCAAGGAGGGGACTACAGATGGATGTGGATAATGTGAGGTACGGTCCACCGGGGGCCACATCTGTAACACTCCACCACGCACATGAGCAAAATCTCTTCCCACCCACAGGATGCCTGAAAGGCCATCATTTGCCTTTGAGGTCTTCGGCCTAAGTGTTGCCCTCCCTCTGCTTACTCTTTTTTAAAAACCAGGCATGATATTATTATATATCCTGTAATACAGCGATTTCATTTCTTGGTAATAGACAACCAGGAGAAATAAGTGCTTACGTTCAGCAATGGCCATGCACACCAAGGCACACAGCCATCTTCTTCGTAAGAGCCCCACACTGGAAACAGGCGAGATGCCCACCAGGAGAAGAAGAGACCACTGACCATGATGCGTTCATACAGAGGGCCGCTCTGGAGCATTGGTGAAGGAGCAAAATGATGACTCCCCCCGGCCGCACGGATGGCTAGTACAGGCAGTGCTGAGTGAAAGGATGCTGGCCATGGCCTAGATCTTGATCCAGGTGATCATGGATCTCTACTTAAGTAAAAAGCCAGTGACCTATTCCCTTCAGATTGGTGGACTTTCTCGCGTGTGTGTCGAAATCTTCATAGTTTTCCTGGTACAATATTAGAAGTAAGAATGGGTTT